>NW_006442104.1:1276334-1328439 GCF_000325575.1 Pteropus alecto
TCTGCTTGAGTCAGACTTCTCTCGGATAGAGAATAGAAATAGAAGTCTATTGAGAAATATAAGAACAGAAATATAAGAATATTCTATTGAGAATAAAACACCAAATGAGAAGAAAGTACCTTGAAAGTAATTGAGAAAACATACAGTGCATCCATTTCTCATTTTGTTGGTGTTTCCAGTAGGTTGGTTGCGATATCTGCCAAAAGCCAACATCTATAGGACCGATGATGGGGCCAGGCAATGTGTTAAGTGCGTGTATCAACTTATTTAATCCTTATAACATGCTTTGAAGTGGGTACTATTTTTATTCTACTTTATAGATAAAGAACTTGATATTGATAAACATTAAGTATGTTGTCCAAATCATACAGCTAGTCAACCCCATGTCTGTGTGATTCTAGAGCTCATGATTTGATCACCATACTCAAATGTTAATACTTTTAGCATTCCATCTGTTCCAAAAGCAAAGTCTTGGTGGCCCTTTAGTTCCAACAGAAAGGATCGGGGCTGTTTTCTATTGACTCTTGAAAGCATTCCAGTAGACAAAGTGGCTATTAACAATAATAACTTGACATAGTAGTCAAGAAGCTTTTCAATTTGTAGATTCAAGATAAATCTTAATAAAAGTTCTCTGAAAACAAAAACCATACTTACTCATATGGTAAGTCCTGTAAAACCTTAAATATTGTCTGAGCCTTGAGAAAAATCTTACTTTCAATTGTTGTTAGGAAATATGTCGAGGTTTATTTCCAGAAAGAGGATGAACCACAGGGATGGAGGAGACTATCTACATTTTGGAGAGACGAGAGAGTCAAGAGCTGGGGCTTTAGAGTCGCACGTATCTAATTTCAAATTCCATCTCTGGGTCTTACTGGTCCTAGGACCTTTGGCAAGTTCCTTCGGTCTATAAGACAGTTCTCATCTTTTTAAGAAAATAATAATAATTTAGAAATCATGGAGGAGGAAATAGTTGATAAAATTGAGATTGTTGTCAGGATAACAGACAACTTGTGTAAATCACCAGACACTGTGCCCAACACATATTACATACTCACACACATTCCTTATCATTATTAATATTTTTGTGGACAGTAATGTGTTTAGTGGAAAGCCTGTGAGCATTGATAATCAGGAAAGTTTGGGCCTCAATGCTGATTCTGCCACTTACTAGGCGTGTAATCCCGTGTATGTTACTTAATATTTCTGAATCAGAAATAATCAAACCCTTTCATGGGTTTCCTGAAGCTGAAAGATAATGAATGTTGGATGCCTGTAACTTATTATTTTCTGGCTTCCATAAGAAGTGGTAGCTATAACTGTTAGTGTTATCTGGTGAATGACTAAAAAATCTTAGAGTCCAGGAATAATAGCCCTGCATTTCTGAGGGAGACGAAGATAGGGCAGGGAAATAAAAGGATTCTTTTACTTTTTATGATGCTCCATTTTTCTTGGCATGGCCGGAGTAGAGGTCACTGGTTGGCGTCTGTACAGAATGCTTGCGGTTCCACCCACCCGACCCGGCATCCTTTGGTCCAGTCTCCACGACCTGCGTCTATGCCTGTCTCTGTGGCTACCTATGACCACAATTGGAGAAAGTCCAGCCAGCTCGGGGAGCCTCGTGTATGACTCTGTGTTCCTGGGTGCCTGCCAGTGGACTTGTTTTGCTGGAGGAATGTGTAATATGTACTGAGAGTCTGTGGGGCCTCAGGGTGGGAGCACGCTCAGGGCCAAGAGGCCTGGGGATGGGGGAAGGAGGCAAGGTAGCAGGCACTGCAGCCAGGTCTTTAAATGGAGGGTAATACTGGTATCAGTCTCACGTGAAAGAATTTTCTCTTTTCTGAGTGAGAAAGGGCTGAGAAGGGTCTATGAATAGAACCAGTAGCCAAAGAAGACAGCTGAAAATAGGAGGGTGAGGAGCCTAGAATTAGATGATCTGAGGCAGATTCACTTCCTAGCTGTGTGAACTTGTGTGAAGGCCTTCATCTCCCCTCATCTGTAAACTGGGTATCATAGACTCATTCTGAATAGAAAATCAAATAGTTGTAGGTTTTCTTGATCATGACTCTGATGCTTTGCACCAAAGGCGACAAACCAGGGATGTGTTTTATTTGCCAGTGACGATTTAAAAAAAGGATACACTCAAATATTGCTGGTGGAAATGTAAGTTAATGTAAACTCCAGTGCAAATTGTATAAGCATTATTAATATATATCAGTAAATGGATATAGATTAAATGTATAATGCACAAGTACATATGCAATTCTATTCAGAAATCCCATCCCTGTGAATCTACCCACAGAAATAACAAAACGCTACTATCTACAGGTATATTCATATGAATATTGTGATGACTGGGGGGTCAGGAAAATGCTCTACATTCTATAAGTAGGTATGTATATCCATTATAGCACTGTTGGAAGTGGCAAAAACCTATAAACACAGCAAAGGGCTGCGAACACAGAAAATGTTAATAAACTGTGGTACAATCAGAAATATAGCAATTAACTAGGAAAACGTTTCACAGATTTTCTCGATGTCATTTCCTTTTCTGCACCATTCCATTTCTTTACTTTCTTTTGCAAGAGCGTCTTAAAAGAGCATTGTCTCTGCTCCCTGACTTCAGTTCTTCTCCCTACTCTTTACTCAACTTACTGCTTTTGTCCCTACTCCTCTATCGAAGCTGCTCTTATACAGGTCATGAGTGCAGCACCCAGAGGTGCCCCAGGGTTCAGTCCTTGCTGTTCCCTGCCCTGTCTAGACCCACTCTCTTGGTGATCTCATCCACACTTAAGGCTTATGTAACAACTGTGTGTTCACAACGAATAATTTATATGTAGTATGTAGTAGGGGTTCACATATTTGTAAAAAGATACAAAAAATAAAAAAAGAAGGGAGGGAATGAGGGAGGGAAAACAGAAGGAAGGAGGGAAGGAAGAAAGGAAGTATTGTTAACTTGAAAAGGAGTACTCCACAGGAGTAAAAAACCTACATAGATGAGCATGGATTGTGAAGTGCACATAGCATGGGTTCAAATCGAGAATCTTTCATTTCCAGGCTTTGTAATTTGGTACAGTTTTCTTCTGTAAAACAGAGATCAAAATAGCTATCTAATTTATATTTAGATCTAAATATGCCATTTAGATCAAAATAGCTATCTCATTTATATTGAGATCTAAATATGCGAGGACACGTGAAATACTCAGAACAGTATCTAGAAAACTGTAAATGTCTCTAAGTATTGGCTATTATTGTATAATGGTAAAACTACATAACTAATAGGAGACCTTGTATGAGACTATCCTAGTGACTTAAAGGTGGTAAAAATAGAATTAAACAAAACTCCAATACACAAACCATGAAGTGGAATGATTACACACACTTCAGGATCCATATTTGGGTAGGATACCTTGGATAATGTTAACAAGTGAGTGACATTTTGGGAGAAGATATATTTAATGTTTAGAAATTAAGGGATTAATTTCCAAAATATACTTTAACTCCAAACTAACAGGGCGCAGCAAAAAACTAGTAGGAAAATGGCCAAAATGACCAGGTAATTTACAGACACCGAAGCCCAAATGTCTGAGAGTGCATAAAAATGTGCTTGAGCTCAGTAGAAACAGCAGGACTAAACAATGCAATGATCGGATACTACTTTATGCCCACTAGAGTGGCGAAAAAAGAAATATTGGGACTAACAACTGCTGTCAAGACTTTGAAAGGGCATGAATTTTTGTGCACAGTTGAAGAAGAGTAAACTGGAACAACGATTCTAAGACGCAATTAGGCAATATTTAGCTAAAATTGTATTTCTTTCCCCTACGATCAAGCCTACCCAATTCCATGTACATATATACACATTCCAGAAAAAGTTTTGCGAATATTCCTAGAGGACCGCGTACAAGCTTGTTTTTCAGAGCGTTATTTTTGGTGGCAGGAAATTGAAGACAACCAAGGCTAACCCATAAGGAAATAAATAAGCAATAGATGTCCACTAAGAAACTATGGGCATCAGTAAGAAACACAAACTAGATGTCCACAGCTATATGGGTAGATTTCCCCCAAAAGAGTGCTGGGTTTGATAAAGAAGATGCGTTTATATTACAACATAATATCATTTATGTAAATTAAAACACACCTCTACAAAACAACACCAGGTACTTCATGAGAACATGCTACTATTTAAGGGCATATTTGGAACGCCTTATATTGGGTAGCTAAGGATTGGAGAACGGGACTGGGCACCAGAGAACTGGGGAGACAGGAGAATTAAAGTCCAGTGTCACCTGCAGGGCTAAATAATAACATTGTGTTTTAGATGATAAGCTCAGCTCTTTACACTTAAAATCTAATTTGAACACACAGTGTAAATATATATATATATATATCCCTTACTGTTAAAGTGTACAGCTGAAACTTGTTGGATTTTGTTAACCAATATCACCATAAAAATAAATAAATAAATTAGTTAATTAAAAATAAAATTTTAAAAAAGCTGAATAATGTTACACTGTAAAAAAAATCTAATTTAAAAACAACAAAAAGATGTAATTTTGCTATGTAAATATTTGTATAGTATAAAAAACAAAAACATTTCAAAATATATTTGAACTGATTTTTATTCCATACATTATAGCATGCTAAAATCAATGAAAGGTATTAGACATCTTTGACATAAAAAAGAAATGTTATTAGTATTCTTGCATCATCTTTTCTTGGAGTTATATTTTAAGAATCAGTCAATGTGCAAAAGGAATCTCTACTTTTTATTGTCTCAGAATTATACTTCTCTCTGTAGTCGCACAGTTTGCAGATGTTTCTGTATATTTGTAAATGAGCCAGGCCTGAAAAACCATATACAAAACTGAAGTCAGCAGATCAAATGCATAGAAGAGTCAGTTGACTGTTTAAATATGCATATTCAACCACTATAAGAGTGCTTTGGTGGCTTGGCACTACTGTCACATTATCTGTGACTCAGGTTTGTCGTTCCTTCTAAACACTTGGCTAATTAAATTGTTCTTAACTTCATCAGGACTCCTCTCCCTCCAGACACTTAGATTTATCTCCTTCAGCTTCTGCAGCTTTCCTTTGCCTTGGCGAATTAGCCAAGTTCTACCTACTCCCTCGAAAAGTAATCTGCAGTAATACTTTCCAAGGTGTTTCCCCTGTTAAAAGTGTCGTGTTCAATAACAGCTTGACTTTCTTCTCTACCCAGAGTCGTCTGGGTACCTAACCATTTGGCTGAGAGGACAAGAGTTACTATATCCAACTGGAGGAAATACCACCTGTAAAATGGAAGAGGTGATTCAAAACTGTTTTATGAGGCTTCTGGGAAAATGATCACAGTTGAAGAGCTCAGATCCTCTGTGTGTAAAGCTTGGTGTTTCATCACCTATGCATGCCTTTTGTGGGATTCACTGGAAGACTCCTGGCCTGTGGAGACCAGCAGACTGGCCAATATTCATATTCTTTCTTCTCTCTGTTGACAGCCACATAAATGCTTTGCGTTCTTCTTCTCGACAGAGGCTACACACCTCGTACACGCAGAATAATTTTTAGATTTATGGGTTTTGAAATGCCAAGTTTAGTGTCTATGTGACAAAATATCCCATAAGTGACAATATGATTGTTGAAATAAAGTGGAATTATTTTGTTGAACAATCTTATACTATTTGGAAGCTACTTTTAAAGGCAAATCTTACAGAAGATGCATTTCAGGTAAAGTTTTGGAGAGTAAACAGTAGACTCTCTCAAAGCAGCCGTAAACTCACAAGTTCCACAAAAGAAATGGCAGCATTTTAAAACTCCACTAAGGCAAAAAGGTAGCCTCCTTCTTTCTGTTCATTTTGCCCAGAGACAATAAAGGGAAAATATAGTTGATACTCAGAAAAACTCTGGCTTTGGAATAAACACTGTCAATGCACAATGTGGTTTAATTCTTACAACCACCACATAAGGTAGGAATTTTTATTTCAGTTACATGGGTGAGAAGACCCTGCTTCAAACAGGTGAAATGACTTCCCAGTGAACATGCACCTTGAATCATGTCAGATTATAAGCTTCAGGAGAACAGGCACTATTTCTGTCTTCATCCCTGAACTTTTAGAGTTTAAACCAATGCTTCATCAGTATTTGTTAATGAAGTAATGACTGAATAAATGATTAATTAAATAATTGAATTGAATGACTTCTGTTAGATCGAATGGAATGACTTCAGTTAAATTCTTTCCACTATCCTTTATAATATGAAACTCCTATGGTCACAGCTCAAGGAGGTTAATGCATTGTTGGAAGTAAAGAAGACACAATGGAAGTCACCAAATCTAACCTTAATTTGTTGCGTAACTTGAAGACAAACAGCACAGTTTTCTTTGTTGTTGTTTTGTTGTTTGTTTTACTGTTTTTGCATTACCGTGATGAGCAGAGTAATAGCACTTGTGACTGGTCCCAAAGGTTACATCAAGGCCCTTCTCTTGACACTTTAATAACTCTACTTATTGAAAGGGAATTTATTTGGAAAAAGAGATAATTTTATAATAAGTTTATCTAAAAAGCTTATTCTGAGCTTTGCTTTAAATGTAGTTTATTAATGATGACCTTTAATAAAGAGAACTCTGTTTCTCTAAAAGATGGAGGAATAATATGGTCTGGAAAGTTACCATCAGCTAGTCTAAGCACACAGTTCTCTCTCTTCGCCTCTGTTTATGAATGATTTTGATTATCTCGTCATGAGCCTGATTGTTTTATTATTTTCTGTACTTGCCTGTTTGTATTCTTTGCCTAGATTTTTTTTTTAGGGGGGTTGAGGGGGGAGAGGTGTTCTTTTGATTGGCAGATCAATTTATGTTCCAGATATCCAGTACTTTTTGATTTTCAACACAAGGAAAAAAAACTCCCATTAAACATACAGTTTTATTTTTCACATTTATGTCTCTGATCATTCTAGAGTTCACTTTTTTGTGTGGTATTAAATGGGAGTCTGGATTAATTTTTCATGCTAAAATAAACTGATATTTGGTCATGCCATTTACTAAAAAATTGTCCTTTTCCCATTAATTAGTTGTGCCAACTTTATCATACATTTAGATCTCATATATTAATGTGTCTGTCTCAGAGCTATTTATTATCTTCCATTAGTCAATTTGACTGTTATTACACCAAGAAAACACTCTTTTTATTACTATGCTCTTTTTGCATGTATTAATATCGGGTAAGAGTTAGCTTCCTCCCTTTGCTATTTTTAATCTTACTTTAGCTGTTTTTAGTCCATATAAATTTTAGATTTACCAATTGGATATTTTATTGGACTTGCATTAAATTTGTAGATGAGTTTGGGGGAGAATCAATATGTTTAAGTTGGTGCTATTCTATATAAAAGCATAAAAGTTTCCCCATTTATTCAAATTATCTTCTACATCATTTATTGGTTTTAACAGTTTGTTCCTAGAGATTTTATTATTTCAGTTGAGCTAATTCCTAGATAGTTTGATACTATGAGGCATTATAACATGTTTTATTTTGAATATTTTAAATTACTTATTATATAAAGAAATAACTTGATGTTTGTAGGGTGATATTGTACAGACATTCTTTTTGAACTTTTATGGAGTCTGTTGTCTGTTGATTCTATTACTTTTTACTGTTACTCATTCCATTTATACATAAATACACACACACACACACATACATCCCTAAGCATACATAATTGAATATGTTGTTATTATTATTTCAAATATGCTCTAATATGTAAGATCAACTAAGAAGAAAAACTAAAATTTTTGTTTTCTTTTCACCGAGTCCTTCTTCAATGTTCACCTTTACTTTAAGTAAATCAAGGTTTCTGACCTATATTATTTGCCTTCTCTCTAAAGAACTTCTTTTAACATTTCTTGCAAGGCAAGTCTACTGGCAGCAAATTCCCTTAATATTTGTTTGTCTGAGGAACTCATTATATATCCTCCATTTTTGAGAACTAAATTTGCAAGGTGCAGAATTCTAGGATGTTGGGTTTTTTTTTTTTCTTTCAATACTTCAAATATTTTCACTCCACTGTCTTCTTGCTTGCATGGTTTCTAAGAAGTCAGATGTAATTCCTCTTTGATATGATTATACTTTTTTCTCTGGCTTCTTTCAGGATTTTTTCTTTATCTTCGATTTTCCGAAGTTTGAAAACGATATGCTATGTATAACTCTTTTTTGTCATTTCTTCTCTTGGTGATAAATAGCAATGACAGAATAGTTTAACTGTTCTAAAAATCCCTGTGTTCCACCAATTCGTCCCTCTCTCTCTCAACATCTGGCAGCCACTGAATTTTTTGCTGTCTCCATAGTTTTGCCTTTCCCAGAATGACATGTAGTTGAAATCATACAGTATGTGGCCTTTTCAGAAAAGTTTTTTTCATTTAGATATATAGTTTTAAGATTCTTTCACTCTTTTTTTTTTTATATATATGTAAAAGGCTAACAGAACAGTTCTTACAGGTAAGGTAACTGTTCTGTTAGCCTTTTATATATGTACATATGTATATACACATGTGTGTTTGTGTCCAGATGTATGTTTTGAAGTACGGGTTCTATATCATTCAGGTATGGCAAAGTGAAGAGATGACTGACATTGTAAAGATAGTTTGTTATACTCACAGATCTCAAAAGGAGAGGTGATGCCATGTCACAGTGTATTTGTGTGGGGGGGTATCTAAAGAAGTACTGACGTCCATCAGGAGGCAGAGAGAGAGGGGTAAACTGTGGCAAGAGTCTTTATTGTGGGTTCTGCAGGAAGGACTGGGTGAAACATGGCAAACAGGTTTAAAATTGCTTAGTTTGAGTAATTTCAGAAGGCTCAAGGGTGTAGAGCCTACCCTCAGGTGACTGGCTCTCAGGTTATTTGGGCAGGTATGTGGTGGCAGGACTGTAAGAGCTAGATAAAGGAGATGTTTGCGGGTATAGACTTGGGATTGGTTGGTTTGCATATGAAAGGTACCCTCAAAGCCCAGTTATTTGCTATTTCCAGAAACTTGCTAACCCTTCATGGGACAGCACCTTCAGGACCAACAAGGCTTCAAGTTATCAAAGTACAAAAAACACAGATTAACACAGTATATAAACATGCACATGCACCGTGTTTGTGTGTGTATGACTACATGCATATGTATTAGTCATAGACATGTAATTACATAATTACATGGTTAGGCTGAGAAAAAGAGGATGATTTTCCTAACAGGGACACAGCTGTCCAAACATGGGATCTGCCCTGGCAGTTCCAGGCCTAACATCAGCGCAATACGCCGTCTACCACGTAAGCCATTCTGTTGTGGTTCGAGCGTGGCTTCGGGCGGTGGTAAAAGTCTGGCAGAGGGTCCACGCCTGATGCTCAAAGCAGAGCGCTGAAGTTACGATCAGATCAGAGGCTCCCTGCACAGTCCAAGGGTGGGATGGGAAGTCCTGACGACGTAGCCGACAGAGTTGGGGCAAGAGGAGAGAGAGTGAGCTAAGTTTCTTGAATTATGACTTAGATTTGTTTTTAAATCACTCTGTATTCCGGTTTAACTTGTTTTAGAAGTAAAAGGGCACCGTTCTGTGGTTATTGTTATATTTAATGGCGTGCTTCTAACAAATACAATTTTCTATTTTAAAGGTCTGTCTGCAAACATGCAGGATCTTAAAATTTAAAGCTGCACCAGAGGCCTGTCTGCAAACATGCAGGATCCTACAATTTAAAGAAGGAATTTTATAAGTTTATATGAGTACTTACTCATTTTAGATAGAAGGATATTGAGATCGAAAGACTCTAAAGACTCATGTTTACTTAGAGGACATTCTGATACTAAAACCCAGGTTTATGGATTATTTTTCCACAACTGGCTGTGAATATTCAAGGTGTTTAAGCATTGTTTCTGTCTTCATAGTCTATACTTGGCTTACCTTTCCTTTAGAGTCTTCCATATTCTCAGATATATTGTCCATGACAACAAAACCAACTTAGAAGCAGTTATATAAAAGTACTACAACAGACCTAGAACCATCTGTTGAAAAGACTATTCTTTACCCATTGGATGGTCTTGGAACACTTGCTGAAAATCAGTTACCATAGACAGACACATGGATTTATTTTTGGATTCTCAGTTCTATTCCATTGATCTCTATATCTTTACTTGTGCCATTACCACACTGTATTGATCACCACTGTTTTGTAGTAAGTTTTGAAACAGGAAGTACGAGTTCTATTAGTTTATTCTTCTTTTTCCAGGTCATTTTGGCTATTCTAGGCCCTCTGTAGTTCTATATGGATTTTAGAATTGACTCATCAGTTTTGACAAAGAAATCAGCTGAGATTCTAATAGTGCTTTCATTGCATTGGAGAGTATTGCCATTGAAACCATATTTAGTTTTTCGAACCATGAACATATGGTGCCTAATTATTTAGGGTTTTTATCATTTCTTTCAACAGTGTTTTGTGCCTTTTAGAGTATAAGTTTTGGACTTATTTTGTTAGATTTACTTGTATGTATTTGATTTTTTTTTTTCGATGGTACTATAAACAAATAATTTTTTGCTAATTTTTTTGATCATTTATTACAAGTGCCAAAAATACAACTGGCATTTGATCATATATCTTGAAACTTTGTTGAACTCATCTATTAGTTTTAATAAATTTTAGGGATTTTCTATATACAAGATTGCCACCTGCAAATAGAGATAGTTTTACTTCTTCTGTTCTAGTCTGGATTCCCTGTATTTTATTTTCTTGCCTAATTGCTCCGATTAGAACCTACAGTACAATGTAGAATACGAGTGATAGGAGAAGCTATCCTCGTCTTCTTTCTGATGTAGAGGGAAAGAATGCACTCTTTACCGTTGCATATGTTGTGAGTCACGTGCATTTCGTCCATGCTCTATTTTAGGTTGGGGACATACCCTTCAATTCCTGACTGTTGGGTGATTGAGTCATAAAAGAGTATTACATTTTATCATATTTGCTTTGGCAATTTTTATACAGTATCATTTGCATATACTAATTACTCGTTAAGTAATAAATGCAAATTATGTATGTATGTATAAAATCGGATTTAAATGAGGAGGTGATTTTACTAGTGATTGAAAGGTAAAAAGAAAATAGATGATGATTGTATATAAGGGGTTGTACTTCCTTAAATCTTACTTCACATTTTATATAATATAAAAACATGGATTTAGTTTATAAAATTTTATGTATTGTCCATTTAAAATTGAACCTGCAATAAACATAAATCTTCAACATTTGAAAAGGATGTGATCTATTTTTTTAATAACTTCACACCATCATGGAAGCAACACCTTTCATCTGATAAGCACTCACCCTATTTGCAAATCAAACTAAAAAGGGATAGAAAATCCTTAGATTTCTGTTATACCAGTCAAGAGAAGGCTCAGACTCAGGCAGTAATAAGGCTGTTGATTTATGAAACAATCTCTGTGTTGTAGTCATTTTTGAAGAAACTTAGTGCTCTTGAAGAAAGCAGTCCCCGGTGAAAGCACTCCTTATTTTTAAACAAATTGCTTTTCATCCTTTATTTATCTGGGGGCTTCAAGATTGTCCAAATGGAAAGGCACATTGCTTCTCTTAAGTAGCTAATAGGAGACAAATCCAATTACTGTCCAGGCTGCCTGCGACTCTTCAGTCTAGAAAGGCATGTTGCTCACAGTAGCAGAGAGCGTGGCCAAGGAAAGGAGTGATCTGTTCGCATTGAACAAAGACAAGTCATTGCTATAAGGGACCAGCGGGGTTCTCTTTAGTGTTCTTGGTGTTGGCAGGAAATATATGTTGAATTTGCCTTTCCTCCCACTCCCTCCTTTCTCCTCTCCTTCTTTTCTTCCTTTCTTCCTTTCTTCCCTGATTCCATGTTCCGTTCTACTCTCTCTTCTTCCTCTATCTTGTTTTCTATCAATGTTTATAGTGTCTCTAGTTTATGCATAGTCTTTCATTAGACACCATGGACAATTAAAAGAAGAAAACCTAGCCATTAATCTTGTTTCTGTAAATGGAAACAATACATATATGTACAAAAGGGAAAACTGTATAAAAAAAACTTGTAAATGCGAGTCCATATTCTCAACTTCATGGGAAAGGCAATACCTGATAGAAGTGTTGAGAGTAACTGGTTGGGGCTGAGCAGAGAGATATTCGGGCTGGGAAGGTTTTCTAGTCACTTGAGGATGGGGCCAACTAAACGTTGAAGAAGAAAAAAATAGGTTTGAATACAAATAGATATATTCTTCTTTTTCCCTGCTTGCTGTCTGGAAAGAATTGCAACTAAACCTACTTTGGAAACTGATACCGGGGATAGAAATTCCTATTATCAACAGGGTGACCATATAATTCTTTCTCTCAACTGAGACCCATTTGAGAGTGGAAGAGGGTGCTCTTAATAATTACATCAGGGAAACAGGCATAAACAGGACTGTCCTGGGCAAACTAAGATAAAAGAATAGTCTAAAAGATACTGATAGATGATTTTTATTTTTCTTTAGGAGATGGGGGCAATGTTGAGAACTGGAAATATATTCCAGTTTAAAATTACTTCCCATAAAGATTTTTGTTTTTGTTTTATTTTTTATATTTGGATTCTGTGACAAATGATAACCTTTCGGGAGTCATTCTTTCCTCTGAGGGACCCCTGAATTCATTCTAGGATTTTAAAAAAAGGAATACAGAGATGCAGTGGTGAAAATAAGCTTGATATGTCCCAGGAAAGGATGAGAGGCCAACATGGCTGGAGAAAAGAGTGAAGAGTGAAAGCAGCTCACACAGGTAAGCTTCTTCTCCTCCTTCCAAAGGCAATAATCAGAGAAAATTACTACATTTATAGCGCCCCCTAGCTGAGTCCAGAGCCTGGCTTTGCCCCTTCTGGCCTTTGTACCCTTGGACCAGTTCAACTTCTTTCTGCCTCCATCTCTTTAACTTGATCATGGGAGTGTAATAGAACCTACCTCAAGGAACTGTGAGGCTCACATGTACTAATACACGCAAGTTTAGAATGTCAGCAGGGCAAAGGGTAAGGGCCTAAGTGTTCAGAAAATGTTAGTGGTTGATACTGTTATCTATCTCGGTACGGGCTTTTTCCAAGTAGGAAACAGGTCAGACCCAGGGCGATTTTTGAGAACCTAGTACCTAGCCTCGATTGTCTCTCCCACTCCTGGGGCATTTCAGTACAGAATGATTAATTTTTTAAAGATATTTTAGGTGCTGGATGAGCGAACATGGGTCTAGTAGTCTACTCCGAAGTTGCCCGCAAACACACTCACAGCTTTAATTTTCAGTTCCTGAAGAACTGCTTTAAATGCCTGAACTCTGTAACCCACATACGGGGGCCTCAAGTTTGACTTGGGAATACCTGGGAATCTTTCCAGGGTTTTGTCCTTCGGAAGGTAAAAAACTCAAGAACTACTCTGACAAATAATCATGTAACCACCACCACCAACAACAGTGATAACATGAATTGCAGCCAACGTTTATCGATTCCTCTCTTTGCGCCAGCTGACCGACCACCTTGCTGAGTGCTTTCAAGATATTACCTTATGTAATTCTCAAAATAACCACATGAGTTTAGAGAGTTTAGGTAGTGCAGCTGGGGTGTGGGGGCTGGGGGCTGGAATGTAAATCCAAGCCAGCCTGCACTTACATCTGTGCTATGCTGCCTCCCCATGGGCAGCAGTGGTTCTAGGGCAATAGCAGATATTTCAGGCAGAGTCATCAGTCTCCTTTAGCCTTTTAACCTACAAATCCCGCATGAATAGCCCAGCTGATACCTCTGCCTCTGCCTCTGCCAAAAGGGGAATAGCTCTGTCTTACAGTGATCTGGATTTTCCTAATGCTTATGCCACTCATGGGAGGTCACATGAATAACCAAGGAAAGAGCATCCCCATCAGGTCACTGAACTGCTATGGATGACATTAACCTGGTGCTGCATGAGTCACGCTCTTGTGACCTGATATGTGCGATGCACTGTTGAGAAGATCGAACCTATTTCCAGAGAATGACTTTCCATCCAGAGAATCTGTGCCTCGCTCAGCAGTGGCAGGAACAGTACCCTTCATGCTGCGGCCAGCCTGAACTTATGCCTGGTTAAGTGGCACTGAGCATTCACCTCATGAGACCTTTAGTGGATCCAGCAAATTCATGGAAAGCCATTACAGGAAGAGAAGTGACTTTGGGCTTGCGGCTGTGTAATTCTACTCTGTCTTCTATTTCAAGGTGACTAGCACATCTCAGTTATCAAATTTCAGGGAGGGGGCAACATTAAAACCAATCTAGGGAAGTTGCCTTTTGTAGTATGACAGGCATGGAGGCACAATTTCTGAGGTCAGTGTAGGTGAGTTCACATCTTAGCTTTGGAAATTAATACCTAAATGACTAGTTACTCAAAACTCTCTGTTCTTTAGTTTCCTTTGGTATCTAGTGAATAGGGGTTATTGAAAGGATCACTTGGCATTATGGACGTAAAAAGGCATAATTCATGTGGAAGAATCTATTCATTAGTTGACTCAACCTTCATTCATGCTCCTTTTCCCTTGGCTACCTTCCACCTAAGGGTGGTCATATGACAACTTTCGTCCAATGGAACTAAAGCAGCCTTCTTTGGGAGTAGGCTTCTGGAAATATTCATATTATTTAGTTCCTCTCCCACACTCACACCACCTCCCTCCCCCTTTTTTTGTTTACTGGAACACAGATGTGAGGTGTGTAGTACAACAATAATCTTACTGCCATAAGCAAACACGTGAAAGCCTTAGAACAGTTCTTGGCATATGGTTAGTACTACGAAGTGCCAGTGTCATCACCGTCATCACCATCATCGCCGTCATCATTATCATCATCACTGTCATCATCAACGTTATCATTATAATAGGCATAAAGATAAAGGCCTGTTTAATAATGATGGTAGAGTAAAAAAAAAAAAAAAAAGAAACTTCTTGAGTCTATGATAGCACTGATGAACCACTTTATCCACCTGAACCACCTGACTTTAGACTTCTTGAAAAAGTAAATAAATAACCCTCTATTTCTCTAAGTTACTGTTATGTGGGCATTGTGTTACTTATAGCTAAATGTAATCAACACAGGATGTTAGTTCTTTCTTGCTTTACTATTTTTGTCTAAGGGAGTATCTTAGACTAGAACTCTCAATCCAACGTGTCTACCAAATGTCATCTAACCTCTACCTGAACACTTCCAGTGACTGGAAACTCACCGCCTTCCAAGGCAGGCCATTCTATCTTTGGACAGATGTGACACCTGGAAAGATATTCCTTATGGTGAGCTATACCTGTTTTTCAGATTTTTTTTTTTTGACCTCTGAGAGTCTTACTAAACTCGTTGACTCTTTTGTCTTTAACAGACTACTGTGGAGAATATATCCTTGTTAAACTTCTTAGGATTAATTTGAGAATTCAACAGCTAGATTCTGGATGTGATGCAAACTTTTGGAGTTTCTCTTCACTCTTCCTTTACATAATTCTTTCAACATATTCCTTTTCCTCTCATAGACAAATTTCACCCTTGTCACTTCTCTGCGATGGTCCAGAGATGCCTGAATGCTATTTTTTTTTTTGTATTCCACTTCAGGGCCCAGGGACCCAGGTTCTGTTCCTCCTTTTAAAAGGAACTTTTACATATTTCTACTTGTAGCTAATTAAATAAGCTTTTTTACATTGAGGTATAAATGATTGCTAATAGTTTGTTCTTCAGTTAAAATATTTGTTAAATTATTAGCTATCTTAATGCTGAGTAATATTAACAGTGAAAGAAGTGTTATTTATACCCTGGTGTCTATTCCAATCCAAACTGGTTCACCTACACACCAAAAAGTTGGTATGTGATTAAAGGGGAAAATGTAAATCTTAAAGTTAGAACCCCATGGCTTGATTGTAGGAATTTATCTTTGGACACAGACTTGTAATCATGTTCATGATTGGGCATTGGGCCCCCAGGATTTAAATGTACCATCATCCCAACTGGCTGTCACCCTTCACCTGAAACTCATGTTCATAAATATGTGTTGGATGATTGAGCTCTGATGTACTTATGTTTGACAAGGGTGACACCCAGTGATTGATGGATTCCAGGTCATGGAGTGCAGTAGGAGTTAGCTCATTCCCCTGAAGTCTGTTGAACCAGGAAAATAGGTGTGGAAAAGCACACTTGGAGTGTGCAAAAACAGCAGTTACCACATCCACCCAACCAGATTTGTCTGACTTCCATGATGTCTACTTTTTTTTTGGCATGCGTATTGTTTTCAGGAATGATTGTTTTAATAATTCCTTGAGAAAATAAGCTAACATGTAGGGAAGCCTAACTAATCTAATTTTCTTTCTTCTCAGGAAGTACTTCTACCCCTATTTGACCCTATTTGATAAATACCATAAAAAATATTAGGTTATTCTTTGGGGTGAATTCCCACGAATGAGATAGAATTTATTGTTAACTGCCAGGAAGCATTGAGCAAAGGATATCCTGGGCCTACCTCGATAACATTGTGTTCGCCACAGAAATCATTAGAACTAGAACGGGATGGTTGTTCACTGAAGTGAGAGAATGGGAGCTGACACATCACTCACATCTGTCGGTGGGAAGATGCCTAAGAAACATCTGTTTCGTATGCCCACCACACCCCACGTCCAGGTATCAGAACATACAAAGATAGCATGCTGGTGGTGAAAGAGACCCTTTTCCAGTGCAAAATTTCCTTTGTACCACATCCCAGGGGAGTCACAGAGCTTGTGAGGGAAATCAGCCAATAAGGTGGGTATAGATATGGGTTCCCAAGGCAAACTTCATGCTTTCCATGCGCTTCTCTGCTCCTAGGTAATCATAAAGATTTAGGAAAGTTTTTAAAGCTCTAGCTTAAGTTTTTTTCGTCTTTAAATAGAGATAATGATGGCGTTTTCTTCGAAGATGGTAAAAGAATTAATGATAGTATCCATAAAGCCCTTAAAACAGTGCTAGTCAGGTAGCAAGCACTCAATAGATGTTAGGTATCATTCATTTCCCCACTAACTATGTGGCAAGGACCGATCCTACGTCAAGAACTGGGCTGAGGTCTGGGAACAAAATGTCGAACAACATACCTTGACCCTGAGCTCTCAGAGGTTACAGTATATTGAGGAGAAAGTAAGTTAAATGGATAATAGCAATACGGTGTCATAAGTTCCATCAGAGGCAACCACTAGAGTGCCATGGGGATCAGAGCAGGCCACTGACCCCACTGTCAGGGACAACACTTCTGAGGAAGGGATGTGCAGATGGCTGCGTGGTGGTGGTGGTGCTGGGGAGAGGCGGAAGGTGAGTATTCCAGACAGAATGGACAAGACCTCCCAGGCAGTAAGGGGAGCTTAGACCACCATATCATACAGTACAGCTATTTGAAGGCACAGAATGAAGTTCACTGGGGCGGGGCCGGGGAGTGGTATGTCGTGGGGCAGAAAAGGCAGAAGGTACCGTGGATGAATCGAGACAACGCATGCACATTGGGGGAGGCACCAAGGGACTTTTCTGTAGGCAGTTTGCAGATCAGACTCCCATTTTATAACGGAGAGTGAAGGAAAAAGAACTCCTTTCACTCTTCGTTTCTCAAGTCCTATGTCCTCTAATCCTTTGGAAACATCTTTCCCCCAGTCACGAACAGAGGTCCTAGACTCTCGTCCCTAGAGTGATAAAAGAGTGCACATCCAAAGCAGTCAAGACGAGCAGCCTAGATAGGGTTGTGTTTCTCTCTATCCTTGACACCGCATGGTCAGGTGTCATAGGGCCTGAGGCGTTCTGTCCAGAGGCAGTGGCAGGTTTGCCGGAGCCAGCCCTCCCAAGTGCTGCGGGGGTGATGTCCCCCTCACAACGCTGTGGCTTGTGGCAAATACTGCTTCCAACTGCACCCTGCTTCAAAGTTCCGATGTTGCAAACCTTTCCTGGTGGTGACCTCATTAAAAATATTCTTACGATAATGCCATGGAATTTTGAAAAAGATTTATTGAAACTGTTTTGTTTCAAGGGAAAAAAAAGCAAAAGTAATGAATTTGGTTCAGACCATCAAAATTTAGTCCTGTCTCTGCAACTCGCTAGCTGTATGATCTTGTACAGATACTGTAACCCTCAGACATCCCTGCTTCTTAAGAATTGGGAACTAGATAACTTCTAAGCTTCCTTTCCCCTTTACATTCTCTGATTCCATCTTGCAATTTTAGAGATAAGGAAACAGGGGCCTAGAGATATAAAAGGATTTTCACAGCAGCTCCCAGTGAATTCGTTAATTAGTCCAGGCACATCCTGGAAGAACTCTGTTTTTATATGAGTTAGCAAAATTACTTCATAGCATCAAACGTAGAGTGCTTTACTTTGTATGCTAAAGAATAAAGCATAGCATGGGCTGGCTTCATGGGCCTCCTTGGTTTTAAAATAAAGATTTCAATTCTTTTCTCAATTCTCTTTCCCCTTCCCTGTTTGAGTCAATCGGGGGATGAAAGAGTTAGCTCTAAAATTAGCCCACAGGGTTCTTTCATCTTGGATTCTTTTGAAATGAGAATTTAAACCCAAGCCTCAAGAAACTGAAAATCTAGTTTTTCTTCCACAAACTGCTGGAATGTCTGGATTTTTGCCCTGACCAGACCAACACAAGGGTTTCTCAAGTGGGATACCATTTTTATCTCAAACCAGCTCTTTTCGGCAAGCTTACTGCAAAAGCGTTGGCCAAGAGTCTCTACTTCAAGCTATGTCATGTTCGTTTTGGGGGTTTCACATATCAGCGCCCGTACTCAGGACAACCCAAGGAGCCCCGCACAGCCCTCGCTGAGTTGCCATCCTCAAGCTGGGTGGACACGAAGCACAAAGCGGGCAGAGCTTGTGCGGTCCTCAGCCAGGGCACGTGGGACATTAATGTGCACTTTCAAGTGTAAATGCTGAGACCATCTGTTCTCTGACCACCGCCGAGAAGCCGACAACCAAGACGGTGGAAAAGAGGCCAGCTCGTGGGATCTGCTATGCATTCACCCAGGGCCATGGTTACTGAGCACCAAGGGACAGGCGAAGCGCGTGGTTCAGGGGCCCACAGGTCCAGTTCAGCGTGAATGACTTTAGAATGATCCAGCAAGTGTAGAACTGTCCTCTGGGAGGCATTTCCCCTTTAGCTGCCCTGTCATTAATTCTATAGCATGGCTGCCAGGCTGCTGGCCGTGGAGGGCCCAGCTGTCCACGCTACTAAGTCCCCGGGAGCACTGTGAGCATAAGCAGAACACTTAGCTTATAATCACTGGAATCAGAAGGACATGGGTTCAAATATCAAATATTGAGGAGGGACCTTGGATAAATTACCAAATTTTTCAAAATAATTTTCTCCTGTGAAAATACACGCACATGCACAAACCATATACACATATACACACACATTGCATTTAATACAATATCTGGTGCATAATAGGTGCTCACTAATTATATACCATCACAATAATCATAATAATAAGAATATTACTAGGAAGGTTCTGTTAGCCATGGACATCATGGTGAGGAGTCGAACCCTGTGCCTGCTGTTATTCACTTTGTGTGTTCTAGGCACATGTTTTGTTTATCAGTTTGCTTGCTGTAAAGTAGTATCATAGTATCTACTTAGAAGAAGGGTTGTTCTGAGGAGTAGAAATATTTCACAGAGGGCACTGAGCATGTTGCCCAGCCCATGAGACACTTCACACATGGAATCGCTGTTATGACACCTCAGTTTGTTCTTTAGTGACACAAGGAAGCTGGCCCAGATAACCTCCAAGTTCTACTCTTCAGTGAGTCTGTGACACAAAATTCATAATCTCAGAGTACTCGGAAAAACACTGCGAGCGTAGAAGAAGCTTGTCATCAGGCATCACTGCAGGAGAAGGTTCACAGGGTGGCCCTCGGACTTGGCCCACGCAAGCTCCTCTCCTTGTCCCCTCTTCCAGCTCCCTCTGAAGAATTCCTCTGCAGCCTCGCCTGACCTCTGCGGGATGACGTTCGCTGACTTTTAGACAGATGCACTGAAGCAACACGTCACGACCTGCCCGGGACAGAACTGCACAGACTCCGAGCGCTGAGTGCATTTGCGCTGCCGCGGACACATTCAGCCCCACCGTTCCCCAGGGAGCAGGCTAAGCCTCTACAGCACAGGAAGTGAGACCCCGCTTCCCTTGAGTTGAGATGCTGGATGTATAGCTCATTAACATTCACACTCCACCCTAACTTGGTATTCTATGGGATGTTTTAAATTATGGGGGAGTCGGGGATCTAGCTAAACATATTTATGTTATGTAACTATTTTTTTCCCAAAAGGATTAGCTGTACTAGGGACACACAGCTGTTCTTTCCACAAGCCCCTTCAGAGCAAGCTGCAGACAATAGGAAGAAAAGAAAGCTCGAGACCGAATTCCGCATTCCTCTCTTCCTGGCTGAAAACCACTCCGCAGATTCTCGCACTGAACAGGGCATGTGTCTGCCAGGCGAGGGGGGCTTTGTCAGGTCCTGAGGACAGTCGCCCCCTTTCATGTCTGGAACCAAGTCCTCCTCCCTGGTGTCCCTCTGTGGCTAATCCATATCTTCTCTTTCCTCTCTCTCCCTTGTGGGGACTTCCGTTTTCCTCGTTTTCACTTTTTATTTCCAGAGGTGGACTTGCCAAGATACTTCAATTTTAAGTTTGAATCCCATAATTAATATTGTAGTTGTTTTATAGTCACTTTCTTAATGACGTCCCGCCCCATTGTTTAAGTGCTAGACCTCGTAAAACCTGTATCTCCCTTGAGTGACAGCATCTCACTTTTCTTTCAAAGAGACACAGCACTGCCATTCTGAGTCCCTGTGGCTTAGGGGTGGACTAACCCAACTGCAGCGGTGGCCGCCAGACCTGGTCTAGCCAATCAGTTTATCCATCTTTTGACCACAAAGATTGTTTCAGGACCAGGCAACTGACCCAGCAACCCAATGCGACTCAAACATTAGACTTCGATTGGAACAATTAAGAAAAAAAAACACATCTTTTTCCCATTGAGGGTCCTGAAAAGGAAGCAGATGAACATGTAACTACTTGGGAGGGACATTCTCATCCTCATTATCAAGAAAGAAAGACGTTCCTAAGACTGAAGGCAAACAGTCGAGAACTGCATAATTGTTCCTAGATGTAGCATTCATTCACCGAGCAACTGCTCTGTGCTAATAATGGCCAAGTATGTCCTTGTGAATGGAACCAGTGAACGAAAGAAATAACACTTCTATCCTCGTAAGCCGATATCCTAGTTGCGTGACATATATACACACATATAAAAATATAGGCAGATAATGATGAGTGCTATGAAGAAAAATAAAGCAAAATGAGGGAAGAGATGTGGCAGAAGACTCTTTTAAAAGAAATCTGGGTGCTTTGACAAGGTCTCTGTAATGACGTGACCACTGAGTGAGATGTGGACAAAGCATGGGAGTGTTTACCTCTCCTCCTGAGAGACGCGCTGTCCGGCTGGAAACTTGGGCTGATCCTAGGATCTCCTTCCCACTTACCACAGCACCACATTCAAATAGTTACCAAATCCTGCAGATTTGGAATACTAAATTTCTCTTTTTATAAAAATGACTCTTTTTAGGTCAAAGCTCTATCCCCGTGTTCAAAGGGCAAAGGCTGAGATATTGTGTGTGCTTATGTTTGTGGGCAAAGTATTTGGAAAAGTCTTGCAGATAATTGTGTGTGTATGTGTGTGTGTGTGTGTGTGTGTGTGTGTGTGTGTGTGTGTGTGTTCCAGGAAATGGGGAAGTTGTGCTTCAAGCATTGTTTATAATGAATAACATCAAATGAACTTTAAGCTTCTTTGTGATCCTGAGATTCTATTATCTAATGTACCTGAATTCCATTTGATCTCCCAACTCAGTAATGACTGCCGGGGGCAAACCTTTCTTGCTGAACCTTGTTTATCTCCAGTGGCAGAGGGTCAGGATACAGTACTCTTCTAAACGGATATTAAAAGCATGAATGGCAATGCCTGTGACAGAGAAATTACAATGGCCTTTACAGATGCCAAATGTCACTGTGTTCACTGGGCTCTGCCTAACATCTGTGGGAGAAAGTGAGCATGTCATCTGAGGGAGTGGAGCCAGATCAAGGCCACTGCTCTGTCAAATGGCATGCCTGATGAACAACCTTGCCTTGTGGTCTCAGGAAGGCAAGATACCACGTAATAGCTGACCTTAATGTACAGTGGAAAATAGACAACAATGGCCAGACAAATAAACTATTCTGAGTTAAGAAGGTATTCAAAGGAGGTATGCAGTAAGACATGGACTCTGGAGCCAAATAGGCCAGGGTTTCTGCCAGCTTTACTGCCATCATCTGCTCCCATCAACAAGTTACTCTCTCAATTGGTTTCTTCATTTACATAAAAGCAGATGTCCAGTCATTCATTCGACAGTATTTATTGAGTGCTCACTGTGTATCAGAGACTGTGTCCTAGACACCACCCAGTGATGAATGAAACAGAACAGAGGCATAACCTGTGCTCCAAAAGCATATATATCACATGTGTCACAACCAATGAGAGTGCTAACCACCTACAGCATAATAATTTCTGTATAGGAAGGTGTTACATGCAACATTAAATGTCTCTGATGCAAAGATGTGGTCTAATTCTTTGTGATACTCCCAGCTCCTAGCCTGGTACTTGTTTATTAGTTGCAATTCAGTTCTGGCATCATTGCTCTCTACTCATCCACCATATTTTCTACTATGTTCATGATAATTTCCTTGTTGTTCCTCTGAACACATCTTGTGCTTCATCCCTTTGAATTCTGTTCACATAATGTTTTTGAGATGAATTGCGTCCTCTTCAAAAACCACATCCACATCTTAACCCCCGATACCTGGGAATGTGACCTAATTTGGAAATACGATCTTCACAGGTGTATTCCAGTTAAGATGAGGTCATCATGCTGGATTAGGGTGGCCCTAACTAGGTCACTCTCATGAGGGCAATTTGGACACAGAAGCACAGGGAAAATAAACACGTGATGATGGAGGCGGAGATTGGAGTGGTGAGTCTACAGGGGAGGGTCACCAAGAACTCCAGCAACCACTAGAAGCTAGAAGGAGTCAAGGAAGCCATCTCCTTTCAGACCTTCGGAGAGAACGTGGCTCAGCCAATAACTTTGTTTTGGAACTGTAACTTCTGAACTATGAGCCAATCAATAACTATTGTTTAAAGCCATTCATCTTGAAGTATTTTTTTTAAGGCAGGCTTAGGAAACTAATACACATACTTTCTCTCATTTGAACTCCATTTATCTCTTAGCTTTACCTGCTGAAAGCCTACCTCTTTTTCAAGAACCGGCACAAAAAACATCCCAACAACTCATTCCGTGGTAAACTACATATAGTCCACTTAGACTATATGTCTCCTTGTATTTTGTATATTTTTGCATAATAGTAATAAAAGGAAAACTAACATTTATGTAGTGCTTTCAGAATTATCTAATGTGATATTCACGACAACTTTTAGGGGTTGAAAACACAGGTATCGCTATCTCTATCCTACAAGTGAGAGAGTCGATGGTCAGAGACGTTAAGCATCCTCCTGAGGACCAAGCCAGTTTCCGTCCATAGGCAGATTGCAGGCAGAGGAAGGGCTCACATCTTGGTTCTGTGGATTTGGGTTTGGTATTCCTCCTGTGACCTTTCCCAATCTTTCTTATCAAAGATCTCTTAGAGCTCACTCTCAGCTAGTGGTAGGCACAGCGTACACAGTCAACATGTATACAAAAATACTTTTCAAACATATGGATTTTTAACTAATGTTTCCGTCCAAGTTCCAGTGTATGTTCAGAAGCTCAGACTCATTACAAAGCACCACGCCGGCCAGTAATGTGCACTCAGGAAATGCCTATCGAGCGGATGTGCTAACCTCACTGTTTTCTCTGCTCTTCCCAAAACTTCTAACCAGGCGGGTGCAGGAGACTACTTTCAGGGAAAAGCCGGGGCGCAATTCCATGTCAGCAGAGAGAAAGGGGAAAGGAGGAAGTGGGAAGAGGAGATGGAATTAGCAGACTACTAAAGCCATCTCGGAGAGAGACAGATGATGGCAGATTGGATAGAAAGGTTGTCTTGAGGGGTTTTGCATTATGACCCTACTGAGAACAATGCTTATCCCCTCCCTGGTTTCTTTGAAGTCTGAGAAGACTCACAGGATAGATCATAGCAGATGAGCAGACATGAGTCCATATCTAGGAAGTAACCTGCCTTCCCATAAAGCCCAGATCACCCAGTCAGTGAGGGGGAATTGGGACTTCCGCATTCCGGAGTGAAAAAAGATCTTGACGTTCTAGAATTATTCACGACCTCTCCTGTTTCCTCTCCCTGTTATGAAACAGATGGAAAAGGATTAGGACCCAAACAACTTTGTTTGCTGGCATAAACCACATGAGACACCTGCTATTAGCAATCTCACGGATGGATCGATGCCTTTTCCCCAGTCAGAAGCATCGAAGATTGAAGTTAATCTCTCTCCCTCTTGCTCTCATTTTTAAACTGTCATAACTTTATCCATAGAATAACTGGGGTTTTAAAGAGATATCCTCACTCTGATTCTCACCATCGGAATCATCAGATGCTCGCAGTCCATCGATTTGTCTGAGAGGCCCCTAAATGAAATCACGTGGCAGCACTCTGCAAGAACGGTATGTTTGTTCTCCCTTCCAGGGTCAAACCCATCTATATCTTTTGCTTTGTGCTTCATGTACATCTTTACAAACTGCTGAAAGCTTAGCTTGGAGCTGTTCCCAGCACGTGCTGATATCAATCTGCGTGCTTGCAGTGTGGGGCCCACTGGAAAAGCATTAGCAATGAGCAGAGAGTTTGGATGACGGCCTAGGAAGAAGTGAATTTCACCCTAGATTGACCACATCAAATCTTGGTTTGTCGTGCTGCACCCTAATGACACCCAGAAGGCAAGTTCTTGATCTTTCCCAACAGAAACCATGAACTGTCTCGCTGTCAGGTAGGACTAGGAAATAAGAGACTCTGTTTTGGATGATGATTTTGGTCAAATCCCTCAAGGACCATTCTGGTATATGTCATTGTTTGAGAGGTAGTCTAAGGCCGTGATTACCAATCTTTTTCAACATGCACAAAAATATTAATAAACAGCAATTCAGATGAGACAGCCCATCCAGCTAAGGGGATGAGCATCTCAGCCCACCTGTAACCCATTAAGGAATGTGCCATTAACGCTTCTCCTCTGCTTAATCTACCAATTACTGAGAAAGCTATGAGAAAAATATATCTCTATGTATGAATATAGAATTGTCAAAATGATTTTGTCAGTTTTTGCTGTTCATGTTTTGAATATTCGATTCATTGACATTTAGAATAGTGAATTGTTCCCTTTATCACTAGGTCGTGATTCACTTTATCATCAGAGATTTTGTGAGCAGGGAGAGATATGATCTGAATTATGTCTTAAAATGATTATCTTGGCTTTATGGAGAATGGAATGTAGGAACAAAAGAAGGGAAGACTGTGATCAATTTGGAGGCTACTAAAGCCATCTCAAAGGGAGATAGATGACAGCAGCTTGGATAGGATGGTTGTCGTAAAGATGAAGACAACCTCAGGTTTGTGATATGATTTGACTTGACAGGATTTTCTGATTAATTGAATATAATTGTGAAAAAAAAGAGCTCCGGATATTGTGATTTGGGGCATGAACAGCTGACTGATAGAATGGCAGTGCCTTTATCTTCTGATATGTAAATATATGGCACAGTATATTTACCAATAACGGTTGCAGCAACATTTCCATGCTTTTCTAGAACCTTACCACTCCCCTAGGTAGAGTCTGTGGTTTCCTACCTTGAACCTGGTCGGGTCTTTGTGACTTCCTTAGCTGATAGAGTATGGAACAGCATTATAGAAATGATATTATATGACCCCTGAGGTTATGTCATATAACTCCTACTTGGTTCTCTCTTGAAATGATTCCCCTTGGAACTCCGCCACCATGCTGTGAAGAAGCCCAGACCACATGGAGAAACCCCTTGGACAGGAACCAAGGTCCCTGGCCCTACGCACAAGTTGGACTTGACAGCCAGCACAACATGCCAGCAAGGTATCAGTTAGTCCACCTTGGAAACAAACAATTCAGCCCTTAGCAGAGCTGCCCACCTTGTGACGGATAAAAGAGATAAGCCTTTCTTGACAATCTCTTCTCAAATTGCAAATTTTGGGGAAAGAATGGTTATTATCTTAAGTTGCCAACTCTTAGAGCTGCTTTTTATGCTTGGGGATGTTCCATACCATACTTATACACTTAGGTTTATATTTTATTTTATGCAGCAATAAACAAGAACAGACGTATGGAAAACTCGTGAAGAAAGGGTGTGGGACACAGAAAGTTAACTCTCTTTTGGCTATGTTAACTTTGAGACTCATATTAGACATCCCTTTGGAGATTTCAAATGAAGATACAAATGCCCAGAGTTCTATAGGGTGGTCAGAAATACTAATGAAAACTTTGGCATTATTGACATATAAACCGCATTTAAATCAATGGGGCTGATATGCTTATCAAAATATAGCCCATTGATAAGGAAGAAAATAATGTCATTGGTTTTAACATACAATGTTGATTAATTGTGTCATTGGTTCATCTATTCACTCACTCAAAAAATATTTTAGGGTCTCTTACATATCATTAGCTCTGCTTTGTTCTAGACATGATTCTGCTTTTATAGGCTTTATATTTTAACAGTGTTGTTTAAACTTTGGTTTCATTTCAAATTCATTTTATATAATAAATTTGGGACCTATAGACTTTCTTGGGTAGTTATTCTAGTTTCATATTGTTTTTATACAGTGAGGTTTTGGTTTTTATTTCTTATACCATCTATATGTTGTACACATATCATGAATTTCTCTACTAATTCTAGGATTAAGGTCTCCTGGATGGACTCACTCACCTGGTCATAAATTGCCCTTTTGAACGGTATGACATCAGCCAGGTCGGGGTTTATCAAGCAGTTTCACAGAAACGGTGGGATTTTTGGAGCTGAGAGCCTGAGGGAGTTGGAGGCCCAGAGCTTTCCACAGAGCGTCCCCACTCTGAACTGTTTTACACGTTGATATTTCTCATGTGTGTTCTCCTTATACACATGAAAATCCCAGATTTCATTCAATCATCTCCCCTTGAACTCAGAGGTGTGAACTCAAGCCTAACTTGAAGGGAACGAATTTAAGAGGAACAAGGATAATATTCCTCGGTCGGGAGAGTCTTTTATCTTTCTTCTTATTCTCTTATCCTTTTTGAACTGGAAGTAACCTTTGTATGCTACGCTCCGATATTTCTTAAAATAATTCATTTTATCTTCGGATTTAGTAGACTTCATGCTACTTTCAATGGTAAATTTTAAAAATAGGCATAGTTACACTTAAAGCCTAGAGATTATTAAAAGAACAAACTCTACAGTGAAAAACAATATAAACGGAGCCACTTTAAAATGGAGTCGGAGCTGCCATCTCAGAGGAACCACTTTGCTGTCCTACCTCTCACACCTTTGGAATGTTAAAACTGGATGTAATAACCTTTGGACCGGGCCTAAAGCAGCATTGTATTCCAAACAACTGTTCAGAAACATAACAAGAAACCAGACATTATGACTACAGGCCTGAAAATTAGAAACATTCTTTAGAATTAGCATCACTATTTAGCTTATCTGCACCAATAAAAATTCCTTCCTTCTATTCATGTACTTGTTCCTCTTTTCTTTCTTATAAATCCCCCTCTCCTTCACCTCCTAATTGGATCACCATTTGGGTTTCTGCCTGAATAGCTATTCTTTTGGATCTCAAACAAATGGCTATTGCCTCTCATTTTGCCCTTTATTTTTAGGTGACAAGATTTTATCTTATTTTTAGCAATTTCCATAATACATAATCCCTCCGGACCCAACTCTAGTGTGTGTACACTGTTGAGAGAGGGTGTTAACCACACCAAAAAGCAAAACTTGCACATCAGCAGGGTGTCTGAGAATTCAATTCAATTCAGCTCAATTCTGACACTGTCTACCCAGAGGCAGCATTAGATTTCACAGGTAAAAAATAAAAGGATCAGTCCCATAAGACAGATTTCTACTTCAGACACCAGTCACCAGCCCAGGTCATTTTACCTGTGCTTCTGACCAACTGGCTACAAAATGGAGGTTCTGATGACCCTCTACCAACTCAAGATGCCAATCAAAAGTCCAAGTTGTTACCAGTACTTCTGACCAACTGGCTATAAATCAAAGGTCCCATGACTACCTCCTTGAGTCTGGCTAATTGGCTAGAGCAGCTCTTAGAACTCAGAGAAACATTTTACTTACTCGGTCACCAGTTTATTATAAAAAGATGCCACTTAGGAACAGTCAGATTAAAGAGATAAACAGGGCAAGGGATGAGGAAAGGGTGTGGAGCCCCTGGGCCCTCTCCAGGCATGCCACCCTCCTCACATCTTCCCGTGGTCTCTAACCCGAAAGGTCTTCGAACCTCATCCTTTTGGGGTTTTTTTATGGAAGCTTAATATTAGTAGGGTGCGACTGATTATATCAATGGCCACTGGGGACTGATTCAACTTCCAGTCTCTCTGCCTTCCCAAGAAGGTCAGGGAGATGGGACTGAAAGTCTCCACCCACTAATCACATGATTGGCTCCTCTGGTGACCAGTCCCTACATGTAGGCAGTCTAGGGACATTCCAAAAATCATCCCAATATATGACACCTCTACCAGTATCATCACTTAAGAAATTCCAAGGGTTTTAGGAGCTCTGTGCCAGAAATGAGGATGAAGACCACATATGTATTTTTTTTTACTGTAAATCACAATATCACACCCTCTAAACCCCAGAATTTCGTAATTATTTAAAAAAATTAAACAATGATTCCTTGGAGTCTGAAAATTATTTATCTAGCATTTGTTATGCATTAAATTCTTCATGCATACTCTCTGCTTACCCAAAGTAGCCCTGCAAGGTAGAAGGTATTAACCCTATTTTGCAAATGTAAAATTCAATCCTCAGAAAACACTGAAGCCCTACATTGGAACAAACGTAGGTCGTTCTGTCTCCAGAGCCAGTGCTTGCAACCACACAGCATCTCATGCTACTGTTAGGAAGGAAACCTTTGGGTCTCAGCACCTCATTCTATGAGAAGTAACCAAGGGGCACAGAGATGCAGAGATTGCTCCGAATCAAGTCAATGATAGAAGTAGGATTTGAATTTAGTTTCACTTGGCTTAAAATCCAGGGCTTTCCCCACTGTTTCATACCACACCAACCATCTTGCTTCAGCCTGGGCACTGCGAGAAGGGGTCATGTATTTTTTTCCTAGCGGTCCCACTGTCCTATAAAATCAGAGCTCCTGCCTTCTCCCACATGCTGAGACAAGAACCTTTGCTCTTCTGTTTACCTCTGATGTGTTTCCCTCTGTGAGAGAAATGGGAGATTTTTAAGGGTCACGTTGTGACCACTTTGGGATTTCTTTTATGGGACCTGCCCTCCTGCCGGCCTGACACTCTCCTCCCCAAGGCAAGCTGACCAGCGTAGAGTGCAGTTCCATGGGAGGGAAGACCCTGTACGTCCCAGTACCGCTTCTGTGAATGGGTTGGTGAATTTAATTCCACAGGAAAGGAGGAGAAAGGTTTATTTTGTCCGTAGATACAAGCTGTACTGCATACTCTAACCTTGCTTTGTCAATAATAAGGGCAGTTTTTTTTTTTCTGTCTTATTTCTATTTCTGTGTTTCAGTAAATTCAGCATCTAGAAAATCAATGCCAGTAATGATTGGGTGGTCATTAGCCAGTCTTCATTCTTAAAAATGTGTCTCTCTCAATATTATATAAAACCCATAGGGAACTAGTTTTCAAGATGCCCACTCCCTTCTCCCAGGTGGGTTGTAGCTCCTGATCCTATTCTAAATAGAAATTCTGCAGAGGACTCTGGGAAAAGAGGTTGATTATTTAGACTGTCCTAGAAACCAATACTGATGACCAGTCAGTTCCTGTAAAAACTTCGATACTCCTGGATTAGGTTAACAAATACGAAAGTGCCAGCTAAGATCAAGAGTTTATTGACCAAGCAGCCAGTTTTTATCTTCAAAGCCTGCTGGTTCTGGAACCGGCATAATGGCCTGAACTTCTACTTAAGTAGCTGTGCTGGCAAAGCTGGGTATCCTGGAAGAGAGTGTCAGGGATCCAAGGAGGCACCATATCAATGCCACCACCACTCATTTTAATTTCCATGAAACAACTAATTTCCTTCAGACCCAACTTAATTCCTCGTTAGGCTCCTGAGCCTGAATGAATGTGCATGACCACTGTACTGTGAGCACCCATCTGTCAAAAGAAAAGATGAGGAGAAGTAAAATTAGACCATGGCTCTCTGGTTTCCCCTAAAAGCTGCCAATGAATGAGAACATCAGCTGCACCACATTGGGCTAGCCAGGGCTCCCATCCGCAACTGGACACTCTACCCCCAGGCAGTGAGGCATGTCCTGTGAATAGGGATGACTCAACCTCAACAGGTGTCTGATGACTTTGCCAACCAACCGCCTGTTCCAATGGACTGGAGCAGCAGCACATTCTTGATGGCAAGCGAGGGCTGTGATGAATAGCAAGCTTGGGTCTCCTCACAGAGGGCAGGGATTGGGTTAGGGGCAGATGTAAAGGGCAGACTCAAGGGCATAAATATGTCTTCTCAACTCCAGTAGGATGTACTGCCAACTAACCTACCCATTGACTTTTCATGCTATATAAGTGTTGATGTTATAATGTACGTAATACAGAGAAATAAACAAAAGCTTAGAAAAATCTAATTCTCAAAGACACATAGTTTGTTCAAGAAGGAACAGGACAGAATCCAAGTCCCTTGATTCTTAGCTCTGTGTCTTCTCTAACACTCTATATTTCTGAAACATACACATGCCTTGCATTCAATTCCCAGGTACCTCTGGGAGAAGAGTTGAATTATATCGTTCTGAAACAGACTGAGATGGAGGACAGGATCTTCATTCACAGATTTTAAGGATCTTTTTCATTCATTCATTTATTCAGTGGACTTAACGAAAGAGGGATAAGGACAGTCTTACACCTGTGCATATACGTTATTATCTTGGCTATTTATTACCCATGGGCATTTTCTCAGCTAGCACTGTGGAAATCACTTCATTCCATGGTGTCAAGGTGACACCTTGGGATGATCACATAACTTTCCCTCTACTCCAATTAGTAGTGACTTCAATAAAACATGACTGTTTCTTGTTCTCAGCTATAAATTCCAATAGAAGGTCCAGGACTGCTGCGTTGACTCCATAATCTGAGTCTCAGATTCCTTTTATCTTTCTGCTCTGCTATCCTTCACTCTCATTTTCCAATGTAGAGATCAAGCTTTTGAACTTCCGCTTCAAGCTCACGATTCAGTTCCAGCCCAAATTTTCACACGAATATTCATAAGATATCATGAAAAAGAAAAGGGGCAGAAAGAACACATCTCTTTCGCTTACAGATACTTCCTGGGAGTTATCCGTACCACTTCTTACATCTGCTTGGGTAGCACTTACATCACCACATATATCTACAGAGAAGACTTAGAAATTCAGTCTGTAATTAGGAAACCATATGCCCAGCCATCACTGGCAAGTTTTATAACTGGAGAAATCTTGGGGTTTGAATTTTGGTGGACAACCAACAGTGGCTGCTTCCTTCAGTGTAGCTGCTCAGCATATGTGAAGTAAAATGAACCAGTAACACTGGAAAACATACGAAAAAATACATAATGAAAGGAATTTCGAAATGCAGATATAATAACCCTAATTTTTACTGAGTGCTTGTACAGAGAATGATGCCCTAAAATAAGCATTTTACAGATTTTTAATGTTATCACTTACAAAGGCTTTATGAGGTAGTTACTATTTTCATAACAATTTCACAGGCAAGAAATCTAAGATGTAAGCAAGTTAAGTTGATTCCTGTGAGAACATGTGGGACCCATGTCAATGTCATCTAATTCCAAAGTTTTTGCTATGAACTATTGCCTTCCATTGGCATTGGCTTCTCCATGATCACCTTTAAGCCTCTTCATGTAAAGGCTCAATGTGATTCCTATTTTATGGATAAAACCATTAGAGGAAAAGAGGTATGCTTATGCTCACACAGGCAAGTAGCCAAAAGGAGATTCTGACCCAGTTTTTTCCATTATGCCATGATAAATACAGATGCATATATTAAGAGCCTTAAAACCGATTTACAAAATAACAGCTATATTTAAAAAAGAGAGAGGGAAAAGGGCTGCACAGGGCTCTTTATTTGCTCATTTCCTAATGCAATGAGGGCTTTCATCATCTTCATTGTATTTGAGCAAGCTCAATGGGTAGATCAATATGTTGCTGACATGTTCAAAGCAGATCAATTGTTTTTGACTTGATTGATTATTCAATGATGGAAACATGAAAGGTCTGTTTGACTGACCTTGTGAAACCAGGCACAAAGAGATTCATTGGAACCACTTAAGTATTTTGGCATTATTCAAAGTATAGTTCTCAAGGATGCTTGAGGAGAAACATAAAAAAAAAAAAAAAAAAATCTCTAGAGTGGAGGTAGAGGGAAGTAGGAGGAGTTTGGAAAGATAATTTGTAAGAGCTTCACCAGGACACCAAGCTAGCTGTCACATTTAAATTTTTTTTTTTTTCAAATTTTGACTAACATTGAATGTGACTTTGATGGTATTTTCTGATTTTAAAGGGAATCATAGATATTAAAAAGTATAAGAAACACTATTGATAACATTAATAAAATTTGGCTTTAGCTACCTGGTGACTATAACCCATGACACTGCAGTGTCTTTCAGTGAATCACGTGTTCATGGTTACTTGCCATCACAGGACAAAAGAGAACTTGATTTTCAATGAAATGGCAACATTTTGCAAAATGTTGGAAAGACTAAGGATAATAACTACTACATATCAGTAAGTGCCAATGATGTGCGCATTGCACGTTGTATAACATTTATATAACATTGTCTCATTTGGTTGTCAGACAGCTCTGTGGCATAAGTGTTCTAATCCCTGCTTTATAGGTCAGGATATGAGGTTTCAGAGGTCTTGTTCAATCTCGCGTCGCTTTTTAAACATGGACACTGGTTAAGGACTCTCCAGGATAAGAACAAAGACCTTCTTTTTGATAATCCAAGACAGATAATTCAGTAAGGAAATGGAACAGCATTGTTGAACTAGAGAGGGTAGTACGAACTGTACAATGAGGAATATAAATACAGAGGAAATACTCCATACATTCAAGATATTTATAGTCAAAAGACTTTAACTTTTACAGGTATTACTCAAAGATGTTGCAGGTTCGGTTCTGACCACCTCAATAAAGTCACTAGCTTTATTGTTGCAATACTCTCACAGCAAATTGAGTCACACATTTTTTTTGGTTTCTCAGTGCATATAAAAGTTATGTTTATACTACACTATAGTCTATTTAAAGTGTGCAATAGCATTATGCCTGAAAAACAGTGTACATGTCTTAATTAAAAAATAGTTCATTGCTAAAAAATGCTAACCATCATCAGAGCCTTTAGCTCATTGTAATCTTTTTGCTGGTGGAGAATCTTACCTTCAATTTGTAAAAAGTGCTGTATCTGCAAGACACAATAAAATGAAGCACAATAAACGAGATGTGCGTGCTTGTACAGCCTTTAAATATTACTAATATGATTGTTTGGTAGGTACATGGGTGTGGCAATTGGTGAGGACATGTCAAAGAAGGCAAATATCTAGCTGACAAACTGTTTCTAGACAGGATGTTTACAATATAATTCACATATTTGTAATGTACTGATTACAAATTAGTCTATCCATTTCATTAGAGTGCTAACTAAAATTTGGTCATTCAAACTAGCTTCCTCTCCTTTTCTTAGCATTGCTTTGTATATTTTAATTCAATTCAGCAGTAACTATCAAACACCTATTATATGCTAGGCTCTACTCTATGTAGATGAGATTTGATCTCTGAATTCAAGGGGCTTTCAGTTACATCACCCGTGGTTGTTGCTGTTTCAAATATTGATGTTGAAAGTTGTCTAAATGTTACTTTTATTTATTCTTTATTACTCAGGCAGTCCATATTTAATGCAGACAGTAACACAAAATAAAGATAAGTATAATGAAAATACACATGTGCATGTATGCATCCACACACACACACACTCACACACACACACTCTGAATTCCACCATAGGAAGATCATCACTGTTAACTTATTAAAATATTAGTATTCACATGCATTTATTGAGTGCTTATTATGTCTAAATCAGTTTTTCAGCCTCAGCACTACTGATATCTGGGACAAAAAACATTCTTCTCCTGAGTATCACAGGATGCTTAACGGCACCCCAAGCTTTTCCTCATTAGACACCAAAGCACCACCTCCCTCCACCACCACCTGTAACAAACAAAAATGTCTCTAGACACTGTTAATGTCAGCTTGGGGGTCAAAAATGCCCCTGATTGTGAATCACTGGGTCCAAATACATTGAATACACCATTTTGTCAGAACAAGACCAAGAGGTAACTATTGTTTTTACTTCATTTTACAGCCAAGGAAACTGATGGTCAAAAAGGCTAAATGACTTGAGCTGGTCCCTTCAGCTATGAAATGGAAGAAGAGAGAATTAATACAACTGTGACTGCCTTCAAATCTGCTTCTTCCTCCCTCCCTCTCTCTTTCATTTAGAAGAACAAAATAATAAAACACACTACCGTGAAACCTCCCTTTCTCAGTGTTGAATGATATATTATTTGCATTTTTCCACGTAGGTCAATATACATCTAAGTCATTATTTTTCATAGTGACACGATGTTCACACGTGGAGACGCCCATTATTAATTAAGCCAGCTCTTCACTGCTAAACATGTATGTCTCTTTTCATTTTCAAATGCCAAAAATAATATCCTTCTACATTGATCTATGCATACGATGTTTCTTTTAAATGTTCCATTAATTGGAATTTCAGTCAAGAATTTATTAGTCCAAATGTGACATTTTTGATTGGGAAAGGTGGTGCTACTAATACTTATAGCAGGACAGATAACAGACACAGACCAGGAGTTATATACTTTTATCCAAGCTTCAGTCACTTTTCCCAAATCAGCACATATTAGCAAGATCTTTTTTCTGTTATTTAGATTTATTTTTTTTCTCCAAAGAGATTACAAAATTTTCCATAAATTCATCAAGACCTTCCCAGGAAATAGAGCAATTTCTACCCAAATAAGGAATGTGGGAATCTAAACTATAATTTTCAGGCTCCAGGGGCACAGTTGATCTCATAATTGAATACTGCTTTCTTTCAGAAGCATCCAGATTTTTTTTCTGTCTGGGACTGAGTGTCTTTACATATCCTATTTACTTTTTTAATTGCCCTGGTTTCTTGGGACATAGAACTAGATCTCTATTTTTTATAGTCATTTTATTCAATTCAATGATTATTGAATATTGTATGCTAGGCAGCATGCCAGATGCCGAAGATATAAATATGCCCAAGGTTCAACAGGTCTTAGTAGTCTGTGTATAAAATACAAGTTTTTAAAACATAAAACTTGAAGTTTTCCATTCTATTCACAAAGGACCTCAGCTCTCTGAGCTCCCAAGCCTCCGTTGGCTTTGCACCCATTCTTCCTGCTGCATGGGATGTCCGGCCTCCCCGTGTGCCTGCCTCCGCATCCACCAGAAGGACTATGTCTCTTCAAATTCGGCCCAAGCAAGTCCTATGTTGTGAAGCCTCCAGAGTCCCCCTAAGCTGTTCTGTTCTGTGCACCAGCCTGGGCACATTAAGGTGCTTATCATCTCCCTTTACAATTATTTGCTTACTATACATCTTCCAGATAGTATGTGTGATCCTCGAGGGACAGGCGCAGCAATTTTCAACTTTGTATCCCAACAGCCCAGAAAGGTATCTAGCACACAACAAATACTCGGTAAATTCTTACTGCATAAATGGCGGGAGAAGGAAAGAATGTCAATGTGTGAATATTCTTGGTCTTGCTTGTGTAATATCTCCTAAATTTCCCCAGAGGGCATAGAGGAAGCATAGTTCATCCAGGAATGGTGGGGCTAGTACTAAGAGAACTCAGATGAGGGTGAGGCTGTTTCACCCCTCTCCTGGTAGGAACTAAATCATAATTACCTAAGGGCATGCAGATTGATACAATCCATCCAATGGCATGGACTGGGAAATTAAAGATGGGCATGAGAGCTCAGGACAATCTCCCTGCTGGCCATCAAAGAGGCCTTTGATAGTTTGGGGTTTCCAGAGGGATCTATTTGGATAATAACCTGGGAAGGCAAGAAGTCTCATATGGTTGAGGGAAGGAACAAGCAGAAATCAAGTAAACAGATGCTGATCAAATCCAACATTTACACTGTGTCATAATCATCACCTGACTTGTCTATCTTGCCTACAATAGTGTTAAAAGCTTGAGGGAGGGGGAACATGTAATCCATTTACCTTTTCGACCTTAGTGTTTTTCTCAGTGCCTGATATACACAGCAGGCCCTTTCAATGGTCCTTGAATTGCAGAGCAGTTTTTATTCCCCATCTGAATTTTCAGTAAACACACAGGCACTAAAGCAAAAGATTCCTTGGGTACTCTGGATGTTTTCAAAAGAGAAGAGTCTTGCCTACAGTCACCTGAGACTTTTGAATAATAACCTAGTTCAAGCAGTGGGCCGGAGCTAGCTTTTATCAGCTTGTAAGAGCCAATTTTTAAAATATCGAAGGATTCTGTGAGACAGTAGCTTGGAACTGGCCAGAAGGGGAGCATTTACATTCCCACAATTGGCAAATACTTCAGATCAGGGTCTTATCCTCACCCCACCACCTGCCCTAGTCAGTTTCCCGTCACACCACTATGATGGTTCTAAGCCCCAGGCTCCAGCTTTAATTTTTAAGTAAACCTCTACTGTTTAGAGATTTTTTTTTTTATAGCCCCAGCTAAAGAAAACTGACATAGATGATGACCAAGAGTTTAGGCAAAGAGAAAGAAAAGAATGCTATTTCTGAAGTTGGGTTTCATACAGCGCCTCTCAATGTCATTGACGCAATTAAGGACATAAAGGTAAAGAACATAGTGTCTGCCCTAAGAATCTCTTCTTAGGATAAGTTATTTATTAGGTCTGAGCCCCTGTTTCCACATCTGCAAGTGGGGCTAAATGACTACTTCTAATGTCTGGCTATGAGTATAGAACAAGGTAATGTACAACAGGCCAGTAATAACCTTTTCTTGAATGTATATGAACAGATGTTGTTTCTGGACCCCAGTTTTTTATCTGAAGCTCATAGGGCCAGATTTATTTTTAACTCAGAGATTTTGAATTTTTAGGAAGGTAATATTATTCAAATATTGTGCAGGCGCCTGTGTGTTAACCAGCCCAGAAGGGTCTGAGGCAGCTCTCTGTAACTAGGTGTATTAATTTTTCTGTACCAAAAGTCACAAAGATTTACTTTAAATTAGAGTAAGAAATAATATAAATAGCCTCAAGTTAATTTAGGTCAGGTATAGTCATCAAATGAGACTGAGTCAAATTACAAAAATAATTTTAGTTTTCAGAGCCATGTGGGGTTTAATTTGTAATTGGGGCTTTGTACCCATATCATCAATACTGTATTAGTTGGCCACACCCAGTGGAATGATATCTTAGCTAATATTTTCTGGGGCATTCTGACTTCAAAGAACCAAATATATTTTTCCCTAGGCCATCAATATGGTCTAGATACATTAGCTTTGTCTCCCATACTGGCTTTCACATCCTGAAGTAACATAAATATTCTTTGTGGAATTCAAAAATGAAGATAGCCATTCTCAATAGAAATCACCTTGATCTTTTAAAAGACTCGGCTATACAATGGGTTGCCAACCTATGGTACAAGCTATTTGCACAAGCCATCATCAGCCTAAACTCTTTCATGAGAAAATTCCTCTTCCCTTTGAGATAGTTTCTCTTCAAAGAACAAGTCATTACATTATGGCCTTCCTCATCTCTGCAAAAGTATAAAAATATGGATCTGCATTTATATTTCAATTCTTCCAAGACTTGAGGTGAATTTGGGCTGCATTTTTTGATGACAGAACATTTCATTGCCAGTCATGAACTTAAATGAACAATACTCTCTGTCTCTGAAGAGACAGCGGCCCAAATTTCTATGTTCTGACTCTATGAGGCATGACATTCTGTTTTATGGCTTCTTAACCGAATAATGGCTTGGACATTTCTAGAGTGGATATGATTACATTTGTTGATTGAGTTTATTAAAAATGCACTCACATTTGGCCTCTGTTCACATGAACATAAACTATATCGAAGACATTAATGATCCCAGAGAGTCTGCCCGTTAGGACATTAAGAAGCAGATTTGATTAAAGAGACGTGTACTCTGTACCTTACAGGCAAAATCACTCAACTTCTTTGGATTAACTGAATATTAAGGACTGCAGACATGGGGCTCTTCCCTCTTGTTGTCCTGACTAATAGAGAGAACAAGGACAACAATAACGGAACCTATGTATCTAACCACTATTACTATAAAAACTTTTCCTACTCCCTATTGATGTGCCAGGCGCTTTGCTAAGTGAGTTACACATTGCTCTTTTTAATTGGCTCGACAACGCTTAGAACTAACTACCGTTACTTTTTGCATAGGTGAGGAAACTGAGGCTTAGCTAAATAAAAAAGTGGGACACTTCTCAATAAGAAAGTGATAACTGAAATAGAAGAGAAAGAGCAAAAGGGAACTAATATTAAATTAACACTTAGGATACCCCAGACATTTTATAGGGATGGTATCAACTGTATTCAAAGCAGCTGAGAAAATAGATAATTCATAGGTGCAGAGAACTGAAGTTTAGAGAGATTAAGTACATCAAAATCACAAATCAAGTAAAAGGGAAAGATCAGATTCAAAGCCAGCATCTAGTGCTTTCCTTTACATAATGCGGTCTGCCAGTTGGATAGCATCCTGGGTGCTCTGGGGCAACTCATAATCTCTGCTTTCTATTAGTTCATGATCTCTGTTGGAAAGCAATCTGTGTAGACATGACTAATACTGAAGTGAAGACAGAATTACTTAAAGCAAGTTTAAAATGTGTATTTGAGACTTTTGGGGAAAGATGTTTCTCCCCATTCCCTTCCATTAGTTGACATAAGACTCCTGGCCTCTCTCTCCTCTCTTACATCTGATCGGTGAACTTGAGAGGAAAAAGGGAAGGGAGGCATAGAGCAGACCACTGGGGTTTCTCATTTGGGGATGAGGCCTGTTCCCCCCCACTCCTCAAAAAATTAATATATATGGTTACGGAGAGCTGCCCACAATATATTCTGTGCCTCCATCCTAAAACCTTAACTACTGCCTTTGACTATGCAAATTCCAGGTAAGTCTATCTAATTCTGGAGTTCAGGGTTTGAGTACCCACTTGGTCACAGATAACAGCCCCATTCTTCGACATCAGTCTTAAGGATGACAAAGGCGATGTTTTAGAGTTATATCTAATTCACTCCCTCATCCTATTTCCCTTGATTTGTCACCATGAGGAGAGGTACTAGTTATTGGGTTCTCTTGAATCCAATGGAGACCACAAAAGTCACAGAAGCCACAGAAAATGAAGTTCAGTGTTAAAGTAATTGAAAAACTATATGGAAATTGAGAACTTTGAACTGGACCTTGATAAGTGGGTTGATAAAGAAAGACACAAAGTCCCTCTATTTAATAGAACATAGTAAAGCATTAACTCTCATCGGAGACAGAAGAATAGCGTCTTGGCTTGGTACAGTCATACTTTTAAATCTAGGCTCAGATAGGGCAATTCAGTTATGTATGCCAAAGCTGAGCTTCAATATCCTAATCTGTAAAATGAAATAATTCAATCTTTGAAAAAGTCTATGCATATATATGTCACATATGCAATATATACATTTAATATGACACATATAAATATAAACAAACAAATAAATAAGAAATCCCAGCTATTCTCATACTCAAACATGATGTCTTTTTTAAAAAATATAAACTATATTAGAATAGTTTTAGATTAATAGAAAACTTAGAAAGATATTACAGACGGTTGGCAAAACTAATTTTGGCAACACTAATAAAATGACATCACTACATTACTCTTAACTAAACTCTAGAATTCATTTGGATTTCACCGGTTTTTCATGACCTTGTCATTGTCAGTGTTGAGAAGCATGTCGCTTCTTTTTCCACAGCAGCATATCAGTTATCACAGAAAACTTGGAGTTAGACTAAGTCATTCACTGCTATTTCTTCACTTATTAGTCATGTGACCCCCAAAAAGCCATCCCGGTCTCAATTTCCTCAACTATGAACTGGGGATGAGAATACCTAACTCACAGAATTGTTATAAGGATGTAAAACACTGAATGTATTTGACATGATTCTCCAGAGAAACAGAGGCAATGGGATGTGTATGTATACACATTATACAGAACTGGCCAGTGCCAAGATCTGCACAGTGGGTTGGCAAGGTGGAGACCCAAGAGAGCTGATGGCATAGTTCTAGTCTGAATTCAAAGTCCTGAGAACCAGGAGAGCCGATGGTGACTTCCTGCCCAAGGCTCGGCAGGTTCAAGACCCAGGAAGAGCCAGGATTTCAGTTTGAGTCCAAAGGCAGAGAAAAAGCCAATGTCTCGATTCAAAGCAAGTTGGGCAGAGACAACCCCCTCTTACTCAAAGGATGGTAGGCTTTTTGTTGTATTCAAGCCTCTAAATGATTGGATGACAGCCACCCACATTAGAAAGAGCAATCTGCTTTACTCATCTGCCTATTTAAAAGTTAATCTCATCCAAAATCACTCCCACAGAAACACTTAGAATAATATTTGACCAAATATTTGGACACTCCATGACCCAGTCAAGCTGACACATAACATTGACCATCACACTGAGTAATGCCCCATATCCACTGGGCATTCCATAAACAGTAGCTATTACGATTAACATGCTAAGATGACTGTTCAAAACCATTCAAGACTTTCTTTCCCTTCTATAAATCTCTAGTCACAGGTTGAAGCAAGGCCACTGCTAAGCAGGCTGCCATTTTCAAACAGAGCTTAAATCATTATGATAGTAGAAAAAAATATAAAAAAGAAAACTCAAAATGTAAAAGATGCCAAGGGTTATAAGCCGGAACCTCTGCCCCATCTGATCTGCAGGCGGTTAGAATCTGCTTCCTCTGGCTGCTCCAACAGAAGGCTGGGGAGTTACCTGTACTGATGAGGTCTGGCTGGTGAGAGGCTGATTGGGTCCTGCCCCTTCTCAACATTCATATTTGAAAAGCCAGGAAAGTCTCTGGTACAGGTCACTCTGTGCCTCACTCAATCAATCTAAGATGTTTATTACTGAAATGCCAAGAGAAATATAATAATAAATAGTAATAATAATAACCTACATTTATGTAGTGCTTACTATTTGTCAGGTTCTCTTTTAAGCACTATGATGTCATTTGACCTTCAGAAAAACAGCTGCGATGTAGGCATGATTATTCTTTCCTTTTTGCATATGGGAAAACCAAGGCTTAGAAAAGTAAGTAACACTATCATAATGGTAAACAGACGAGCTCTTACGGTTACTGAGTGCTTTCTGTAGACAAGACATCGTCCCAAACAGTCTACATGGATTATCTCAGACTCTTCACAACAGATTTATTTGATGTAAAGTCTTGTTGATGAACTACACTGCACGGATTAGAAACTCGAGTCTTAAGAGATATCTTGTCTAATATCACAAACTTCAAAGGGAGATGCTTGGACTGCAGCTTGAGTTTGTCCAACTTTGGGACCTTTGCTTTGGTCCTTGTACCACCCAGCCTTCTCCATCTCTGCTTGAAATTCGTTTCTCAGCTCTGGCTTTGTATTGTGTGATCAGAGAGGTTTCTTTTTTTTTTTCCCCCCCCCAAACCCTCAGTCTTCACGTGGGTAGATCCTATGACTGAGTCGATTCTCTTTATTTTCTCAAAACAGTGCCCGAGGCCCGGATGGACCCAGGAATTGAAACAAAGATGCGTTAGACTCTGCAGGTCATGGCTCTCAGTGCCACCCAAGGGCCTTGAGAAAACCGTAGATTTTTGTGCCAAGAAACAGCAGGAAACTCTTCACGTGATGCCTGGAGCCGGAAGGGCAGGAAACAGCGGAGTGGCGGTGACATTCCTCGGGGAGGCGGGAGGCAAATGAGCAGGATGAACGGATGAAACAATGATCTACTGCTGGGTGATCTTAGGCAAATCACTGCTCCGTGAGCTTAGTTTTCCTATCTTCACCCCCCACCTTGTGCACTTTGAGAACTGGGTGCTCGCTTTCATCGTAGCTTCTATCATTTTATGGTATATTCATTCCTTCCAGTTGGGTCACTTCTGTCCATACCCGCGGCCTCTGCCCTAGTCCAAATACTGTCACCTCTGACTTGAACCACATCAAGAGCCTCCTACACCAAACATTTCCACCTTTGCCCTCTCTGATCTGAACTCTGTCCTACAGACGGAGTTATCCTCTCGAATTGCAGTTACGATCTTATACCCCCTATTGCCACCCTTTAATGGCATCCACCATTCTTGAGATAGTGAACAAAATTCTTAGTGTGGCTTCTAAGCCTTCTCCAGGTTCATGTGACTCGAGTTATCTTACTCCCTAAAGTCCAGGCACACTGGCCTTCTCACTTTTCCTCCTGACCCCAGAGCTCTCACCTGGTCTGCTGCCGCCCTGGGCTGCCTTTCTCAAACCTCAGTCCTTGGGCTAGATCCTCATCCTTCATATCTTAGCCCCAGTGTCACTTCCCAAAGCCTTTTCCTGATCCCAAAGTCTACACGAGGGTTTTGTTTCCTTCATAGATTTAGCATAGTTTGTCATTTTTTATGCTAATATTAAAAATATCTGTTTCTCTAACGTGACTGTGGGTTCCATGAGCACAGGAGGTCCATGTTTTATTATTTTATCCTTATGATCTAGCACGGTGCCTATTACATAGTTAAGTGTCAAATGAATATTTAATGAGTGAATAAATGGGTGCAGGAAGAAGGGAATGAACTTGTCTATCCTCCTCCGCACCCCGCCTTGGAGACTGGGGATCAGGCCTTCATTGCTAGGGGCCCAGGACTTAGAAAAGTACTTGGAATTAATGGGAAGTTTCTAGAAGTGTGCCTTGGAAGAAGGCACTTCCTGAGCAGTTGTACTGGACGATTTGACAGTCTCACTCAAACAATACATTTCTGTGACTCTGAGTCTCGGATGTTCCATCTCTCCCAATGACAGTGAGTTGGCTGTGTCATGTCACGCCTCTGTTCCATCTACTCGAGATTAAACCAAAAGCCAACACTCTGGACAAAGCTTTTCTATTTTTAATAGAGTTTAAGACGCTTGATGAATCTCAACTGTGTCCACAACCTTCATCTCCATTTGTCTTTCTTATTAATCAAGGACGTATGTCTGCTGACTTCAACGGGACCCCTAGTGCTCCCGTTAGCTACTGGTATGAGAGAAAGCCACTGAGTGGTTGGACAGTCAAAGAAAAACAAGGACCAAGGGATTGTGAAATGTTAATTGAAATAAAGCATGTGCGAAAGGGCATCGGGTCCCACGCAGGAGAGGAGCAGTAAACAGAGAGGTTTTGGCCTGGGGCGCTTTATAGGCTGTGTGCCCACAGGCTGTTCTCTTAGGGGCACCCAGAGAGGCCCCTCTAGAAAGTACTTCTTTCCAGAAGGAACCTGGGAACACTGACATCGGGAAGTCACCTCATTAGGCTTCTGACTCAATCTCCATTCTCGTATAAAGAACGGGGGAGAGTGTTCTCTAGAAGTTAAACTGTCCTGTGGATCACGGGGAGAGAAGTCAGGGGTCCTGAGCACAAAGGTTTAAAGAGAAGATCTCTCTATCTGGCCGCTCATCTGAAAGTCAAGGCAGCCTTTTGTTTTTCACTTGGAAACTGCTGAAGTCAACCCCTGCCCAGACAGAGGCTCTCCATAATTAATACCTGGTTTGGATGGTTGTTCGAAGGTTTTTCAAAGACACTAGCGCCTATATTTTCCTCAGCAAATCTCCACGACACCACGGTGCTGCTATTACTATTCCCATTTCATGCAACAGAAAACTAGGATGAGGGATGGGACCAAAGTCAGGCTGCCACTCAGTAGAAGAGTGCGGAGGTGGAATGAGAGCCCACATATGCTGCAATTAAAACCAACGTTTTGTTTTGTTTACTTCCCCCCACGACTAGCTGCCTGCCCTCGGGCACCCCGTCAGTGGGATTCCCTTGCTCTCGGAAGCCTGACTGTTCTTTCAAAGATCTTGAATCGAGCTCTTAAACTGGAAGAAAGGAGAGTGGCATCCAGACGTGGATGGAGAGCTGAGGAATTAGCGGTTGTCAAGATTCGCTTCTGTAGGGCAACACGGGTCACGTGCCTCTTCTCCACAGTTCCTGCCACTGTCCCCATTCGACCTCCATCAGGATGACTTCGGACATCTCCTAACTAGTGTCCCTACCTCAGGTTTTGTCTCCCCCTTTCTCTGTCAACCCAGTTATGCCCTGCTGAGGCCAGAGTGACATTTCTAAAACACAAATTTGGGTCACCTCGTTTTCCTCCTAAAAATCCTTCGGTGGCTTCCCTTTACCTCCAGGATATAGAACAAACTCCTCGGGGTGGGGGGTGGAGTACTAGCCATCTATAATGGGTCTGCTCCATGTTATTCCTTCATTTGCTAAGCTAACATCTCCCCAGAGCTCTGGGGAAACACGTGAGTGGGCCTGGCGCCCAAGTCCAGAAGGGTTTTCAGGTATTCTGGCCACCACGAGGCTCCTCCTTCTCAAATCTACATGCCTGTTCATATTCCTCCCACTCTCTAGAAGGAGCTACATAATCTCCCCCGACATCTCGCTCAGCTACCGGCCACCAATTTTCTGCCTAATGGACCATCCATACGGCATATGACCTTCTTTACTCTGACGAGCCTTGTCCAACTCTCAAGAGGTTAGTTTGTTCCACTTTCTTTAACTGTATTAAAGGGTACATCACCGAAGTCAATGAGATCACCTTGGTGGCTCAGACCCCACTTTCTCTGCACTCAGCGCCCGGCACAGGGCAGGGCACCAGCTGCAGGTTGCTGAGCCTCTGAATAACACAGTGTGCCTGGCTTCTCGCCTCGTGAAGGAAGCATTGTTCGGGCTGCTCCCCGCTACACCACCCCCCACCACCAGATTTCCCTCCAGCCTTCCCTCCCCTGCATGTCTGACACTTGGGTTTATGTTCCAGAACAATCTGTGGCCATCTGTCCTGCCTCATTTTTCAGAGGCAATCTTTCCGTGGAAGCACTGCTTCGCTCTGTGTCGTGCCCACTGGCACCCTGCCCACCGCCAGGCCCACAAAAACAGCTCAGGGAACAGCTGCTCCTTGGGAAGATGACGAGGGCTTGTCGATAAAATTGCTGGGAGTACACAACTAACATGCTTGCTTTCATATATGTGTCTAATATGTATGTATATGTTACTATATGTGCTATAATATAATATATATACTAAATATGACTCATAATTGATGTACATATTACAAATGTTACAAATCTATATATTACTGTCTACATATATTGCTTAACTTTTCAGCTCATCACAATTAAAAAAATAAAGCTGTTTTTTACCAGTAAACTTCAGTAAACTGAAGACTTTGCAGGGCAGGAACCATGTTAGTGCACATTTATATTTTCAGTCTCTAGCAGATACCTTGTCTGTCGTCATTGCTCAATAAATATATTATAAGAATGAGTATATTCATATATTCAGTCTCTAGCAGATTGGTGTGGTGGTGGTGTGGTGTGCACACTCAGGTTTATGTTGTATTCATAGGTATGAACACACTGCATGCTCACACACAAATACACCGACTTCAACAGGGGCGTATCCGCCCATCCATATGCACTTTCAACAAAGACATTAAATGCACACATGCATGACGCAATGTGTCATTCATGTTTGCACAAAGCAACTCATGGAGAGCAAAACATGTCACCACAGAGACATTCATTGATACCCAGGTGCATACACACTTTCGGCAGATGCAACTGAATGTACCCCTGACTGAACGTACAGGCTGACTTTCTACCGACTGTCTTATCCTGACTTCAGAAAACTGCTTGTGGAAATTGACGTATTCTCCCAAATCTGTACATTCGGTCACACTCAGAGGTATAAGGTACACACGGATTCACATATATGCATATGCACACGTTATCACACACTTCTCTTTCATATTCACATACACCCATACATACTCATGTGTCTGTGCGCACACGCACACGCACACACACGCACCATGTACGCTGGTCAAGTTGCTTGAATTCCTCTCTGTGACAAGGCAGGATAAAAGAACAAACTTTAAGAAAAATAAATGAGTGAATAAATAAGTAGGTTAGGTGAATAAATAAATACAGCATGCGCACAGAGATGTGCCTCTATTTTAACGCTATCTGAGCTCTATCCGTATCCACTGACATATGCATTTCCCATGTGTCCTCAATTGGATACACATTTGCCAGACCCATAAGCACAAAGGATTCCTGGTCAGATGATGCTTCCTGTCCCCACATTGCCCCAAATACCAAACAGAGCCAGTGGATCTGCTGATTCTTTTTCGTGTCAACTTCAAGGAAAATGAGGGTTATGCTGGGGCCTCTTGCACACGAAGCTTTGTAAGGCACCACTGCCAGTGAGGCCCCAGCATCAGCAAGGTTCAGGGGGAAGCTGACCATGGAGGAATGTTTTTCTACTTAGCCAAAAAGATCTGCTCCTTTGAACACAGACTTTCTGCTCAGAACTCCTAACACATTCCACATTTGGCCATTAAATCCTAATTGGAGGCCTGCTAGGGAGGGTGGGGTGAGGGCAGCCTGCCGCATTTCCTGGGTCACGTCCCTGCAAGACCTAGCCTGACCCCATGCCTTTGTATGACCTGCCCTTTTGAACTCGTAATCCTACTACTGGTCACAAAGAATTAGGAGCTCAGTTTACTCCTGAAGCCACAGGAATGTCCTCTTCAGTCTGGTCTTCCTCTTCTCATCTGGCATCGCTACTCCCCACCCCCACCCATCCCAACACGCATCTACCCACTGTTATTCTTCCCTTTCTTCCTCCCTGGTAAGGAAGCAGGATGTCTGTGGGCGCTTGATTGAAAGGCTCCAAAAAACCTGAGACTTTTATGATGAAACGATTGTCTTTGGTAAATGTCAGACTCCGTGTTTGATGACATTCGTGACATTCATTCCATTAGCGTACCACTTTCCTGAGAAATTATGATGCTGGCCCTGACCTGACCAGGACAGTGTTCTGTGCAGTGAGGTCTGTGTGGATGAGAAGGCTGTTGCCCTCCCCATCCCAAATGACTCTCTATCACCTCAGAGTTAGGGCGCATCTCCCCAGGTGCCAATAAGCAACCAGAGAGAAGAGATGGGGATAAGTATCCTTGAAATGATCCCTTTGGAAGGCCTAGATGATTCTGGAGTGCGAGCCAGCCTTAGCTCTGCAGCTTGCTAGAGATGCTAACTTGTACGAGCCGTCCAGTATCTTGGGTCTTCGGTATTCTCATCTAGAAAGTATTGATAGTAATGCCCACCCCCAAAAAAGGGTTGCTGTGAGGATCAATAAAAAGAATGCAGGGAAAAACGCTTTGAACAGTTAAAACATTGATCAAATCTTATTAATACCATTGAAATAATAAAGGGACTCTCTTCATCAAGGGAGCTCCAGATGGGCTAAAACATAGAAATAATGCTGGCCCTGAAATCTGATGAAAACCACTTATCATGGCCAATGGCTACAAAGTACAGGAAGGCAAATTCTGGTCCTCAGCAATGATTTTCCAAGGCTCAGAGCTGTGGGAGGATGAAATGACACAGCTTAGGGGCGATGCTTCTCCCATTGCTGGGATATTTTCCTATTGCTTCCCCGACAAGGTCGGCATCTGCTTTGTTTCTCTTGCTCCAATTCTACATTTTCAGAGATAAATTCTTCTGTAGACCAAAGACTTCTCTAGTTACTGAGCCAACCCAGAGAAGGTCCAGACATAAACCAGCAGCTCCCAATCCTCCTGACTAGAAGGGCTGGGAAGTAAAGCACTAGCCTAGACCTGGACTCTGGCATCTGCATCACGACTGCTGGGCATGTCTTGTCTTAAAGAAAACAGTAGTTAAGAACACAGGTGCTGGCATCAGACTCATGACTTCAAATCCTCGCTGTACCCCTCCTAGCTTTAAGGCCTTGAACAACTTAATAAACCTCTGAGCCTCAGTTTTCCTGTCTCTAAAGTGGGGATAATGATAACACTTATCTTATAAGATCACTGTAGGATTAAAGGAAGTAATTCATTCAATGCATGCGGCCCAGCCTCTGGCTTGGAGAAAGCTTTCAGCAATGTTAGCCTTGGTCATGACAATGACAACAGTGTTGATGGTGGAGATAATAATGATGACCCAAAGCTGAATTTCTCCTGATTCATGGTAGACCCGGAGTCAATTTTAAAAAAAAGGAAAGAGCTCAACTCAAGCTTGTTGCCTATTATCAGGGCACAATGGAGACGGTGGGGAGGGCGGGGGAAGGAAGATGCTATAAGAAAATAACTAATTGAATGGAGCAGGATCTCTTTTTAGGTTGTCTCAGGAAGGACATCTATGAAGAGCTGGCATTTAAGCTTAGATCTGAAAGATGAATAGAAGTTACCTGCGTGTAAAGTGGAGGGGAAAAACATTATAGATAAAGAGAAGAACATGGGCAAAGGTCCTGAGACTAAAAAAGCTTGATCAGTTGAAGCGATTGAGAAAAGACAAACATGCCTGGAGCATGCTCACTGGTGCTATACAAGTATGGTCGAGGGACAGATCCTGCACAGCCTTGTACACTGGGGCAAGGAGTTGGTAAAGGAAGGACCTTGACAGAGAAGTGGCATCTTCAGATTGATACAAAGTCACACGCTACTAAGTTAAAGTGCAGGTTTTAAACAAGCAACATCACGCTGTAGCCTAGCAGTACTACTGTCATCCCTCTGCTCAATTAATGAAGGAGGGAAGGAAGCCTGACCAGTCATGGTTGCAGTATGCTGTAGTGTTTCATGTCATTGAAAAATACTCTTAGAAGTCACAGATAGCCATTGGAGCTCAGCAGAGGCTATTGACCCATTACTAGAATCTACAAAGTCAAATTCTTATTTTACATAGTATCACATTTCCAGAGCCTAGAAACAATGTATGGACTCAATAAAAATTTTGAGTTAAATGAATCAGACCCAAGGACAACCTGAGCCACCATTACCAGCGGTGGCTTCTTCAGCTCTTCGAGTCTTCTAAAACACTGCTCTTGGGTCATGTTAGTCCACACAGGTGTTCTGAAGTCCCCAGCACCAGCCTCAGCCATATTCCAGGCCACCCCTTTTTGGGAAATTTAGGCCACAAGCTAACACTTTCCTAAATACTTTTTTTTTGCAATCTCAACAGACATTTTACCTGCCTTTTTTGCAGACCAATACATGGGAAAAGTTTTGGTAAAAATACATTATTGCTTTCTCTCAGTTTTTCTGTAATATTCCAAATTGAGTGACATACTATAAAGAATTTAAACTTAATATTGATCCTCATACCTATGTGAATATTTTTTGTCATACTGTGATAAAAAGCAAACATTTCCAGCTAAAGAACTTGCAATAAAATAAATTGTAAGCAAGGTAATAACATGAAATATATTTTCGTGTTGCTTTTTAAATTTTTTTCCTGCTTTAAAATTTTTTTCCAGAAGGATAAAGAATTTTAAATGTATGCTTTATTCTATTGTTTTTGCTACGAAATGATATTCCTAGTAGATGGTAGTTCGTATAGTGTGTTTAGGTGTCAAAATTAAATCAGTTCCCATAGTCGTTTACATAACAAATTCTGAATCTACAGAATCCTAAAATTTGGGATCCATAGAAACCAGAGAAAGTGCTAGAAAGGTAAAGAAAACTTCCAAGGATCCACGTGGACCAAGCTTTGAATATAAGATCTCACTCGCACAGGTGGAGTTCATACGCATGCCATTATTTCCAGGATAAATATTTTAAAATTTTTACCTCCATAATGAGGTAGAATAAAATTCTAGTTATTCCATAGTCAATAATTAAAAGAAATTGGATTCAGAGTGAGTTTTTTCTTGAACCAAATTCCATCTTTGTAGCCACTACTTATGCTACTAATAGCTCAAAACATAATTACTGAATGAATGAATTAGTGAATGAATAAGCAAATGAATGATCTTAGTGGAAGGAGAAATGATAAAAATACCAGACAAATCTGAATTTGAATTTGGCTTTGTCAGTTAGCACTGCTGGTGGATTGTATTTTATTTCCCCTAAGTGTCACAGTCAGTTCAGGCTGCTATAACAGAATATCGTAGACTGAAAGGCTTATAAACAACAGAAACATATTTCCCACAACCCTGGAAGCTAAAAGTCAGATCAGGGTACCAGCGTTGTCCGGTTCTGGTGAAGGCCCTCTTCTGGGTTGCAGATTGTCATTTTCTCTTTGTACCCTCGCGTGGTAGAAAAGGAATACAAGAGAACTCCCTGGGGTCTCTATTGTAAGGACACCAATCCCATTAATAAGGGCTCCACCTTCATGACCTAATTGCCCCTCCAATCCCCCACCTCCTAACACCACCACATGGGGAATTATTTCAACAAATGGATTTTGGAGGGACACAAACATTTAGTCCATAACACCTAGCATTCATGCTACCATTCCCTGTGAGGGATTAGACACTCTCACCCACTGCCAACGGGAGGAGAGCAGATGTGATGTCCTAGCAGAGATTTAACTGCTGCTGTGTGGTTGACTTGTGACCTCTCTCTGTTCTTTTTAAGAGTCTCCTCTTTCAGCTTTGGTTTTGCAACATGAAAACATCTGAAACAGAGCCAAGGCTGACCCACAAAAAACAAACATTTATTGTTATAAGCCTCTGAAATAGTTTTAGTTGTTCATTTCTGACTCACAAACTTGCAAAATCTGACTGATACATGAGTTGTTTGATGTTGACCACTAAACCACTTCAAGCCTCTTTCCTCATCTGTAAAATGGGGATAATATGTACCTACTTTATAAAGGAAATATGAGGATTTTATGAGAAAACAAAGTAGCTACACTGTGCCAGAGTCATGATACAACAAGAAAGTCTCAAGTGTCTTCATTCATTAGAAATCTTTTCGAGCTCACGCTATGTAAAAGTGCTGCCATACATACATACATACATACATACACACATACATACCATTCATTAGAAATCTTTTCGAGCTCGTGCTATGTAAAAGTGCTGCCATATATACATACATACATACACACATACATATACATACACACACACATATATTTTTGTTTGTTTGTTTCTGAACTATCCATTCCAATTCAAGCCAACTCCATTTATGAAACATCTATTATGGCAACATTCTTTGGCAGGCATTGTGCCTCCAAGACAATATTTTGTCTTTCACGCTTTTCAGAAAAACAACATGTGGATGGGTATAAAAGTTTCGGCCAAAAGCAAATACCTACCCCAAAGAGAACTATGGTTCCCACCAGTGTTTTAATTAAGAGTTTTAAATATTTTATGAGAGTTCACATAATCAAATCTAATTAATAAGCCAGGGAAACCAATCCAGATATTCAGACTATAGGACAGGAGTGTTTTAAACTAGTATCAATGATGAAGTGAGGAGAAGTGTTACATAATATAGAAGTAGAAAATTGGCACTCAAAAGGAAGTTCATTAAAAATAGTGTTAAAAGTGTATGTTGGCAGCAAAGTGAGTCGTATTTCTCAAACAGTGGAATCACCTCAGGGGGTCTAATTAATAGGGAGATTCCTGGGCTTGGTTCAGACTCATCTGGTTAGAATCTCTGGTTGGCCAGGTTAAAAAAATATATACAAATTTGTAAGTCTCTCCAGGTTTGTTTTAGAACCTTACAGTTTTCCACACTATTATATTACTTAGTT
>NW_006442104.1:1328694-1365770 GCF_000325575.1 Pteropus alecto
ATATATATATATATATTCCTAAGTGTAGAGTCTGGTAAGATTTGTACTCATTTGACTCAATCCAACACACCTAGCCATGATCACCAGAAACATAATATGGAACATTTTTATTACCAGAGAAAGTTCCCTTGTGTCCCTTCCTAGTCCCTCACCTCTGCCCAGAGATAACCTCTTTCTCATTCCTGTCACCATATTCCTGTTCTTGGGATTCACATAAATGGAATTATATGAAATGTATTTGTGTGTATGTGTGTGTGTATGCACACGTGTGTGTTGCTTGCTTTTCACATTATATTTTTGAGATTCGGCTATGTTATAGGTATCAGAAGATTTTTCCTTTGACTAGTATTCTACAGTATAAATACACCAAATCTTTATTCACTCTCCTGCTCACTATATTTGGAGAAGCGCATCTCTTGAGGGAAGTAAGTATCTTGACCTCATGATCAAGTCTTGGTTCTTGACTTGCTCTGCCATGAATCAGCTACGCGAATTTTAGGCCAGTTGGTTCATTTGCCTCCTCATCTGCAGAATTCTGCTACCTGCACGTTCACCCCATCTTTCAGGGGTGCCTCCAGCAGTGGCAGCAGCTGCGCTGGCGGGCGTGCGCTCAGCCCTGGGCTCCTGCTCAGGCAGCCAGATTCCAACAGCATCGACATCAGGGGTGCAGCCACCCTCTCCTTTTCTTCAGCAGCATTCGGGGTAGTCTTATTAGTTTCTTGCAGTAATTAGCCCGTGACCTCATTTTTGTCCTTCCAGTTCTTCTAAAACTTTTGTAAACAATTATCCACTCCCCCATTTTTTAATTTTGAAATACTTGTAGAGGACTCTGCTTTCCTAATACAGAGCATAGAGGGCAAACAGGAAGGTTATTACATAGAAGCTGTCTTCAGGGAGCTCTAAGAAGCTGAAGTCATTGTTACGAATTGTATTCTGGAAGCAAACTCCATCGGGTTCTCTCTCTTGGGCTTTACCAACATTTAAACCTCAAGCACTTGATCATTCTGTAGAACAGGAGTCGGCAAACACTTATTTGTAAAGAGTCAGAGAGTAAACATTGTATAGTTGATAGATCGTATAGTCTGTGTTGGAAGCGCTCAACTCTGCTATCACGGCATGAAAGCAGCCACTGGTAATACATAAATGGGGGCAAGGCTGTATCCTAATAAAACTTTATTTACAAAAATAAGCTGCCAGCCAGATTTGGCCCATGAGTGGTAGTTTGTTGACTTCTGCTCTAGAGAGTTGAAAATGTAAGAAGAAAGGGTAGAACTAAGAATCTCTAAGAGGAGTTGGTCATTATTTCAATCAATCATCCATTGTTAGTCATTTATTCAGTTTTCAGGCCATTCAACAGTTATTTATTGATGCTGCTTTAGGTAGCTGGGATAAATGGAGATTAATATATACACATTTCAAAGAAGGAATATTTAATTTGATAGATTAGAGTGGAAGAAATTTTAATTTTCAATAAGTCTGGAAATGTCCCTCAAACGCTAAAAGCCTTTTCCTGTTAACTTTTTCCCAATAGCAGGCATGCTGCCACCTGTCTTTGTGTAATCCTGTCATGACTCTCACTTCTACTTAAGAAGAAGTCCTTCTTTCATGCAATGAAAGGACATCCATTACACAGATGAGCATTAGCTTTCCAATCCAAGTGCAAGGCTTTAATCAGCACTGAGAAACACTTAAAACACAGAGAACCTCTAAATTGCATTATCCTCTGGGAAAAAAATATGTCCGCTCCCCCATACGCAAAACAATTCCCTTGTTCTTATCATGGAAGAAACAAAAAATACCAACAGAATGCTTTCCTGTATCCCCTAAATAACGCCTATAATTAAATGTGTCATGTGCGTGATCGAGTAAAACTTCATTTGCTTTCCAGCTTCCTCTAAATAACACTACGATATAGAAGATCAAAGCAACAGGCCATTTGGAGCTTTTGAGATGTTTTTTTCAAGCACTAGCATTAATCTATCGAGAGCAAGGATATCTTTCTCTATCCTGAAAAATAACAATGGTAACTAAAGTCTAAATTCATGTCAAATCTAATTTTCAATTCAAAATTCTGTTTAAAACTTCTTTTCCTTCTTTCACGATAAGGAGTTATTTCTAGAATTCAAGTTGTTTTTAACTTTTCTTAATTTTTTTTTATTGGAAAAAATATCAAAGCTAAAAAAAAAAATTGTAAGATTAGTGCAAAGGGTTGCTGTACCCAGAGACCCCATTCGAGTTTCAACAATTGTCGCAGTAATATTCTTTCTGGCAAAAGGATCCATCCAGTATCTTGCTCCAAGTTGTCATGTTTCTCTAATTTCCTTAATCTGGAGCAGTTACTCATTCTTTTCTTGACTTACATGGTCTTGATATTTTTGAAGGTAACAGACCAATTATTTTTTAGGCTGTCTCTCCATGTGGATTTGTCCAATATTTGCCATAATTAGACCTTGGTTATGCATTTTGGGCCAGAATATCACAGCAGTGATGCTATGTTCTCCTTGCCTCTCACCCAGTGGCATGTGATACCAATTTCCCATTACTGGTGGTATTAATTTTGATCACTTGGGACTGGTCAGTTTTCTGTAACCCTAAAATTACACTTTTAAAAAATTTGCAATTAATAATATCTTGTGAGGAAATTCTTTGAGACTATGCAAAATCCTGTTTTCATATCCCATTTCTTTCCTTTAGTTTTAGTATCCATTGATATATCTTACACAAATTATTTCTATAATTGACAAATGATTTTCTAACTCAATCATCTCATCTATACTTATTATATTACTTTATGGAGCTTTTATTTCCTCATTTATTTATTCATTTATATCACTGAAGACACCTGGGTTCCTATTTATTGAATAAGATATAATCCTTTACTATCATTAGTTATATTGATGTGTAAATTGGCTGCCCCTAAAAGGAAGTAAATAACTTATTCAAAGTCACCTGTCTGGTAAGAAAACCTAGGTTTCTCACCACATTGATTTTTAAAATATATTTAGGCTTTTTAGAATAATAAAACAAACATTTCATGCTCTGCGAATATTCAAAATTAAGCATTCTGTATTACCTGCTCTTTAATTTATGGAATATCTAAGATTTTTTGTTAAGTGAGCAAAAACTACTGTTTCAAATCGCATACTAACTGCAGGAACTGAATGTTTGCAACTCACCCCTCCACCCCCACCCCTGCTCATATGTGGAAGCCTTAACCTTCCATGTGATGGTATTTGGAGGTGGGGTCATTGGGAGATAATTAGGTTTAAATGGGGTCATGAGGGCAGGACCCTCATGATGGGATTAGTGTCCTTAAAAGAAAAAAAAGAAGGACCATATGTGAGCACTCTCCTCCCCCACCCCAGCCCTCGCCACAATGTGATGCTCAAGGAAGTAGCTGTCTGTAAGCCAGGACTCTTTCCGTGCTAAGCACCAAATCTGCCAGCACCTTGATCTAGGTTGAAAGTCTGAAAACAAGATGTCGAAAGGGCCTCATTCTCTCTGAAGGCTCTAGGGGAGAACGTTCCCTTGCCTCTTCATATCTTTGAATCTGGTGGTTGCTGGCACCCTTGGGCATTCCTTGGCTTGTGGTTGAACTACCCCAATCTCTGCCTCCACTGCTATGTGGCTGTCTTCTCCCTGTGTGTCTCTGTCTCTGTGTCTCATCTCCTCTTATAAAGACACCAGTCCTATTGGATGAAGGGCCTGCTTTCTTAAACATAACCTCATCTTAATTTACATCTTAATTACATTTGCAAAACCCCTATTTCCAAAACAGGTCACCTTCACGGGTACCAGGGTTAGGACTTCAACAACATATTTTGGGGGTACATGATTCAAGCCACAATAAGATCCTTCTCCTTTAGGAGTTCATAGTGGAAGATACAGACATGAAAAAAAGGGCTAATTCCAATACCATCTGAAATGTGCTACGTTAGGGATTTGTTCACAGTGGCATAAAATGCTATAAGAAGAGTTTAATGAGACAGCAGCTGGAGGGGGTTGTCAGGCAGACTTTTTATGTCAATGTGTCAACTGAGTTCTGAAGATGAGCAGGAGTCAGTCAGATGAAGTGGAGAAAGGTCAACCCAAGTGAAAGGAACAGCACAAATAAATTTAGGGAGGCACAAAATACTTCGCGTCTGGAGAAAACTGCAAGCAAGACTTCAATAATGATAGAGTTGCAGGAATCGGAGAAAAGAGAAAAGATAAAGCTAAGGATCTAGACTGAGCCCTAACAGAAAGGGTCTGCCTTATCATGTTAGGAAGCTCAGGCTTTCATTCAGTTTTCCGTCACAGCTTTATTGAGAACGATGCGTACCACAGTGTGGTGACGTCATTGGTTGAGTTTAACAGCATATGCATGTCCTAACTACAAAGGGCAAGCACAAAAATTCACACTACTATGAATGAAAAATAGAAGTGAAAAGTAAAATATTATCAAACTACAAAGGGATTGGCATCATGAATTTGAACTTGAACTTCCAATTTATGTAAGCAAATCAAGGATGTTTGAGAAATCCAAGGTTAAGGTTCTGATTTTGGGATACTCACTGACATAGAAGAAGACCAGAAAGAAAGAAAGAAAAAAGATTTGTAGCAACATACATCTCTAGGCCAATGATAATTGTAAACATTTAAGTTATAAGTTGTAAAAGGCTACAAATTTTTATGAGCAATAAACATACTGTTTAAAATAAAACATATGACAGTCTCTGCTCTCAAGGATTTTAACAAATAGATTTTATTTTAAAAGTGTTTTAGAAACTATACGTAAGAACACACAGTCTTTATCATGGAACACAATTTTCTCCTCCTTCACAGACAAAGAAAGCATTCCAGAGATGGCTCAATTAAAAGCATTTCATACGAGTCCTTCCTCTAAACAAAACACACTGTCCCTTGACTATCTACAGCTGGCTTCCTGAGGTGCGTCAATCACAAACAGAGGAGGGCCCTAAGGATTGTGAGAGTCGTACGTGGTTGCCAAGTGAATGAGGCTATTTGAGACAGAGTCCTTTCCGCTGAGCTTAGTGTCAGGAAAGGGCAACTCCGCTTGCCTCCAGCAGGACCCTCATGCCCCTGTGAGGGCTTGACAAGGTGGCTGGGAAGGGCCTGGAGCAAGAGAAGGACTAGTGGGCACTTGAAGCATCGAAGCCCATGTCTCTAGACACCGCTTAGGAGGGTCTTATTGTTGGCCTTGCGCCCTTCTCCAGTTTCGCTTCCACTGAAGAGTGGCTTGAACTCTGCAACCTTTTCCATCAACACTCGAGGCTAAAATCACGTTGCAGAGTCCTAGTGAGGAATGAACTCAAGCCGTTTCTAAAGACCCACTCAGCTGTCCTGATGAGCATCTCTGACCAGGCAGGGAAGGAGAGAGAAATCCTCTTGAAGAGGATGTGCATCTGGAAGGGAAAACGAGAGTTTACGCCAACTCCACATGATGCAGGATCCAAAGACGAACAAGCTTTGATTTCAAGGAGTGTAGACGCTAGTGTGCAGTCTAAGACTCGCGTAGTGGATTCCATTACAACACATTCTACTGCAAAGTGATTTAATGGAGTGATGAATGACAGGGATGACAATAATAGCTACTGCTTATAGAACTCAGTTTTCATTTACCAGCTCCTTTTATATACATCATCTTAGTCAATCCTCGCAGCATCTCTATGCTATAATTTATAAAATGACATAGCCCATTATTTCCCTATTAGAAAGCTGAGGAAACTGAGGGCCAGGTAGACAAAGGGTATTGGCCAAGTTGAAAGTGTCTGGATGCAATATAAATCTTCTCTCATTGCAAAACATTAGCTATCATCCCAGATAAAATGTTCTTTGGAGATGCGGAAGAAGAATTGAATCTTACTGGTAATGTATAGTGCTGATTTGATGATGGGGAAAAGTAGATCTTGTGGCCTGGATAACAAAATCTGTAGCATTTTATGATTTGTCTTTAATCATCCGTCTACAGCATAGGCAGAATATTAAGTAACATAAGATATGTTTTGGAAATGGTTGTGAAGTTAAACGTTTTTCTCCATAGACTCATACGTTTATTTATAATTCTTTCTATCCATTTCTTACTCAAATGATTTTCCATTCCCTAGACTCGTTGCTTATACAACTCAAGATAAGTTTGATATGAGTCACTGGGAATCCCCTTTCATCCAATCAGGAGGCTGAGCCAAAGGCAAGCAAAGCCCTTGCTTGAGCACATTCCAAAATGTTGAAGTAAACATCAAATTCCAAGATAGAAGTAGTCTTCTTTTTAACATGCTTTTACTCATAACCAATGCTATGACTAACTTCCTGGAAATACTTAGGAACTCTTTTATAGAGAGAGGCAGAAACATTTTGTATCATTGTTTATCCAGAGAGAAAATGCCCTTTTGCTCGGCCCTGGGTAAAGAGTAACTCTGTAATCTACAATAGAGGCTAAGAAATCTCTTCAGTTCTTCAACAGGAGGGTGTTCAACTGATCAATTAAATTTACCTTTCCATGATGAGTGTGTATTACATAATAAGAGATCATTATTTATTTGTTGAAGAAATGAATGTCAACGAATAAATGTGATGCTATTTAAACTTCCCACATACATGAGCTATGAGGCAGAGAGTAAGTGGAAATGTCATTTGCGATGCTTCTAATATATGACTTGCAATAGGACAATTGGTACAACATACATGACAGAGGGCTGAACTGAGATTGGAAGGCACATTTTCAAGCCTGGTTCAACCACTGACCATGACAAAACATCTTAATTTGTCTGGGCCTCACTTTTCTCCTATAAACTTTACCCCCAATAATACAGATAGTTCAGATAAGAAATTTCTAAGATCCTTTCCAGCTCCAAACACCTATTAACCCATTTCATGGTTTGTAGTTGAAGACTGACAATTTGATCTATTTTGATAACAATTCCCAAGTATTTTCTATTGGCAAAAATTGCTGGTCATCTCAAATAAACATATTTTTGCAGTATGGGCCTATAGCACTTCCAGATAAGTCAACCACATCTATAGACAACCACTACTTCTATTTATACTGAGGAAGTGGACTGCTGTTGTCTTCTTACTTGAAATATGGCTCATTATTATGTCTTCATGTCCTAATAGTGTCACTATTGTATTTCTAAGTCTCATTCAGATAGAGGTAGTGCTGGAAATGACTTGGACTGGAAGAAGTAAGAGGAACCCAAGAATTAAGTGAACATGAGTTAGGTGATCTCTAGTACTTTTGTTCCACAAGGCATCTTAGTTTAAAGCAACCAGTGTGTCTCTGTGATTTATGAGCTGGATTATTTCCCTTCTATATTTGAGAAGAGTCACTTGATAGGCAGACAGATAAAGCAATAACTTTGCCAGCTAAAAGGTCATTGGGTAGTAAGTTAACATCAAATGAACAGAATTGCCAATTGAATGTTAAGGAGTAAGTGCTTTATCATTTGGTGTGATTTAAACTTCCTAGAAATATGAGCTATGAGGCATAGAGTAAATGGAAATGTCATTTGCAATACTTCCAGTAACTGACTCATGATAGAAAAAATCAGTGTGATAGAGATGACAGAGAGCGGAACTGGTGTTCGAAGGCGCGAGTTCAAGCATGGCTTAACCACCGAAGTTGGCAAAACATCTTAATTTGTCTTGGCCTCAGTTTCCAGTACCAGTGTGGAAGCAGAGCGGGAAATTATTTTCTGGAGTACTCTTATCATGTGGCAGGCATTTTATCATACTTTACCACCTTTAATTCCCTCTGCAAATCATTGTGAAGGATTTATTGACCCCATACTTTCTCATAAGGAAACTAAGACTGGGAAGGATTCAATAACTTCCCGAAGTTTTTGCTAGTGAAGGGAGAGAGGACTTCGAACTCTGGTCTTTCTGACTCATGACTATAGCAATATGCTATCTCCTAAATTTACAAGGAAAGCTTCTTTAAAAAATATGAAAAATTTCCAGTCTCAGAATAAAGTGAAAACCATAAATAAAAAGGATAAAATCTAAGACCATGAGGGTTTTTTTGGCAAGAGGGAAATTTTCAGGGGGAGGTGGAAGGAAGACATTAAATTTGTAAAATGGATACCAAACCTATTTACAATTAAACCAGAAAGTGTATTTTTAACACGATTCATTTCTCCTCATTATAAAATTAGAAGTTTTCAATGAAAACCTTAGAGGAAAAATAACAAAAAGGACAAATTAGGACACTCCCACATTATTAACATTTTGATATTTATCATTCTACTCCTTGATAGAGATCTTTTTACTGTGAGATCTCATTTATTGGGACTGTATTGATTCAAAATTGCTGATAAACTGTAATAGGCTAGACTAAATCTAGCATATAATGGGAACTGAATAAATACTTGTTGAATGTGTAAATGAATGCATGTATTCAATATATAATTTTGAAAAATGGAGGATTATAAGTCTTTAGGTGAGATTCAACATATAGTTTGAATCCCCAGGTTTAAGGCCTATCCTAAGCCATAGAATATGTAAAAATAAGATTGAGAATAAGATCCTTGGCTTCAGGAACTGGAATTTTGAAAAAATCTACTAGGAAACAGAATATAAAACAAGCTATGAAAGAATTCAGATAAATAATAATGGGGTAAAAAAAAGTAATTTAACACTCTTAGGAATGCTTACACTACTCAATACCAATGAATGGGAAAGATTTAGGAATTTAGATATGAGCTTAATGAATCTATTACAATTAATCCTTCGATTCTACTACAAAGATGACATCACATTTATTTGTTTAAAGACAGTCTTCTGAGAATGAGAAACCAGTGCAGACTTTCTATAGTCTCTTTGGGTCTCTCTGTATTAACACTCTCAGACAAATTTAGTCTCCCTCTTTTAGCGCTGACTTTCTTTAGCGATTAAATCAAGTATATGAAGGACACAGGATGTTTCAATAACATTAGCTTTATAGTTAAGCTATAAAAGGAAGCCTCCTTTATCCAATTCTAGCTTTGCTACTGTCTGTATCATGAGGCAAGACATATAACTAAAATTTAGATAGCTGAAGTTTGTTTCCCAAACTTCAGACCTTTAGGCATTAAAGTCAAAGTTTTGCCAAACTCATGTGCCACCCAAGCACCAACTCTATGGTCTCTATGTACCTCATCATCACAGTACTAGCCACTTTGCTCTCTAAAGCTGATATCTGTGCAATCATTGGTTTGATGCTTTAGTCAAAATTTTTAATAGATGTTAAGATACACTGCATATTCAATCATTCAATTAGAATATGTATATGTAATTAGTAATTACTAAAACCACTTTTTTATTACCCTCTCCAAATATTTACATTATCACACTCTTGGATAGAGAGAAATAGATAAAATAGACAAGAGTCCAGGATCAAGAGTCTATGCCTAGATGATCATTAGTGATGCTTGCTTGAAAACTTCTAAGATTTATTTATACTTAAACAGTTATTTCATTATTATTTTAGTATTATAGAAATAAAAAATTAGAAACCAGATATATTTATATATGTACGTATAGTATATATTGTATAAAACCTATCTATCATCTATCATCTATCTATATTTTCATCCACTGTCTTTGCCTCTTGCTATTTTCTTAGAAAACAAGGCAGATTGTGCCACTCCCCTCCTTAAAAACCATAATGATACCTCACAATCTGTAGAATTCTATATTACATCTAAGCACAGTCTTCAAGGCCTTTTAAAATTTGGCCTTTTGAACATAGACAGATTTTCCACCCTCGTATTTATTAAATGCCTTAAGAGAAAGGTGAGCTCAGGGTTACCTGACTATATCCTGTCCTGTTAGCTTTTGCCTTTGTCCATGACGTTCTCTGCCTGCATCCATGTGAAATCCCATCGATCCTTCAAGAACTGCCCACATGTGGGCTGGTGGGTGGCTCTATGATAAGCTCTCTTGTATTTCTTTTTTCTTGTATCTCCCTTGTATTTTTTTCCATACAACTTTTATCTAGGTCAATGACTTCTGATTTAAAGGTTATTATTTAATATACAAGGTGTGGTTGTGATGTTGCAAAATTAGTTTGTCTCTTGGTTCTTTCACTTTATAGCTGCATAGCCTTGAACATGTCATGTATCCTTTCAGAAACATAGCTTCCTCATTTGTAAAATAAGGAAAGTCATCAAATTTGGCTTTGCTTCTTCCAGCTGGTCATTTCTGACTCTTTGGACTAAAGCATTTGGCTGCCTCTGTGGTCTCATGGCAACTGAAGTAAACTATGAGAACTTTTGTAATATTACCAGTTTTCTTTTTGTTTGACTCACTCACGAAATTGGAAGGTTCTTGAAGGCAAAAAATGTGTTTGCCACTGTTCCTCTGCTGAGTAGCAGTGAATAGTACTCCTTAAAAATATGTGTAGATTGAATGAATGAATGAATTGGATTGATTTGTTTATTTCAAAGATTTATGATGATTAAACAAAATGAGATGATGTACGGACTACTGTAAAAGGCATCTAATATATATATTAGTTTAGAAAGAAGTTCTGAAACATGAAATGCGGTAAATGTGAGATGGGGTAGTGGAAAGAAATAGAAACAAGGATAGACGCGTTCCCAAAAAGTTCACATTGAATAATTAGTTTTTTATTCAATTATAATAACCTTAATTCCAGTGACTCATGGGGAGAATCATATTGTATAATAAACTGCATTTAAAGAAAGAAAGCAGTCTTCAAGTATTCTTCAGAATGAAGAAAAATGGTGTACTTAATTAGTACACCATTAGACCTAGAACCACTCATTGAGTGTCAAACCATAAGTAGAAAAAGATAATAGAGTATAGTCTGACTAATGTAAGATCTTCTTTCTGGGGGAAAAAAATGCCATATTGATCTCTACTTTGCTCTCTATTCCATGCATATGGGCATCAGTAAACGGATATGTGCATATAGATTTATTTATCTATTGTCATTTACTGGGCATGATTGACAGTGGAATTAAGCAAATAACATTCCAAATTAAAAATAAAATAAAATAAATTTAAAATGAAAAAAAGAAAAAGAAAATAACATTCTGTGTGTGTGTGCGTGCGTGCATGCTGCTCGATAAAAATTTATTCTTTCAGTAACCATATTCCTACTTTCTTCCAGGGATCACTGCAATCCTTCTATTTCAAAGGTTCTGGAGAAACCCACATTCCGCTGAAAACTGGATCGTGTGACTTAGATTTAGGCCAAATAGTATATACTTCTTTCTTCTAGCTGTATAGATTGAAAAGACAACCCAATTATAATTAATGACAAAAAGTGAGGTGTTTTTTTTTTTTTCCTGAGAATTTTGGATATAAATCTAGAAGTTACTTGAATTCATTTCATATCTATGAGGAAAGAGCTATCTGAAAAGTGTGTGTGATAAGAGGGGAAGTGGAGAAATGGAAAAAAATTTTGAAATCTGATTTTGATTGCACTATAAGAAAATTTACAGCCAGTTATACCTGCAGCCATTTATATGTCTGGACTTCTCAATTAAATATATGTTTGTTTGTTTATTTATAAGGCAATTTGAGTCACTTTTTAGTTGCTTACAACAAAAAAAGATATAAAGAAAAACACAATATAGCCTTTATCCTAAAGAGACTATAGATGAGATGGAAAATCAGATAATTGTAACTATTAGGGTAAATATCATTTCAGATAAATGTATAGAATACAGTTTTGGGAGACAAGAGAAATATACACACATGACTTAGGAGGATCATAGAAGATGATGAGCAAAAAAAGATAACCTGTCTTCTGAAGAATGGGTGGTTGTTGAGTCAGATAAGAAGGGAGAAGTTATTCCAGATAGAGGGATGTGTATATGTGAAGATGTGAAGGGATCATAAGCACCTCAATATGGCTGAACAGTAAACTAGCTTTGAAAGTACAGGATGAAGAAATAGTAGGTGGCCAATCTTTAAAGCTTTGAGTAGCATGATCAGGGGCCTGAACATTATGAGTGTGAGGAGGAACTATTGGAGAAATTGAAGAGTGGAGTGACCTGATTGCCTCTGCCCTCCATAACGTTCACTTTGGAGAAGGAACCAAGGAAGAGAATTAGGACACATTTGCATTAACCTACAGAGGAGACGATGTAAGATTACAGTAAGGTTCCAGTAGTAACAGCAGGAAGGAGCTCTAAGGATCATGGTCATTGCATGGATTTTAACTTTTTATGCTAACACTATTAACCTATTTTTCATCTGCCAAATACTCTGAGGATGTAGTAACGTGTATGACTAAAGTTCTGGAGCCAGAATTCAGGTTTGTATGAGGATTTGTCACTTACTAGCTGAGTGGTCTTTGGCAATTACTTCAATTCTCTATACCACTGCTCCTGGTCTGAAAAATGGGGACAATCTTGATATCTACCGCATGGTGATGCCATAATAAATAAATAAATAAAAGTGAAGGGCTTAGAATAATACCTAGCACATAGAAAGCATTCAACAAATATGAGCCATGATTATTTCACTCTACATTCACTATCAGATTCATTTACAACAGGTAGATATCATTCATCACAACTATTCTTTGATTTTTACAGATGAGGCTCCAAGAAGTCATATGATTAGCCACAGATATGAATGGAGTTAGTAGCAGAGCTAGGATGTGAATCAGTCATTTGTTTGCCTCTAAAGCCGGTACTTTAACCTTTGATATATCTTATCTTCCCTCTGTCTTGAGTAATGATTTCCCTGTGACCCCAGAAGAATTTCCTATACTTCACTTAGAATGACTGCATCCTTCATTAAGCCACCCTCTGGGAAACCATATTTTTCTCATCCTTTTTTGTCATGATTCTGTTGGAGACCAAGAATGGGGTACTCAATATCCAAGCTTCTGAGTTAGATCTTCAGTTCATCTGCAAGTGGGCGGTTACAGAGATGTTTCAGTAAGAACAGGAGGTGATAAATGCTGGTGATTTATAAGATTTAGGATAGTATCCTGGTAGAGCTGGTGGTTTTATCGTTCCTTTTGTTATTATTGTTGATGATGATGCTTTGGTTATCAATCAATTATTAATAATTGGCCCTCTCTCTACTTGATCAGTTTATAAAGTGAAAAACGCAGTGCTAGGAGCTGGGGTTAGGAGATAGTTAAGGTCATATCAGAGGACCCAACCAGATTGGTGAGTTTGTACTTTGTACTATGTGCTCTGATATGTTACCTGAAGCCCAAGGTACTGATAGAGGATAGCAGGTCTGAGAAGGTCCTGGCAGTGAAGTCTCTGGGCTGTGAAGGGCACATACATCCCCAGCAGGGTTTTAGTTCCTTCACATCAAATCATAAAAGATTAAGGTTTTACATCCCCTCGCTGTCCTCACATAGAGCTTTGGCCAATTTAGGCCCCTAATAAATATTTGTTGGATTAAATAATAAAAAACCAGCAAAGATAACGGTTAGAGTGTCCGTTTGGGGTGATAAAAAAGTTTTAGAAACAATTACTGGTAATGGTTACACACTAGTATGAATGTAATTAATAGAGCTAAATTGTACACTTGAGAAAACAGTTTAAATGGACATATGTGTGTATATGCATATATATATATTAAAATTTTAAAGAAATAACCAAAAAACAAGCAAATGATTGAGTAAATGCATACAAGGATAAGTGGGATGGGGGTGGGGGGAACAGGTGAACAGAACACACACACAAATAAACGAGTGAACAAATGACTGGGATTTCCCATGTGTTTTTAAGGATTAAGTAGTTTCCACAGAATGCCAAGTGCAAGTCTTGGTCTCAACAGCACAAGACTCTGGCATGCTAAAAGGGAAAGAATAAACTGCATTGTTTTATTTAGAGGAACAGCTGTTGATCATGAGCTGTAAATTTTTTCCTAATGTAATGGCCATTGAGAGGAAGCCCTAATACGTCACAGAATTAAGTCGTGCCAAAAATGGCTGTAACCCTCTCAGAGACTCACATGGCCGGTCTGCCAAACAATGCTGCTTAAGTGTTGGGAGGAATAGCCAACCCTCTCTCATACTGGTTAGGCTGGACCACATGCATAAAAAAAATCTGTTTAAATAACCTTTTCTCTTAAGGAAAAGGTTCCTCATGTAAAGACACACGAGGCAAAGCTATAAACTGAAAAGATTAAAATAAATTATAATCATTCTCATAATAAATATAAGGCAACGTAGATTCATGCTGTGCCCTCACGTCCCTCTCTAGAGATTAGGCAGGACAATAAGCTCTTGGTGAGAAAGTTTGGTATTTTACATTTGTCATAAATATGCAGGTCGCCAGCAACAGCTGGAGGTGGTCAGGTTTCCATGTAAGCGGACTGGGAAGAAAGGGTTAATTTCTCAGCTTGACACCATGTGAAACTTGTGCCCTGAGTGGGGCTCTAATCTGCCACCATTTTCATTAGAGACTTTTTCTTAATTATGAAGACTGTGAAAGGCAGTAGGATACAGTGGAAAGAATGTGGAATTTGAAGTGTTATGAGTTCAACTGAAGGCTAGGAAGGGCAATTTTGTGCAGTCAAATTTCTTAGATTTCTAAGCCTCAAAGTGTTTTGTTTTGTTTTTGTAATATGATTGGAAAAATAATCCCTATCTTTTAGAAAAGATGTACAGTAAACACTAAATATAATATTTAACTCATGGTAGACATAATATCCTATGATGTGAACTGAAGAACAACAGTTATCTAGGATTTAAAAACTGGGGCTTAGTGATGATTTTTTCACAGACTTTTTTTTTATGTGACATAAAAATTCACTTCACCTCTCTAGGTCTGTCTCTTTGTTTACATGACTGGATGGGACCTGATGAGTTTTAGAATCCCTCTCTGTGCTGAAATTTTTAGAAACCTATCTTTAGTCAAGGTCAAGGATTTGGAGTGAACTTTCAATTTCCTGGACTTGGTAGTTGACTGGAATGTTATTGCACCTACAAGAGGGACCGTAATACTTTTACATGGAGACCAAAATCTCTTCAATATACACCAAAAGTCTATTCCAAGGAGAAGTAAATTTCTTCAGTGTTTTCTATCTTTAAATTCAATCCTCAAGCAACTTAAGATTGACTGGAATGATATCCTGGATGCCACTCATAGGATTCTTCAATTAGAAGGGTGACCCTTGCCATCAGACCCCTGTGGTGGGAAGCATGAGTAATCAGAGAGAAAAGTCACAATGGCCCAGAGACACTGAATGGGTAGGGAAAATGGTAAGGCGACAGCCCCATCACCCACACGGCCCCACAAACATGGGTCATCCTGACTCCATCTCATCTACTCCAGTCCATTTAATTCAATCACTCCAAAAATTCTGTTGGATATAACTTCTGGAAGTGATTGGAATCCATCTAATTCTCTAAAATTCCCGTTAGCTAAGTCCAAATCTTAAACTACTTTACCAGGTTCTAACTGAACTTACAGCCTCTTGTTTCAATCATTTACAAGTTGTTGCACCCTAATAAAACCTTCATGGGTTCCCATTATTTTCAAGGCACAACCCAAACTTGTTTACCGAAGATGCTCATGAGAGGTCACACTTCTAGGCCCCTGCTTGCCTCTTGCGGCTCATCTCCAACTACTCTCCCCTTCTTATTCTTAGCTTGAGCTGTCCCAATCCATGCTGTGGTCCTTCGGTCTTCTACTGGTTTAGCTCCTGGTCTTCACATACCTGCTCTCCCTGGCATGGAATACTTTTCTCCCTTCTCTGTTTTTCCTTCTCAACTTCCAGTTTCTACCACAATAATTCCCTCTAATTTTTCTGATCTCAGATTAGTCGTTGTGACTTCCAAGAACCCATTTATTACACCAATTCATCCCCATTTTCACCTCCAGAGTAGATTATAGGATCTTCATGTTCTCATATTACCTCTGCAGTCTCTCCACATTTTATTATATTTTATTATCATTGCCTGTTTAATTGCCTGTCTCTATTTGCTAAATTGTAAGCCTAGTGAAAGCAGGAATTCTGATGGTTTTACTCATTGCAAAGTCTCTTGGCACAGAGCATACATAATAAATGCAGCATATATGTATATCTGCATGCATAAATGAGTAATCAACAGGAATAAGTCTTGTATATAGTTCTTACTATTTCTCTAATCTCGAGCAAACTACTGAAAGTCTTGGTACTGTACTATTCTCAACAGAAAAATGAAAACAAATTCTATGGGTTTTTTTTTTTTTTTTTTGCTGCTTGACTGAAAGGATGCTATGAGATCAGGTACAGGGAATATGAAAATGGTGACATGTCATAATGACAAGCTGGGATAGAGTGTTGTGTTTTACTATTTGTTCCCTCCTATGAGGCATGTCAGCTTAAGTACCAGGAGAAATAGGAAAATAGGGCCTCTAAACATTTTCAGTGTAGTTCTAGGGAAATGGCCAGCTTACGGACTGCTGAAAAATGATTTCCCTGAATTTGACTTTGATTTCTGTCAGTCCTATTAGATTGTACCTTCCGAGAAGAGCCATTTGTTTTTGAAAACAAGTTGTACTCTATGTTCTATGTTACTTAACTCACCAGCACCATCTGCTCTGCCGTTATGCCCAATTTGAACCAGGAAGATCAGGATTCTTTCTGTTTGTACATCTTGAAGAATACAGGCTCTGAGAAAAGTCAGGACAGTGGAGGATGTCTGTGGCCAGTCGACTGGGTGATTTTTGTCTGTGGTCCCATTTTGACAAATCAATATGAGAATGCCCTGGAGCCGGGGACGAGTCAAGCTCCCCGTCTCTGGATTTGGTGCTGCCTGGATTGGCACGCTCTCCTAGGAAACATGCTGAAGAGATGACGACTTTGTTTGGCTATTAGAGGAATCCTCTGGATTCCAAAGCAAAAGCAACATGCCTCGTCTCACAACTGCTACAACTGTTGGGACTTGGCGAATGTGTCAGATTTGGCGCATCTGTCCCTGGATACTTATGTTTATCAGAAATTTACCTTTACAGTCTTTTCTGTCTCTGTGTGTGTCTGTGTGTGTGTCTGTGTGAGAGAGAGGGAATAAGAGAGAGAGAGAGAGAGAGAGAGAGAGATTGATTTTGAGTTTGTCCTGGGTGTGGGGATAGTTTGTGTGTCTGTGCAGTGGATAATGCAGAATGAAAAGAGTAGACAATAAGAGGGAATATATGCATAAAATTATAAATCAACAAGGCAGGGTACCTTCCAAATATTCCTAAGCCAGATTCTGGTCCAAGTACTATTCTCTAGTTGCCAAAAAAGGATTTCTTTCTTGGAAACTAGCAATAAAAGCCGACCCTCAATTTCCTATAATAACAACAAGCTTTAAGTTTGGCGTTCCTATCACCAGGGACAAATTGTGCCAAGCAACCAAAGGAATCAGAACCAGCACCCACAGAGGCTGTTCTCAATTCAGCAAAAAATGTTCTTCTGAAGCGACTGAACTCTTAGCTCCCAGCTTTCATCCTGACCACCCACTGAGATGCTCTGCATTCTTCTTCCAGCTCCTGTTCTCCTTCTCCTTTTTTGCTGAGACCAGGGAGAAGGTGACGTGTTCCCACAGAGACTCCCAGGGATGTCAACTCCTCTGACAGGTTAATTTTCATGTTTATTGAGGATATGCCTTGGGTTGAAAATGAGCCATGCCTTTTTAAGCATGGAGTCACACAGTCTGATTATCCCTACGTTTGTAATGATTGTGATAATGGGGAATGGGGTGGGACACATCTGAATGAGTGCAGGTCTCCTCTGGCAAAGGCTTCTGATGACTCTTGGGAATGACTTAAGCTTCTTCCATCACTGAAGTGTTTTATTACCAATTTAGAAACTACTTTTTTTGCTCCTAAAGTAATTACATTTTATCAACACATTCTAATTTTCCTCAGGTGTTATAAAAATTACGTAAAAAATTGTATTGACAGTCGCTCCACTTATTGATCACCTGTGTGCTAACTTGTGCTTTATACCTGATGGAAATGATCTTTTGTTCTCCAGAACTCTCTAAGTTGCCTAGCTGTCCTCCATGTTCATGACTTTATTCCCACGGTAGCACTTTGATGAGGGTGGTTTCAGGGCAACGAACAGTGGCACTTGGGTTACTGTTGGCGATGGAGGATCATTCTGAGGATACATAAGAGCATGAGGAGGAACCAAAACGGTCCTAATGGTTGAAGAACAAGATGTCGTGGGGGCATTAGGATAACGTTAATGACATCATCATTGATCGAGTAGCCCCCAGTTAACTCCTCTGGTCTGCTATTCTTGCAGCTCAGTCGCTCCTCATCTGTGTTCCTGCCTCACACTCAATCAGTCCCAAGACAGAGGGTCTAACTGGGCTGTCCGTCACCATCTAAGAAAGGGTGTTCTTGTTTGGTAGTTTTTGTTCCAGCTTTCCGAATAAGAGGTTTGCTACTCTAGGATCTTGACTCAAACCCTAATCTCCAGTCCGGTCTGTGGTGGTCAGGGTTATTCGGTTCTTATAGAACAAATCATTTATTTCCTATAGAACAAATCGTGGTGACTTATAGTTGAAGAAACTCCTAAAGTTGGTTTGTTTATTAGCTTGCTTGTTTTCTGGAGAGGTTCTTGAAGGTTTATTACACAGCCTGCCAAAGGCCATTTACAAATGAAGAAAAAACACAGGCTCATGACTTTGAATGACTCATCTAAAGTTACAAAGCTAGTCAGTTGCATTCCACAGATTTGAACCTGGGTTCACTGTTTTCCTAGCTCTGTGTTTATCATCATGTTTTATTATCTCTTTGATTTTGCAGTGTTGGTTCATTGAAACATTGATATCCCCATGTTTTTAAATCTTGATTCAGTAAAAATTGCTAGCAATCTTTCCCAAACCTAAGCTGACATGACTCAGAAACACCAATAAAGAGAAAATGGAAAATGTATAGCAAAGTAATGGGGGATTGGATGGTGTCTTTGGGATGGAAATTTGTAAACTATTTAGAAGAAATACCTCCCGGAGCCTAGAAGTGACCTATCTGCCTGATAGTAAAAGGAAAGAGACATTCGGAAACACATCCAAAAGAAGGTAAGAAAAGACACTTATTGTAAAGTTGAAAGTAAAGATACAGGCCCATGGCTGAAAGGACAAAAACTACTGCAATACAAACCCTCTTGTCCTACATCATCAGAATAATTGGCATGTGTATCTTAAACATTTGATTTTAATGTAAGCTTACCAAAATATATTTATTGGTTAATAACTTTATTCAGATCTAAGGCTTTTTCATTCAAGTTTATTCTATTAAGTAGAGTGTTATATTGTTTTTCCTATAGATATATTATATATAATTCGTTAATTTGGTTTATTTAAAGTGATGATCAAACTTGAACCAAGTTGGATACAGAATTCTTCTAGATCCTTCATCGTGGCTTCTTGGCCTTTTAAAATCATTTCACCCATACCTAATTAAATAATTTAATTCCGTTGCTTTTTTAAAGTAATTTGTACTTGTTAAGTCTTTCCAAAACATTCCACTTAGTTTTCTTAGTATCATAGCATAAATAATTCTCTTTCCATACTATTTTATCCATTTATAGAAGATTTAATTGAAATGAATAATTACAATAAGTAAAATTGGCATAAACAGATTTGGGAACAGATACAACTGACTCTTGGTAAATATACAACAACAGTGCAACTGGCCAACCCAGGGTAGCCTTTAGCTATGAATGTTGAGATGCCAATAGCATCAGTCAATAATTTACAGAAAGGATGGAAATCATCAGTTAATTTTCCATATCAATTGGTAGTAGTCAGATAAAAGATTTTCTAATATACATGACATTTATATGTTTTAAAAGTGCTAAACTCTATGTTTTCCACAGAATGGGCATCAGGAAGGCATGCTACATTGCTGAGGAATGCCAACTAGAAATAATCCCACACACAACTCTTCCTTGAAAGAGCTACTAATTATTTACAAGGTCACAAATTTGGTAGCATGTAGAAGAAAGTCAGTTTACCACCTTTACATACCAATTACCAAATTATTGATTTGTTTTTAAATTAATTTAAATGATTCTATTGTTAAAACATTTTTCCTCTATTTTAGATATTCCCTGGGAGTTATAAGGGATGGTGTCAAGAACATAATATTCTGTCTTAGTTAAGGTTCTTTTGCTGTAAGTGGGGAAACCAAACTAAAAAAACAAAAACCAAAACAAAACAAAACAAAAAACTAGAGCTAGGTAAGAATACACACGAAGACGATTTTTTAAAAGACATCAGGCCATTTAAAAAAATAAGACTTGAACTACAAGACTAGAATTCATGGACTATTCCCAAGAGCTCACCCTCTGGTACACATGCTCCGTATAATTTCCTCTCATTGAGTGTGGGTCGGGCCTACGAACATGATGGAGAGCCACTCCATGATCATATTACATTGTATAAGACTTTGTCACGGCAGACTGAAGAGAGATTCTCCTGCTGACTTCAAAGAAGTAAGCTGTCATATTGTAAGAGGGCCATGTGACTAGGACCTGGCTGAAACTGCGAGGAGCTGAAAGTAACTTCTGGCCAAGAGCCAGCAAGAAAAATGGGATTTCCGTCTGCGATCAAAAGAAATGACTGCAACAAACTGCATGATCTTGGAAGAGAACCCTAAGCCTCAGTTTGCACCTCCAGCTGACATCCTGATGTTAACTGTGTGCAACCTCGAGTTCAGAACACAGGCAACCTGTGCCTAGACTCCTGACTCACAGAAACTTGAGATTATAAATTTGTATCATTTTAAGCCATTAAATTTGTGATGATTTGTTACGTGACACTGGAAAACAAACACTCCTGGGAAGGGCAGAATTCAGAGAATTTAGGTCTCTAATGGTTGTTTGAAAACATTTGCTCTGAATATTGTCATCAATAACTCTTAGTTCTAACAGAACTAAATCTGTTTCTAATTTAAATCTAATTTAGTAGCCAGAGTCGTGATAATACATGGACGTATCAGCTATAGCTAGGGGTAGAGAGGGAAGATTCCCACGGAATTGGCCCCACTGCTGGATGAACCACCTCACCATAGTGGGGGTGACTTCCAGAGCACAAGGAAACATGAGTTAAGAAGATCGTCAAGAAATTTTTGCTACATAGAAAGCTTGTATTCAAAGTATATTCTGAATATTAAAGTAAGATACTTATGAGCCTTAAAACTGGAAAGGACCTGAAAAATCATGGATGCTAATGGTTTCCACCATTGGTTACCACCAACGGACAGTTTTATTTTCCTCACAATACATAATGCTTCTATTTAAAAAAATGTAATGACCAATCCATTTATTAAAGACTAATGTATTATTTTTCCTTTTACATTATTCAAAATATATGCAAGAATGTCAGTATTTTTAAGGCAATAAACAATAACCACAGTTTTTCAATGTCCTATAAAATATTGAAACAATTTATGGATTCTTTAATAACTATGTAGAATATTTTAAGTCAAAGAAAAACAAAACAAAACAGGTTGAGAACCACTAACCTAGTTCAATGTCCTCTCTATAGCTGTGAAAATTGTGAGAGTTTACTTTTTCCTTAATCTAAAAATAAAATCCAGACCCCCAAAATTCACCTTCTCCTTTAATCAAAAATCAAACAAATAAATTCAAAAATTCATTTCCTTTACTATTGACAATGGAGGAAGAATGCTCACATGTGGAAAACCAGCCAGGTATCAGAAATCCAATTATACCAAGTGAGCTGAATTTTTGCCTGTATAATAAGTTCAGTTCCTGTGTCAATAAATTAACATGGTGGTCACTTGAGGGTAATTTCCCATCCACAGTTCAACTGCTGAGTAAGGCAATTATGCATGTCAATGAGGTAAACATGATAGGTTTGAGCATCATTTAGTAAGTAAAATTGCTCTTTGTCTCAAAAAGATATTTCATTGGTCATAGGGAGAATCAAGAAACTTTGGTCCAATAAAAACCCACAACTACCGCGTGCAAACAGATGCAGTATTGGTAACCTGGGCTTGCCACACTAAGTAAGAACTAAACATGAAACCAAGTTTCCAATTGTTCATTCATGGCACAGGCATTTGATTAAGTACATGTATGTAATTGGGAGTCCCGATTTCTGAATAAATGCCAATCTTGAGTTTCCATGATTTAATTCCAATTTTCAGGGTTTAAATAATGGAGACTTTGAAGGTTTGTTAGACTTCAAATGTCCTTAAAACATTTTTGATGAGTTAAGTGTAGACGAATAAAAAAAACATATGCATTAAATTTCCCTTCAAATACATGCGGGTTTAAAAATGAAGGGAGAAAAGACTTGGCAAACATTGAATTTGAGACCTGCCAAACCCAAGGCATTTGAAAAAATAGCTCGAGACATGTAGAGAATCCCAAAGTCTGGTAGGTTTTGCCCCTCCTTTCAAGAACAAATGAGACCGAAAATAACTTTTTAAATATTCAAGCATGAACATTCTTGCCGAAATATTGAATGTGCATAAATATCTTGCTACTTTTACATGCATATTCATACATACATGTGCACATGCATGCACACACACACACAGAAAGATGTACAGGTATATTTTAGTTTGGTCTAAGTTCAAACTTCAGTGAAAATCAACCTTACCTATTTCATCTTAACACTAATAATAGAAATGAACAAAAAACATATACAAATACTCGAATACATAAAACAACACAATTTCTGACATGGTTGTGCTATTCGATATGGACAAATATTATTAAGTTACTATTTCTATAAAACTCTTCAATGATTTTCTATCACCCACCCAAATCACATCAAAACCTTTAGTTTCTTATATTTTCTATATGTTTTCCCAGGCAAATCTACCTTTCAAAGCTTTATTTCCCAATTCTTCCCTATATATACTCATTCTCCAGCAACACTACATCAATTTCCATCATATTACTTGCAAATGCTCACCATTTCCACCTTTCCTTATTGGTCTTCTCTGTCTAGAACACCACTCTATCTCCACCTACAAATGTATTGGTCATTCATAGTACAAACTCAAATAATAATATTTTTGTGAACTCTCAATACCTATGTAGGCTTGGCAATCCTCATCAGACTGGTTTAAAAATTCTTTTAAAAATTAAAAGAATTAAAAATTCTTTTAAAAATTCTTCCAAGTCTCTGCATTGCCCATAATCACAGTTCAAATCTATTGGCATTATGGGGGTACAGGAGAAATCTTGCCAATCATTCCTCCACTCTTATTGGTTCCAACCAGTTTGAGAAATGGACCCGAAAAGCCATGTAGAAATCAAATACAGTATTTATTTCACCATGGCTACATCTGGACTGAAAATGGCATGGCTTTTTCTACTTCCAAATCTGAATTTTTTTTTAACAATCTTAGAGTAGACCACAAAGCTGAAATATAGGGAGAAAGTTGGAAATAATGAGTCAAGATACCTTTAATGCTAGGCACACATTGGGGTAAATGCACAGATTGAATCGAATCATTTCTGTCCAGTTTTGATGCAACACCTCTTCCCTCTGATGAATGGAGTACTGTATATACATTTTGTCTTCCCCAATGAAATCTGATTCTTACATCAATTGCAATCTTGTAAAATAATACATATTTAACCATTAGTATTTCTTCAATATTATGGAGAAAGTTATATTAGAACATAGCTCTGAATGGTTAAATAAATTATTCATGTTTATTTACTTACTGCTTCGTCCTATGATGTCACACATAAGAAGTTCATTCACAAGTGGTCTATTATTATTTGTAACAAATCCTGAGCATAAATTCATCATGAAAAAGGGAAGGAGAGGAAAAAATGAACACTTACTATGGTCCATGCATCATTTCATTTAGTTCTCCCTGTATTCCAGGAAAGTTGATGATCCCTATGCCCCATTTCTCCTCCATTGCAGGGAAGCTCAAGCTAAGAGAAACTAGGTGATGTTCCAAAGATTGGACTCTAAAGACTGTATAATTTTTATCATATCAAACTATCAACTTCTCTGACAAAATATTCTACCAACTGAACGCATCAAGAGTTCTAGTCTACATCAACTTGATTCTCACATATAAAGAGGGGCCAAATGTGGTTGGGTAATCTAAGCATTTCCTCTTCAGTCTCTAAGCAACAGTTCAATGCTGTACATATCAGCTTAAGTTCACAGAGAGATAGAAGACACTGCCATGATAAGCCAAAGCATTTTTCTTATTATTGCTCTCGAATGTGCATCTCGGCTTCTGTATCATTGACTAATAACTGTTAATAGTCAGCATGTATATAATCTCCCCTATACGCTCATGTTTTTCATTAGCAGTAGGCATTTTATGAACAAGAAGTCATTAAACTCATTCATTCCTATTTTTGCTGCTATCTGGCCAGTTTAAAGGCTTTATTAGAACTCAAGAAATGAAATGTTATTTTTAATTCCAATAATAAGTTTTGGAATTGTATCTCTATTTATTTTCAGTGAATTTTCTAAAGACTGGGTTCATCTTAGGGGGAGGACATGTTTGGTTTCCTTTATTTGTTGGAAAGCTAGCTAGTAGTTTAGTGAGGTGAGACACCTGAATGGATTGTTTCTCGTATTAAATGACACTCTGGAGAACAAAAATATAGCTTCCAAGAAACTAATTTTCAGAGTGCTTAGTTTTTAGGGGAATTGGGTTCATAATTAATTCTTTCCATTCCTAAGAGATTTCTAGAAAATGCTGTCTCCTCCGTACTGAATTCATTTTTTCCCCTTAGTGGTATATTTTAATATGAAGCATGCAAAGGCAGTTTACTGTAGGAAAAAGTGTTGCATGATTTGGGGGCCAGATAGGCCTGTGTGCAAGTTCCAGGTCTGACGTCTGGTATATTTGGATAGTAAACTTAAACTATCTGAGCATTAATTTTCCAATGTGTAAAGTGAGAATGAGAATGCCCAACTCATAAGGTTGTTGTGAGGATTAGATAAAACATGAAAAACATTTTGCAATATAACATAAGGGAGATTGTCAAGGTAGGAGGGTTGAGAGGTGAGGGTATTCAAGGGATGTTGGAAATGTCCTGATGTGATTTTGTATCTCCTGCCTTGATGGAATCCCTACATCAGAGGCTACTTTCAGGATAAAATGAAGTGATTCACTGGTTTTCATTTGGCTGATGTTCCTGTGTGTTGTACAGGTTGGTTAGTGTTCTTTCTTCCTCCACTAGCCTCTCTCCTTAAAGATGCAAAAGGAGTGAATATGTGACTTTCGTCTTAAATGCCAGTGCCATAACCTTACTGAGTTATGATACTTCAGTCCTAGAACAAATCTAATAACTAATTTCAGCAGGGGTTGAAATGTTACTAGATTAGATACTTGTATTCTAATAGACTAATAGGTCTAAGGAATATGACAATTGTGTAGACACTGTGGCACTGCCCAGTTTCCTTTCAGGACTGAGACACTTATTCCCCCAAATGCCAAATGGCCACTGGTGGCTCACAGATGAGTTCCTGGATTCATTTGGAAATTACCCTGTGCTTGGAGTAGCTGCTTTACTCAAAGTCAAGCTCACATTCAGTGCCTGTTTGGGGTGTGACTACAAAGGCCTAGCCCCCCTTTCCTCAAAAAGGAAATGTAATTGCAAAAGGTAAATCCATTAACACTTGGTATTTATATCACTTTTGCTCATTTTCTTGTGAGGACCCCTCCTGTGCTTTATTCATGAGAATACATTGATAACCCATAAAATCTTTGAAAAAAATTGTTAATTGAGCACAGACCAGTCTGAGAGTTCAAGAGGCTGGGCTATAAGATTCATGAATTGCCCAAATAGGAGATTGATAGCACTTAGGAAAGTATCCAGACCGCTATGTCAAATGCTTTATTTCAATTACTTAATTCAGGTATTTAAAAACTCTGTGTCAAGTATAACTCCCTTGCATGCCATCACCCAGGTTTGTCTTTCAAACTCCTTCACTGGGATAATTCCTACTTACCTTAAAAACTCCACTTATGAGTCACTTCCTGCAAAGCCTTCTTAATATACTCTCAAAGACTATATTAATTTCTCCTCTTTTATAGTATTTTTTGAGATGTAGACCTAATGCTTTTGATACATTTATTTCATTTTATTATAATTTTAGTCCTACGAGAAGTGGATTCTTATAGTCAGAAACCTTCAACCCCCAAATTTAGCAGTTAGATTTACATAGAATATATGTTTGATCAATATTTGTTAAATTGAACTAAAATATGAAAAGGTCATTTTTATTATCATTCCAATCTTAAACCAGCTGAGATGAAAAAAAAAAAAAAGAATAATTTCTGGCTTTACCAACTAGCAAGGAGTTGAGGTTTTTTTAAAAAAATCTTTAAACTTGGGTTGCCATTCTGAGAGTATAATTCAGGTAGATGAGGTATATACTTAAAGCTTTAGACAGCAATGAAGAATTTTTCCACCAGGAAATATGCAAAGAGTTAATCTGTTCAGTAAAAGGCTCACAATTCTATAGCAAAGCACAAATATGAGATCCTTCTGAAAATTGTCTTATGAAACTATGAGCCAACATAAGCTCAAAACTCTCTTTTTACTCCATATTATTGACAAAAAAAATCACAACTTTTTCTACTAAAACGTTCACTTTCTCAATTCTTTAAAACATTTATATATTTTTTTCTGTCCTAAACATTCTCAGGTCATTTTGTACATTACTCACTTCAATTGTGTTGAATTTTTAAAAAATCTGTCCTTGGTTATACAGCTCAGGCCTTTCATCACAAGTCTCTCTCTGTGTGAGAGTGGGTACTTTTAAATAATCTTATTATGGAAAAGAATAGATTGAGTGGTTTGAATTATAATTTCCCAACAGATTGCTAGTTCAAATAAAACTGTCTTTGGTTCTTTTGGTGCTAAAGCAGGAGATAAAAAAGGACAGATTTTTAGAGCTAAATATGGTAGGGACAAACTCACAACATTTCGAAGACATATTAGTGGAACTGATTTATTTTCAGATCAAAAGACTAAAGTTAAAGCAGTAAGGTACAGTAGTCCCCATTATCCACGGTTTCATGTTCCCTGGCATCAGTTACCTACAGTCAATTCCCGTCTAAAAATATTAAATGGAGAATTCCAGAAATAAAAAACTGAAAAGATTTTTTGTGAGAGAGTAAGAGAGACTACATTCATCTACCTTTTATTACAGCATATTGTCATAATTGCTCTATTTTATTGGTTATTGTTGTCAATCGCTTACTATGCCTAATTTATAAATTAAACTTTATCATACATATGTATGTATAGGAGAAACTAGTAAATATTTTTAAGCATCCACTGGGGGTCATAGAACATATCCCCCATGAATCCTTAAGAGGTGGGGGCTACTGTTATTGGCCCAAGGTCATATATCTAATTAACAGCAGAAATATGACCAGATCTTAAATGTTATTATTTTACTTTAAAGATGCAACTATAATTAAGTAGAAACTTAGAGAGTTTTTTCCAAGGTCAGAAAATCCTGATTCAAATTCTGGCTTTGCTGGGAGAGAATATTATGGAAACTTTGGCTATATCAGTTTCTCATCTACTAAATGTGATTTCCATACCCATTTCAAAGAGCATACTAAACGCTCAATGAAGATTAATGAATCTGATACTGGACCTTGTATGTGTGGCTTTGCCACAATCAAATTTTGAGATTTGTTTTAAGACATCTGGTATTCTAAGGCAACAAAAAGAGTGTATATTGTTTAAGTCACTAGATAAAGTTGCAATCCTTCTCCCTCCTCCTCAAATGATATAAACCAATGAACCTCAAAAATCATTGGCATTTGATTGCAATATGATCCAAACTTTTCTTATGAGAAAATGGACCTTGAGGTTCTCCCAAGTGCAAAGTCAGTAGATAGCTACATACATTCTGTCAAGCTGTGAATTCATTTGCTCATCAACCAGAATAACGAGGAACAATGGGAATTATTATTTGCAAGATGTTTCTAAACCCAGAGTCAAGCTGTTCCTTGTATCTGTCTAGGAGGTTCATAGAAATGCTACTTTCTTAAAGTAAATCCAAAAATCTGTGCATGATTTGATTTAGTGCAACAGCCTGTGGCTTGGGGCAGATCATGAAACACTGAGTCCATCCTTGGATGCTTTTCATAACCTTGTTGCTCTGAGGCCAACAGTTGCCTGATTGCTTGCTGGCTGCTGCAACGGGGGAAACCTACTCAACTATTTCAGGCAGAAGGAAGCTGCTTCTGGTCTTTGATATTCTATTTGAGAATTCAAGAGCAATTGTGTTCTTTTGTTGAGAAAGCAGTCTACCATCTCATGTTATGATACTCTAAATATAGTTCAATCTGGAATCTTTTGGAAGGGTTAGGGAAGGGAGGGAGAGAAGAAGGAGGGAATGAGAGAGAAGGAGAGGGAGAGAGAGAGAGAGAGAAAGAGAGAGAGAGAGAATTCCTTCTTGTTCAATTAAATTTCACAGGTCCCAGTTTACCTAGTCATTAAAATTTTTTAAGGTATAAGATACATATATTAATGTACATGAATTTTAAGAGTGCACTTTCATGGTTTTGTGTATGTTCATATCCGTGTAGCCACTTCTTGGATCAAGCAAAAGATTTCCAGGACCTAAGAAGTCTCTTATGCTCATGCCCCTTCCTAATTGAACACTTGTACCCTCTCACTCACGCCACACATGCACCCATGATCTGACAGGCGATCACTCCCTGGCGTGGGAGCTGATAGCAAACAAATCTGAGAAATGCTGTTTTTACTTGAGATTAAATCACAGGTCAGCAAACATTCTCTGTACAGAATCAGGTAATGAATATTTTAGGTTCCCAGGCCATTTTACGTTTCTCAGGTTTTGTCGTGCAGCTACTCAACTTTAACCACTGTGGCTTAAAATAGATACATGCAGTGACATAACTATGTCCCAATAAAACTTTATTTATAAAACAGCAGTGGCCATACTTACTAACTCCTAGTGTAAAACATCTAAAGAATAAAATCACCCTTGTCTGACCAGTTATAAATTTGGTTAATTAAATCCATCACATCATCGATTATTTAACCATTTTATCTTACTTGGAATATCTAGGGTCTTCTCCTTCTCCTGTTCCTTCTTTTTCTTTCTGCTTCAAAGCCTTTGCTTTCACAGTTTTTTTTTTTTTCTCCTCTAGAATTATGTTCTTGGGACAAATTCCTAATAGTGAGATTACTGGTTAAAGAGTATGAACATTTTTATAGGTATCTATAAAATTATATCTTCACTTGAAGTATATCAAATGAACCTCCCTATTCCTTCCATTCGTTCCACATACTCTGACATATTGATGTGTATTATTATTTAGCCTCAAAAATTCTACCCCCAATGTTTGAATGCAGAACCAGTGAAACATCAACTCCCCTAAGCAAAGTGTCACCTGATGAAAAAGCAGAAAACATATGCTAGAGAAGAAGATGCTTGGGGACAACTGGCTGAAATTTGGCATGAATATTACCAATCTCTACTTATCCTCCCCAGTCTTGAACACGTGGAAGATTTTGTTCTCCAGAATTTATCTGATTCTCCTTGAAAGTGTTAAAACAAACACAACCACAGCCAATTCTGCCATTGTCTGAAGAAATCGTGTAGTCTGTCTTTGGATGAACAGATTTAAACCCCAAGGCAACAATTTCAGTATTTCTCTGATTTTCTTGACTTTTTAGGGTAGGAAATAGAGTGGAAGTTTTTTGCAAATAAAGAATATGTTATAACAGGCCTCAAGGAATGACAAAAAAATAAATGTTACAAACTATCAAAAAATTATGTCAAAATGATTGATGACGAGCTCGTCCCATCCACCTTAGAACTATCTTCCACCCTCACTCTTTTCAACAAGCTTCTCCTCTCAAAAGACTATTATAATAACTTTGTCTATGTTCTTTTGGCTTTAGTTGTTCCAAAGCTAATTATTCCCCAAAATACAACCATATTTGTGTGGCTAAAACCTTCACTTGATGAGGGTGCTCCTATGTCTGAGAGCCCTACTGACCGCTCAGTATCTATAAGATCGACAGAGCCCCTACGGCCTAGTCCTCACCTACATTTCCTGCCATATCTCCCTCCCTTCTCTTTAATCGACCTGTCAACAACTTCATGACAATGCTGGCATGTTCTTTAACACGCTCTGGTCCTCCATAAACACACATATGTACAGTGCGTCACTCCAAAATAGCTTGCCCAGGAGCTAATGGAGAGTCCTAGGTGACTTGTTAAAAACACAAGCTCCCAGACAAACTCCAGATTGCTTGAATCAGAATCCAGGCATTGCCTGGAATTGCAATGCCTGCACACTGCTGTTCTATCCACCCGCAGGCATCTGTCCTTTTCTGAAACATCGGACCCAAGCAAGGTCCCAACCCCATCTTCCCCTTGCCCTTCTGCTCCGTGCAGCCCCTACAGTGACACTAAGAGTACCATAAAGTCTTGCTGAGTCAGGATAAAAGTGCTCTGTACACAGCCCTGTGCTATTGCTATTATTTCCTTCCTCCACTGGGCTTTAAGAAATCTTTCTTGGCAGAGATCATCTGTCTCATAAACTCAACCTCTTCCTCTTGACTTTAGAAATCTTACAAACAAAGGACAATAAAGCATGTTTGAGAAGAAGCGAGCATGAAAGCTCTTGCCCTGAACTGCAAACTTTTCATGAAGAGCACAGATCACGCGGAGAAGATGAGAACTAACTGACGATGAAGGCTGCAGTGCTGTTCATTGATTTGCTGAGGAGAATCCTACTCTACATCCATCCAATGACCCAAAGCTGCCTCTCAAGTAACTGTCTTCTTCAAAAAACACCTAATACGCTCTCAACGCAATTTTAAGATTCACACCTTTTATCTCAATGTGATGTGAAAGGTGATTTAAAGTTTATGTGAGGCAAGGTATTTAACTTTGCACTGAAAAAAAAATTGCCCTGTCTAAAAAAATGAGCATAAAATCTAAACTTTTTTTTAAAACTTAAGTCAAGATGCAAAATTTCTAATCAGTGCTAGTGGGAATCTGAACTGAAAGATTAAGAAAAAAAAATGACCCACAAGGCTTCAAATGAACGGCCTCCTTCTCTGAGCATGCACAGGATTTGAGTGTGTTTCTCGTGTGGGAACTGCTCCATCGTTTACTGTTAGTCTTGTTTTTCAACTTGTCTTAGTCTGGGTCCTAGTCAGTTCAGTCTGCTTTAACAAATTATCACAGACTGGGAGCTTAAAGAGCAGAAATTATTTCTCACAGTTTTGAATGCTGGAAGTCCAAGATGAGGGCGTCAGCATGGTCAGATTCTGGTGCCGGCCCTCTGCCTGGTTGTAGACTGCCGTATTCTCGTCATGTCCCCACATGGTGGAAAGAGGAATGGGAGCTCTGGATTCCCCTTTATAATGGCACTAATCCTATTCATGAGAGTCCCACCCTTGTGAACTTATTAATTTCCAAAAGTCCTACGTGCTAATGCCATCACATTGGCGGGGTAGAAACTTTTAGTCTATTGCAGTCTTCTTGCATTCTGTGAATTCCACAGGTATGAGGACATGTCTCATTTATATTTTTACCCCTTGAAGACATTGATTAGCACAATATCCTCCACCTCAGGGATCATCAATATATATTTGTTGGATGGAAGAACATGATGAAAGGCAAACTAGCTTTGGTTTTAGATATTTAACATAGGTACAACTATCATTCATCATATGCTTTTGGAAGAATTAAATGAACGATTTATGTAGAAGTGCCTGACTTCCTTCCTTCCTCTCTCCACTTCTTTCCTCTCTCCCTCCTTTACTCACTCTACTCTTCCCTCGTAGCTAAGGCTCCTCTGGTGGATCTAAAAAGCAAAGGAAGGATCAGATGAGAGGGTCAGCATTTTCTAGCACTGCAAGTACTGTGTACGTTCACCTCCCCACCAAAGTACATGCCTGTATGGAGTCAAATGTACTGATTATCGACTATATGCCATACAATTTAGATTTGCTTTTCTAGCTCATTTAGTCTTTAGTGCAACCTAGTGAAAGAGGTATTCCCTTCACCACTTTAGAGATGAGAAAATCGAGTCTCAGAAAGATGAAAGACCTTGTCCACATATAACCACCTCTATACGGCAGAATTGAAACTTCGCCCCAGGTCTTTTGGGTGACCTTCAGAGGCCGTGCTCTCCCTGGCACATCATGCCCGAAGCAAGACTCTCGTGGTTCCAGCCACCTAGGTGTTTCTAGGTATAACCTGAAGGTCTCAATGCTCTAGAAACAGGCCGCCCATCAGTGGGCGCCATCTGTAGGGCTCTGTCCCAGTGAGCAGTGCTCAGTGTAAGTTGAGAAAGTTCAGTCCTTCACACTCAGTAACTCCTAGTCCTCTCCTCATCCCTAGAACTGCTTCCACAGAGCTCCATCTAGTGCCCTAGGGCAGGGCGAGTATGTAGGGGTGGGGGATTAAAAACAGCCAGCTCCTCTAGGCAGATGCTTCCCTAGGGAGCCCTCCAGGTGACAATGCCAAGTAGCAGACCATTTCACCCTGGACCATTCTGGTTGTCAAAAGGTACTCCCTTGTTTTGAGGCAAATTTGTGTCGGTGTAGTTTTTACTCCCACTGTTTTAGCTTTCTTGCTCAAACAGGAGTAGGAAGCAAGAAAAGTGTTTCCCGCGTGGAAACGTCACGCATGTTCGATTCAGCTCGCCATTGCTGACTGTACCACCTTTAACTCTCTGAGCCTCAGTGTGTTCATTTATAAAATGAGATTAACAGTGGTCACCTCTTAGCGCTATTGAGGAAATGAGCTAACTATGCAAGTTCATTGTGTGGCTCACAGTACACACTCATACACACTCATAGAAGATAATTCCTATTATCTTCTATTTTGCCATACACAGTTTTATCATTTAAATATTGAAAGTAGCCATGATGTTCTCTTGGAATCTTCTCTCGTTTTGATTAATTATAATCTAGAGTTGCTAAGCTCTATTCAGGGTCTATTACTGATGCTTTGTCAAACAGCCACTGAACCAGATTATATAATTCGATGTAGTCTTAATATTTGGGAAATATTTTTAAAGCTTCAAGTAAAGATATTTAAGTCTAATATACATCAGCAACATTATATCTGTCTCAATCCTATGCCTGCTCTAAGAAAAGAAAATGAAACTAATTAGAAACCATTTCTTCATTTTTTTAGCCATTTAACACAGTAATTTTCTTCCTTTGGGAGTTTTGACATGCCACCATTATTTATATGATTTAATGATTCCTATCCCAAAATACTGTGATAAAATCTATTTTGTACCTAAAAAATAACATGAGCTAAAGTTAATTTTGCTTTAAGAGTTGTATGATATTAATGGAGAAAATTTGAGACAACCACAATTATTTGGACATAATTGTTGACCATATACAGAAACCCCAAGCCCTCTTCATAAAGTTCTCCCGGATTTGAATAGTAATGAAGTACAAAGCTCTGAACGCAGAAAGAATCTCCTTCCCATTCACGCTTTTTTCACTCACAGTCAAAGAAGGGATCATCAGTCCAGGGCCTCTCTCTTGACATTCTCTGATTCAGAGTCTCTTCCTTTATTGCAAAGTTTTCTCACTCTGTTAACTATTCAAGTGAAAATCCCATAAAGTTGAAACCTCAGTAGCAAAACAGCCTTAATATGTCCTCATCTGCCATATGTATTTGTTACTAAGTCACATTGACCTTATCTCTTACGTATCTCTTTTATCTCTCTCCTCTCCATGTCCTCTGCTGCTTTTTTGGTCTCAGCAGCTCTGGACTGAGCTCTCGCGGCAGCTCCCTACCCAGTGTTAGTGGGTGCTGTGGCCCCCGTCCTGCTACTCTCAGAAACCACACACTATTCCCCTGCCTCTAAGCGTGGTGGCTGCTGACAGCTGCCCATTGAGCATCTTCCCAATAATTGCTCTACATAAATGGGAATTCTTTGCACGTGGCAACCTCCCTTCTTCAGTGTCGATTCACACTCTATGACTGGTTGACTCAGGGATACGAAGTCCGGGTCCCCATGCCACAACTCAGGACATGCTGAAGGGCCACCCACACTTCAGAGTATTTTGTGTAGTTTAAGATATTTGGGGAGATAATAATTTCAAAAATGATGGAATGTTATTATAAATGGAGTTGAATTTTTCGTCTATTTTCTAATTATTTACTGCTAAGAGGTAAAAATACAATTTAGGTTTCGTTTTATAGAAATCTTGTATCATATAAATTTGCTAAAATATTGATAGTTTCTCATGGTTGTTTCATTTAGGCCATGAAATTTTCAACGTAAGTATTATCTCATCTGCAAATAGGAATAGTTCAACTGTCTCTGTTCCCATTTTTACACTTTTTCTTTTTCGCAATGGCAAGAAGCTCTAGGACAATGTTGAATTGTAGTGGTAAGAGTACACCTCCTTCCTTGTTCCCAATTTTAGGAAGAAAATATTTAATATTCATTCTTAGGTCTGATAGTAAATGTAAAGTTTCTAAAGTGGCACTTTATTACATGGAGGAAATTTACTTCTATTCGTAGATTGCTGGGAGCCTACATCATAGATGGGTTGTTGAATTTTGTCAAAAATCATTTAGACCACTTCTGAAATGATCATATTTTTCTCTTTTATTCTCTTATAATTGCACATTTTATTGATGGATTTAAAAATGCTAAATCAAGTTGGCATATTCAAGATAAACCTTGTTGATCATAATGTATTATCCTTTTTATAGATTTTTTAAAATCAGTTTGCTAAGTTTTTTTCATTCATGATTGTGAAGATTTTCTTTTTTAATAACGTTTTTGTCAGATTTTAATGTTAGGGTTATACATGTTTTATAATACAGGTTAGAAAATGTTACTTCCTTTTCTATTTTCTGAAAAATTTATATTGTTTCTTGCTAAAATGTTTGAGAAAATTGACCAATGAAACCATCAGGAACCAGTGTGTGTGTGTGTGTGTGTGTGTGTGTCTTTAATAGAAATAAAATTACTCAGATTTTCTGTTTCATCTTTCGTCAGTTTTGATAAACTGAATTTTCTAAGGTATTTGTTTCATCTTAGTCAGCAAATTCATTGGCATATTTTTAATATGTTAGGATCTATAGTGAGTGATACTTTCATTCCTGTAATTTTTTATTCTTTCTTTTTTCTTGAGCAGCAGTATATAGCTACATTTTTATTAATTTTGTTGATTTCTTTCAAAGCATCAAATCTTGGGTTTTTGCTATTGTATTACTTGTTTTCTATTTTATTGACTTCCTCTCTTATCATTATTATTTATTTCCTTTACTTAATGACTTTACTTTGTTCTTTTGTTTTCTAATTTCTTAGGGTGGAATCATAGCTCATTGTTTTAGACTGTTTACTTTTCTGATATAACATTTAAAACTATAAATTTCTCAACATTCATTGCTTTATTTTCCTCACATATACTTTAGTGTGTCATATTTCCTTTAGAGTTATGTTAAAAATATTTTTTATTTACGGTTTCCCAGATATCTTACTCTTATTGATTTTAAATTGTAGAACACTATACCCAAAGAGCAAGACTACATTCCTTTTCCATTGATTGAGACTTGTTTTGTGGCAAAGCATATAATTTTTTCTTCATGAATGTATCTTGTGCAGCCATGTAAAACAGTGTTCCATAGGTTTTAATTAGGTCATGGCAGTTGAATGGACTGCTCAGATCATCTATTCACTGATTCCTGTTCGCTAGTTGTTCTATCAATTGCTATTAAAATCTTGTTTGATTGCAGACTTTACTTCTCGCTACAGTTTCATCATTGTTTGCTTGAGGTAGTTTGAGGCTCTGTTATTTGGGGTTTAGAAGTTTGTCATTGTTATGCCCTTCTGATGAATTGATCCTTTTTATCATTATGAAATGATTTTATTTGTTATAACTTTGTCTTGATTTTATCTGTGTTATCACTCTTTTCCTACTTTATATATTGCTACTATAGCCACTCCAGTCTTGTCAAGCTTACTTTGTAATATTTATAAATGGTGGTGAAACAAATCACTCTAATATCTATTAGCTTAAAACAACAAACATTTATCATCTCACAGGTCTATGGGTCAAGAATTAACCAAGCGGCTCAGCTGAGTAATTTTGCTGCAAGTCTCTCCTGAAGTTGCAGCAAAACTGTTGGCCAAGGTGGCAGTAATCTCAAGGCTCCACTTGGGCTGAAAATTCCACTCTAAACTTACTCTTTATGTTGTCTGTTAAGTCTCAGTTCTTCAAGGCCTACTGAACTGAGGGCCTTAGCCTCTCTCATGCAGGCTTTTTAAAGGCTTGTCTGAGTGCCCTCAAGATATGGCAGGTTGCTGGCTTTCCCTAGAGCAAGCGATGAGAGAGGGAGAGAGAGAGAGAAAGAGAGAGAGGGAGGGAGGGAGGGAGGGAGAGAGGGAGAGAGAGAGAGAGAGAGCATGAGCGCCCACAATGGAAGCCATAGATATTATAGGAGCTGACCCTGGAGGTGTCATCCTGTCATTTCTGCCATATTATAGTCAGTAATTCCAGGCCACTCTCAAGGGGAGGAGATTATACAAGGGCAGAATACCAGGAGACAAGGATCTCTAGCAACCGTCTGAGAGTCAGCCTACCATACTGTTCTCATAGTATATCCCTTTTTATGTCTATTTACCTTACAATCTATCTGTGCCTTTTTATTGAAAGTGATTCTCCTGTAGACAGTATAAAGTGGACTCTTGAACTTTTATCCATTCTGAAAGTCTTGATCTTTCATTGGAGTGTTTAAATATGAATATTCAATGTAATTATTGATGTGGTTAAATTAAGTCTACCGGCTTACTTTTTTTTTTTGTTTGTCCCACCTTTTTGTTGTTGTTCCTCCTAGTCCTCTTTCTGGCCTGCTTTTGAATAATTTGAATATTTTTTAGAATTTAATTTTATCGTATCGATTGGATTTTCAGCCTTATCTCTTCATTTTTTTAGTGATCGCTCGGGGGATGGCATATGTAGCTTCCACATTTCACATTCTACCCAGTGTTAATACAGTATCATTGTTCACAAAATGGAGAAAACTTGCAATCATGTGAGTCTATTCACCACCACCTTTCTGTTCTATATACTATGCTTCTCGTTACTATTAAAAATACATATAATTCCAACACAATGTTATAATTTTTCTTTACCTAGTCAGAACTAAATTAAAT
>NW_006442104.1:1365823-1404547 GCF_000325575.1 Pteropus alecto
TGCCCTTCATTTCTTTTTAAAGACCCAAGTTTATTTCTGGTATTATTTCCTTTCAGCCTAAAGAAATTCTTTTAGTATTTCTGGCCATACAGGTTTCCTAGGGACAAATTTCTTTGGTTTTCTTTTATCAGAAATTGTTTGTATTTCACTGTCTTTTGGTTTCCATGGTTCCTTATGTATATAGTCTGTGTTAATTCAAATTATGATGTCCCTGTATGTAATGTTCCATTTTTCTCTGGCTGCTTTTAAATTTTTCTCTTTTATGTGTGGTTTTCAACATTTTGACTATGATACGTGGTGATGAGGTATCTAGGTATAACCAGCTCACATTAACTAAGTGGAAAGTAAACAAAACAAAACAAAAACCGTATTTATATCATAAACTAAAAGCACATGTAAGCTATTGGGGGCAAATATTAAGTTGACCCAACTGAATGAACATCTACTGCCTAATCCATTGGGCAAATGGGATGTACAGATGCAAAGTAAGAAATGTGATTTCCAATATGTTTGTGGTTTATCATTCTTAAGTGAAGTTACTCTCGGTATGAAATACATAAAAGAGAAATAAAATCAAAAGAGGCTTAGATCTTGGATCTCATTCCAACTCTAATATACATTAATAATTTCTACGTGGAAATCTGGGGGCTTTTTTCTTTCTATGTTTTCAGGATTCTTTAGGTCTGCAAAGGACTCAACAGTGGAAAATGACTGGGTGTATTTTGCCAACATCTCTTATAAATGCACATTGGTGCATTGTGCTCCTTAGCTGAAGAAGGAAAATGGAGAGTTTTATCTTTAAACCAAATATAAAATTAAATCATCCCTTCGCTGAACTCTTTAACCATGTTACCCTTGAAATTAAAGGGTCTATCATATCCAGCCTCTCCAGATGGATTTGTGGCTTTGGTTTTTCTTTTTTCCTTAGTGGAGTACAAGCTGTCCCTATGTCTTATTTTTTAAAATGGTTAAAGATGTGTTCTTGTGTAAACAAACTCTTGTAGCCTTAGTAACAGTAAACACAGTAACTCAGGCAGTGAGGAGCTTGGGCCAGGCGATTTTTTAAAGATGAGTGAATGTATACCCTCTCTGTTTTGGTTAGGTTTAATTTCTGCAGGAACTTTTGATTCATCTTAGACAAAGATGTAGATTAGTAGAACTATAGATTGTAATTACAAGTTTTACTTTTTTAAAATCAGATGAATTTAAAAGTTTAATGTCTCCTCACAGGTCAGTTCCCCTAATTTACTAAGGTAACTGAGGCCCATAATATGAAATGAGTGCCTTAAGGGCAGGACGTGGAAAAGGCAGGATTGATGGCTTGCTGAGTGCCAAGCCCTTTAGATTATGCCTCGCGGGACATTTATTCTGTCCAAAATATCCACAGAGACACTTTGGTCCACACTAAAAGGTCTTTGAAATCTGGTCAAGTCCAAAATATCCTTGGAGACATTTTATTCTCATCAATTTAGTCACAGACTCAACTTTCAGACTGTAACTCACCAATGCACATGCAGAGCCCTGCATAGTACCTAATGGGTCTTCAGTGCAGTTGAATGGATGCTCTAATTATGACTCTGTCAGGGGTGTGTGATCCTTTTTTATGTAATATCGAATGTGGTTTACAAGTATTTTGCTGATGATTTTAACGTCTATATTTATCAGATATATTAACCTGTCATTTTCTTACAGTGTCTTTTTCTGGCTTGAGTATCAGAGTGATGCTGGCCTCATAAAATGAGTTGGAAAGTGTTTACTTTACTTCAATTTTATGAAATTGTTTTAGAAAGATAGACATTCATCCTTCTTTAAATGTTTGGTGGATTCGCCAGTGAGGCCATTTGGTCCTGGACTTTTCTCTATTTTGATTATAATCTTTGTATTATAGGTCTGTTCAGAATTCCTATTTCTTCATGATTCCATTTTAGTAGGTTGTATGTTTCCAAGAATTGATACATTTCTTCTAGGTTATTCGGTCTGTTGTATAATTGTACGTAATAGTCTTTTAAAATTTTTTTCTGTGAAATCAGTTGTAATGTCTCTTTTTCATTTCTGATTTTGTTTGAGTCTTTTTTCTTTTTTACTTTGGTTTGCCAAAGATCTGTCAAGTTTCTTGATCTTTTCAGAAAACCCATTCTTTTTTCATTTATTTCTATCTATCATTTCTCTATTCTTTATTTCATTTATTTCAGCTCCAATCTCTGTACAATCTCTGTCATTTCCTTTTTTCTTCTAACATTGGGTTTAGTTTGCCTTTCTTTTCTTTGTGCCTTGAGGTATACAGTTAGGTTGTTTTTTTGTTTTGTTTTGTTTTAAGATCTTTCATTTTTTTTAATTTAGGCATTTATCACTGTAAACATTCCCCTTAGTACTGCTTTTGTTACACTTCATACATTTTGGTGTTTTGTTTTGTTTGTCTCAAGACATTTTCTAATTTCCCTTTTAATTTCTTCTTGACCCAGTGATTATTGAAGAATGTGTTCTTGAACTGTCACATGCTTATGAATATTCATTTTCCAGTTCTACATTCCAGAATTGTATTCTTCTACTCTATTTATCCCCTTCTCCTTTCTCACCACCTCCCTCACTCCCCTTACTTTCCTGCGCTCTCCTATAAAACACGTCATCAAGATGACATCATTAATGAAAATCATCCCAAATAAAGACATTAATAGCCACATAAGTAAATTTAATAAAGAAAGATTTTTGCTTTGGACCCCTAGAAACTCTTATCATATGTTAATAATTTTTGCATTACTCTCTCAGTGGCAATTTATGTATATGACATGTCCCTGAATTTTAAACATTTATGCAACTTCACAAAACATGGCCTGCCTGTATTGATATTAATGAGAGGTCACAAATATAAACTGTGAGCTTCTCCCAAAGCAATCCAAATGGTACAAATGGACACATTTCTCTGTACTATGGATGGAAGATAAAGTACTAGACTTAGAAACAAACAAAAGATTGGTCTTAATTTTGCTTCTTAATAGTTGTGTTACCTTGGGCATATAATTTAACCTCTACTGACTCTCAGCTATTTTCATTTGCAAGTTAGATATAAGATTTTCTTTGTTCCATATGTGTAGTAGACATTAAGGGAGGTGTTTGGGAGAAAACCTACCCAATGCTGGCTCAGAGCAGACAACAGCAGATGTTTGTGAATGTGACTCCAAGCAAAGTTGGGAGATTTATCTCCAGCAAACTCCTCACATCTGATTTCCATTTCCTGCATGGTTCACTCAATTCCTGTGCTATTCTCTATAACATCCCTTGCTCACAAACATACACCATGGCACGTATACTATATAAAGGAGGCTTGGACCTCTATATCGGGTTGGAGATGCTGGCATCTGCATTCTCATTTAATTCCACTCATTTTCACAACTCAGTTGGCTACACTCATCTTCACAATTATATTTGCCTCTCTTGGCAGCTGTTGAGTGGCTGACGAATCCCTTTCCTTGGCCTCTTTGCTCAAATTTACCTGTTCTATAGACTCCCTCTCCACTGCCTGACCATAGAGATTCTCTGGCTCATAAAGAATGGTGGCAAATTAATGGTTGCTAAGGGGATTCTTATAGTGCTAGTTGATTATAATCTATTTTGTTGTACCTAGAGACAGCTGTTTTTCCATTGGAGTTCTCCTTCCTCATACAAACACATTGTATTCTCCTCTAATAGTAGCATTAAAAGTAGTACAAGGAATTGAAATCCATATAACTCTTATAGATATTATTGTTCACAAGTCATGTGAGCCTTAATTTACTTCACCCCTCTCCACCCTCCATGTTGATATAATGGGCTTCTACTTCCTTTTTGCCTGTTAAACACTGCACTATTCCATGCCTAGGTCCCTCTAAACATTGAGAGTAGGAACTGTGTCTCTTCATCTGTGTACCCCCAGCATCAAGTATCTAGTATCTATCGTAATGTACAGGAGGACAGGGCGAGGGGTGGGGGGAGGGAGAGAGGGTAGAAGGCTGAGAGAGAAATGAGAGAGAGATAGAGAGAGTGCACGAGTGAGCGCAGAGGAAAAAAGTAGAAAAGAATTAATAAATTCCTGTGTTGCAAAATGGCTCAAAATCATAGAGCTAGGAATTAAAAGGGTCCAAACAGACCCAGATCATTTCATTCTAAACTCCTTAATGTGAGCCAGAGTTCAGATATATTTGCCTCTAGGTTTAGGGAATTTTCATAGAAAGGTTTAGACGCTAAAAGAATTTTCTCCTGGATAGTCTACTCGACTCAACAGACAAACTTTGCACACACCCTTGTTCTATATAGTGTGCTTCACTTTGAGAATACACAGATAACACAGATGCTGTCCCAGCCCTCTGCAAAGTTAGTAGTTTTGAACACCATGCAAACCCACCCACACTGTCACTATAATGCAGTATGCAAAAAAGAAATTATGTGTGTTTCTGATTCAAAGTTAGCACCATGGAAGATATTTAACCTATCGTGAGAAACCATGCATGGAAGGGAAGTTTAAGTTGTGGCAGAAAGAGTCACTGAAGTCTATCTAGGAAGATAAGGGAAGGGGATAGCAGGAAGGAGGAGGAGGGACATTTTATGCTGTGGAGACAGTCTGGCCATCACAGGAATGTAAAAGCATGTTTGACTGGGGAAGACTATATTCTTAGCACATAAATATGTATAGAAAGTGACTGAAAAAAAATACAGGAGGGGAAAGGAGGACTACTTCAGAAAGAATACTGGGTACCATGTGTCGGTGCTAGGAGACACATACCTGACTATTTCTCTAATCCACTCTGATGGGAGGAACCTCGGGCAGAGTGTGACCTCCATGGGAAATGAAGCTCACTGTATTATCCACTCAATTTTCCACACTGTAACACAGATCACACATATACTGGCATAGTCCTCATTAGACTTTTGTTAGTTGACTAGGCACTTCTTTTTCTGTTTAGTTCTTGAGCACCTAGGCAGAGGACACTCAAACAAATAATAATGATGATACATTACCATTTTATAGTGCCCTTTACCCAAAGAGTTCATTTAAAATGGAGCATTTATAATGGTTCTGAGACTTGATATATATATCAAGTATATATATATATACTGCTATACGTATATATGTATATATATATATATATATTGCTATACGTATATATGTAACATAAACAGTGTTAACTTTATTATATATTATATTACTGATACTGATATAGTATTTAGTAATTACTAATATATATTTATTATAAACCTATCTTGCAGGGTAGCCATAAGTTTTAAGCATACATAAGTGTTCTGTTACTACAAAATAAGATTTATCTAAAAATGATAGTTTTACAGGATACATAATATCATATCTCTTGTCAAAATAATTTAATTTATAAGTAATTATAATGAGTAAAATTTAATGAGTATATACAAACATGCCAGACACTGAACTAAATGATACCTATTTTAAAATTTTATTAAAATATGTTGAGAAAGGTTCATTGTGATTATCATTGCTGCCATCATCATCATCATCATCATCATTATTCTGCAGATAAGGACACTGAATATCAGAGGCACTAAAGACCTTGCCTAAGGTGATATACCCAAGAAGAGGCAACTGCAGAATTTGAACCAAGGAAAGCTGAGCCAAAGTTTATATATTTAACCACTATGCTAACCAGCAAGAAACAGCTGGTGAATTTAATCTGCCAATTTCCAATTGTCCTTGGCCAGGCAGGCAGGCAGTAGCATGCTTGAGCTAGCAACCCAGGATGCTTTGCTTCCTACACAGGGCAAATCTTCAGAAGGTCAACGAAAAGTATATTTCTTTGAAACTCTCCAGTGTCTGTGGATTCAGTGGGCTACTTTCCTTTGTGTCAGGTACACCTAAAGATATGTCAAAACACCCTCCCCTTATGTATTCAGGGTCACTTAAAACAGAACTGCACAGTGTTCTTGTAGGGTCCAAATAGGCAGGCGGAGAACAGCGTGTCCTGCCACTATCTCTGCATTCTCGAGAGCTATGGTCTGCTCCTGTCTTCCTGCCTCACACCATGTTGTAAGAGACTGTGTAGCCTTAGTCAGTTTCCATGGCAACCACTTCTTCCATAGTTTTATCTTTTTAGTATAGGAATTGCTAAAAGAATAAAAATATATGGAAAATAATTAGGAGCTTTTATCGCATGCTTTCTCTAGAGGGTGGCAGTTAGGGGAAGTGGTTGAAGGCTGTAGGACTGTGCTATTGCAGGGCATCGTGGTACTGTGGGTGATTTTATTAAACAAAAGATGAAATCTCATGACCAAAGTGGAGTATAATTTCCTGTCTCCACTGTGAGAATACACACATTCTCATTGTACTTGTGGATAGTATGAGAAGAAGGTGAAGGAGGTCCTGTCCAGATTAATGAAATTAAAGTGTCCATGGAATTTAGCTGCTGATAGTCACTGAATCAACAAAAACCACTGCACTCTTGTTCAGTGCAGACAATGAGGCGCTTGCTTCACTTAAGGGCCTAAACTTTCAGGCAATAAAAGCTCCTTTTGGGAGCCTTTAGGAATAAGATGGAGTAAGAATGATTACTGAGAGTCAGGACACCTTTTCTCTCTCCTTTGATCAATAATTTAACTAGCTGCGTGATCCAGAGCAAGGCAACAAACTCTCCTCTCTATTTTGCCATCTATAAAATAGGAGGTTTGGATTCGATGGATCCCACAAGCTCTGGAAGTCTTGGAGCTGACAGATTTATGAGTTCTGGGGAGCTATGTCAAAATGGCAAGGAAAGAAAAAGTGACCAGGAAAGAGCTAATCGTGAGAATAAGGACTATTGTTTTCTGACAAAATCATGCTTTTGTGTTGGGCAGTACGCTGTGGGCTTTATGTGCATCATCTCACTGGATCTTTATGATCATGCTATGAGGGAACGATTATTATCCCCATTTGCAGATGACAGAGCTGAGGACTAGAGTGCTAGGCCACAGAGTTGGTATGCAGCAGAGCTGGCCTCCAAACCCAGGCCTTCCCAACTCTAATGCAGACACAGGGTTGCATCCTAACCTGGCAACGAGAGACACAATGATAACTGACTCCCAAAATCCCCGTGAACATGCATGGGTAATATCTTATTCTTTGCTTATCACTAAACATGATACATTGGAGGGAAAAAAAGCAGCCTCACTTCCAAAAACAAAAGACGAGGCAGAGGCATTACTCTACATCATTCTTACATGCAATTAGGAAGTACCTGGGTAGATGCACTTGTGAGAGCATAACCTGGAAATCAGGAAAACCAAGTTCATGTTCATATCTGTACTCTCCTACACCAGTACCCCTCCCCCACCAGCTTTCATCACCCAAAGACAAAGAGATAGCACATCTGATCTCCTCTTAGAGATGGCATGGTTGCTTGAGGATAGGGTTACTGGGACCTTAGCATCTGGTACAGAGCTTGGCACATAGTAGGCATCAATAATATTTGATTAAAGGATTAATATTCCATAGCTGTCACTTTTGATTCTAAGCTACTGATCTTCATCAATTGCCTCTGGGCCTTTAGTTTATTGCACCCAGATTTCTCTCTGATATAAAAACCAGTCTGACTACCTTCACAATACTACTACATGTAAGAGCTTACATGCATTCCGTTTACCCAGAAGAGCCCCAATTTGTTGTGTTTCTATCATTGTAAGTGCCCCTTGCACTTTCAAAAGTTTTGGACAATAGATTATATGGCTCTCCTATATGCCCCACCATTATAGCTGAGCCTCATATTCCCACCAGAAACATAAAGGGACAGAGAAGATGCAAGAAAATATTCCCTAAGAGTCTGAGTTGCTAAACTTTGAAAGAATTTAGTAGCAAGGATGGCACAGCTTCTTCTCTAAAGACCTTCAGAAACAGAACTAAGCTGCATGTCATCAATGTTGTTAAAACACTGACTTCTTAGAATGGAGTAAGTGATACGTAGAAATGGAACAGGAGATGCCGCAGGTAACTTTCCAACTGATAGTTCGACATGTTAGGGAATAATGCACAAAGAAGGAAAGGGCGGGCTGAAGCTTGTGGCAGGTGGCACGCTAACAGATGGCAGGGAAAACCAGAGCTGCTTAGCTCTTACGCACCTGTCGTTGAAATCAAAGTGACTAATTTTAAACTGAAAGACAGAACAGATGCAGTTAATAGGTTATTGAAGGCTACAGTAGGTGAGAAGATAGTTAGGGAGCAAGCACTATCTTCTTGTATTCATTCAACTTTCCCTATGCAGAGAAATTACCTTCCAAGGTACCAAAAGATCTTGTTAATATGAATACAGAAGAATTGCAAATCTTCTTATAGAATGACAGGAAAAGGTATCAGAAAAGTGGAAATGGACAAGTGTTCCCCTGAACTCTGAAAAGGGGGAAAATAGATTACAGAACCAACAAACAGACAAGGTCCTTTATGAATCCCAGAAAATAATTTGGGAGTTATGTAAATATATGTGGTTATAACACAATGAACAAAGTGGGAATCCCAAAATGCCCATGTAAGTTCACTATAACAAACTTAAGCTTTTATTTCCCAGTCTGATGAAGTTATTAGAATAGATGAACAAAGAAAGATGTAATTTTATATTGTTTCGCTATTAGCAACATGTGTCGCAAGGTCTCTCCTTGTAGTCTTATGAATACGTTAGAAAAGTGTATGAAGTGGATCATACCTGTTACACTTTGCTCAGGAAGATCTTATTAACAGAAAAATTAAGTTATGGCCCAAGGTAACACAGGGAGATAGGAGGAGGCAAGTATCAAACCCGGGCAACCTGCTTTCAGAGTCCGTGCATTAGGTCACTGTTAGAATACCTCTCCACTCTATAAAAAAACAGACAGCTCTTTATCAAATGTACAGATGGCATAAAACCAGAAGAAAGGGCAAGTGATGAAATCAATATTTAAAGACAATTGAACAGGGTTGGAATGTAGTTCAAAGCTTCACAAAAAAATGCAACAGAGCTAATTCATTTGTTTAACTAATGTTTCCCAAACTCAATGTATTTATTTTGAACTAGGTACTATGAAGAGACAAAGCTTATTAGTGAATGATTCCTGCCTTCATGAACTTTCTATACAGTAAAACCCATGTTCAGCAATTAAGAAAAGACAAGGGGCAGCATAGAGGTTAAGAGTTTGAACTTTGGAGCCACACAGAACTGGGCCGAAGACTTAGATCAACCACCAGCCAGATCAACTCACTCATATTATTCAACCTTAGAAGCAGAAACATCATCTGTGTTGGTCCAAACACCTTGGCCATGATTACTGATGACTGATTTAGAGACATAGGCTTCAATCCAGGGTGTGGAAAACTGCTCTAACAGCTAGACCAGTGATAAATAAAAGCCGTGGCCTCTTCACCATTGGACTTACTAACTTGGGAATTAGATGGTTGTCTTTCATTGATTTCAGAAAGGCCATTTCTACCAATGGGATGTGGTCTAAAATGGCTCCCAACTTCCCATCTAAGTCTAACATTCTGTACCCAAAAAATAATTAGGAGATAGATGCAGGTCATGTGATAAAGGTGGAATTCTTAAAATGAAGCCTTTTAGGCTGGCATTTGGGCTATATCTACTAAATTCTGAACCATAGCAGTAAAAAAACAATGTCTGCGGGGCTCTTACATATGTGGAACACTTACCGTCTGCTAGGTACATGATATACATCTGAATTAATCAAGTTGATTAAAAACATATGGAGGACCTACTATGTGCCCCACTGTAATGAGCCCCAGAAACTTAAATAGGAATAAGAGAATAGCCTTCGTCAAGGAAAAGCCAACACCATTTAAAGTAGAAGCTCACAAAACAATGCTAAACCATACTCACCCCATAGAATAATGATGAAGTTGGATCAGAACCCACTCTCTACCCACATCACCCTCCCTCTCTTAATATCCTGGCAGTCCTCCAGGAAAATTACAAACTTTTGACTCTCTCTTAATTTCAAAGCCAGGACCTCCTTCTCTTTTTCAGCTTCATGACCTTTCGCTCCTTTTGATCATTTCCGGTTCACTCTTATCAATACCAACTAATCCTTTTCCCTTTGACCTCTCACTTTGCCGCCCCACCAGGGAGCTCAATAGTATAGCTTAGTGAAGCCATGGACTGAGCACTGGCACCCAAGTTCAAATCTTGGCTCTGACTTTATAGCTGTGGGACATTGAGAAATAAACAGCTTTCAACTCTCTGAGCTTCATCTGTGAAATGAGAATGAAGAGTGGTTCACGATCACACAATGTGATTGTTCATTGTTTTTTTATGGTAAGGATTGATCCAGAAGTCAGTTAGGTAGAGATCAAATTTGCCTGTTTACTGTGAATAAAATTAGATTGGAGACCATAGTTTGAGTGACTACCATAATCAAAGTTTGTAATATAATTGCTGAGGAACAGACCTCCCATGGAACCACTGGCCTCCCCATAACATGAAGCATAGAGGAACCAACAATGTATGAGTTTCAATAGCAAGCTACTCTGCAAAATAAAAGAGGAAAGAAGTCTAGATAATGCATATGTAATACCTTACCAAGTTCATAAACCCTCTACCTAACTACTCCTCTGAAGGCAAGAAATGTGAGCAGGAATTTGTGAGACAGACCAAAGCTACTTCCAAGAGGACAATGCAGAGTCTATGTTATGGACCCAGGCAGAACCCCTAGAAGAAGAAAATCTTTCTACCAACACAAAAAGGCAATGAACGGGAAGCCAGGGAGAGGATGTTGTGGTATCCTAGGCTGAAACACAAATAGAGCTTTGGGGAAAAGACAGGTTGTCAGACTCAATATTTTGCTAGAAAAAGCAAAGTCTGGCCCCTGGTATTATACAGGCACAGAGCAGCAAAGGTTTAAGACAAGTCACTTCAATCCATGGATGATGATGTTATGATGGGGCTAGAAAGTTTGGATAGTGAAAAAAAAATTGTAATGAATATACACATTTTCAGCTTTTTCTGATTGTTTTACCTATGGTCGTTATTTATATTGACTATGCTTCTCTCGTACTGCTTATGCTTTGCCAATATATCAGTGCACTGCATCTTGAAATTTCCACTTACCTAATAGTTTTTCTATAGAATACTCAGTCAAAGGCATTATTCAGAAAGCAAAGCATTCAAGAGAGATTCTTTATGCCAGAATATCCAAGTATTGTAACTCCAGATACTACCTAACATATGATTATTTTAATATCATTATCATTATGCTGCTGCCTTAAATGAGTTTTTGCTGCAGCTGGCTTTTTATCATCTGTTGTTTTTGGGTTATAATAGAAAATAGTAGCTTCCAAGGACACCAAAAAATCAATATACACTGCTAAAAATACCTTGATGTCATCCCAGCTTGCAGCTCTGCCAGCCTTAAAAGGGAAGGGAAGAACAGTGGAGATAGAGTTTCAGGCCTTGGCATTTAGCATTCTCTTTGATGATTTCCAGATCAATGCACCAGAAATATCTTGAACCTCTCTCCTGTAAGGAAGGCGCTCCTGCCTTGTTTTCCAATAGCACAGAACCCATTCCGAAAACCACACTTCTGTGGTTCTCTTATGCGTTTCTCCGTGTCACCTCCCGCTTTCAAACTCCTGCTCACAAGGCTGGGTGGGTAAAAGTCCACGGAATGGGTGAGTGCGTCTGGGTGTTGGGGATTAGGGAGGCACATGTGTACTCAGAGTTCCCAGAAGCTGGATTTCAGAAATTAGGGGAGTCTGGGAGTAACGCCCAGAAGCATGAGGAAAAAAACTCCTTTCTCTGTCTTCAGCCAGACGATGAGGGGCTTGTCTCCTTGGGACTCGTCCAAGCTGTTCTCTGGCTTGCGATACTTTCTCAAACTGGAGAAGGTACGTTTTGGTAAATATCCCTTCACTTCTGTGATGGGAGAAACTGGAAGTTGACAGGGGTCGATATCAAATTTGATATGATTTAGTTAAACAGCATTTGCTAAGACCCTTCTTGGTGTCCAGCACTTTATCAGACCCTGCAGGGAACATAAACATTCAAAACTCTCCCTCCCTTGCATTCAACTTAACACGCTAACAGTTAACAGTTAGCATAAAGTATGAGTCTTGGGTGAGTTTGTGGCAGGAATTCAAAGGAAAACCTATGCTAGAGACCATCTGGATTGGCTTTTGGGAGAAGATGATGGATGCAATGGGACTTTAAGGATGAGTAGGGTTTGAATAAATTGAGGACCAATAAGTGAGGCATGTTAACAAGAGCAGGTCTTGGGTTCTTCTGAAGAATTTGCGCAGACTACAGGCTGGACTTGTTGGGAGCTATTTAGAGCAGTTGCTTAAAAGCCATTTTGAGCCAGAATTGAATAACAATTTAACAAATGAGCTCTGAGATCAGCTAAGCCTGGATTTTAAACCTGAGTTCTCTTCTACAACCTTGGGCAGTTTACTAAACCATTATCAACCTCAGATTTTGAGATGGGTAACTAATACATACTAGATGAGGTGGTATTGAAGATAAAAATGATATAATTTATTCATTTGACCAATATTCTCGATGCCATTTTTGCACTAGGTACATAGAATTCAAAAGTTCTAGGTGCTGAGGTATAAATGTGAACAGATAAAAATGATTATGTCAATTGCCCATTACATGGCCAACAATCCATAACTGATGTCTTTTAATTAGATGCTTTATGCTTTATGGGATAGGTGCTGAAGTGGTAGGAATTAAGGGTTATAGATCCTTCCTGGGTGAGTAGAATAGAATGGGGGTGGACAGAGAGCTTGAAGGCAGAGAAACCAGATAAGAAGCTATTGTGACAATTCACGTGAAAGTGTCACCTAGGGTGGGGGCAGTGGATGAAAAAAAATTTTTGCAGAAGGGAAGGGTTCAATATAGCACATTCTCCCCTAGAATTTTATGCCAATATATCCAGGAATAATTCAGTTTTCATTTTCGCCCATCAGGAAAAACCCATCACTAGACTTTCCACGGAGTACATGTTAAAGCATCCTGACTTCTATTCACTTCTGAGAACAAATAGTTTTCCCAGGATCTCAGTTGGGAAAGAGGCTTATAAATAAACCATTTTGCTTGTTCACTGAACTAGACTGTCATCCACGATGATGTGCTGACTCAGGTGATGCTGAGTGAGTTGGAACATTAACATGACCGTCTTTGAGGGGAAAAGAGACAACATCACTCTTCCTCTTAAGTCAGAGGGAGCGAAACTGAGGACACCATCCTTTCGGCTCATTAAACAACCCCAGCGTATTCATCAAATACCTTATGGAGAGTTTTGTTCTCGACAAAGGGATTTTCTTCTCTCTAATTGTATATACCTTAGAGCCTAGAAAATTGCTTGTTCTACAGGATAAATAAATCACCAGATCCCCTCCCTCCCTGCAACAAACGCAGGACTTTTCGATTTTTAAATCATAAACTTACTTGGAGAAAAACAACAACAACAATAGCAATAACCACGTTTATGGAGCTCTTCTCGTATTCTAGAGCACGTACCATTTCCTAGGTGCATTTTAAAAATCTCGATCAATTCAGTTACCAATGTATGTAAGACCTACTATGCAACCCTCGGCAATGGGCCCTGGAAACTTAAATAGGAATAAGGAGAGACCAACATCATTTTCGAGTCGAAGCTCACACGAACGTGCCCCACCATATTTCCCAGTAGAATACTGGTAAGAGCCTGACCAGAGCACGCTGCCCACATCATCCTCATCCACACTGCCCACATCACCCCTCCCTCTCTTAATATCTTGGCAATCCTCCAGGAAAATAGCAAGCCTTCGACCCCCTCCTCACATTTTCCAAGTCTGGAATTCCCTCCCTTCTCTAGCTTCGCGGTCTCTTTCTCCGTTCGGTCAGCTACTTCTGGTTCACTCTCATCAACGTCAGCCCGTCCTTCCCTTACCTCCCAATTCCCCACCATTGCTCAATAGTAAGCTACACTACTGAGCTCTGGCTGGGGGTCACAGCACCTGGGTTCAAATCTTGACTCTGACTTCCATCCGTGTGACTTTGAGAAAGATCTTTAACCTCTCTGAGCCTCTTTAATCAAATAAGTGTACAGTGGTTCACAGTGTGATTTCAGATAAAGATACACATATATACACCAAGCTAGATATGTACATGTATACATCAATATCTCCATAAACGCACCAAGCTAAATGTGAATGTATACATCTATAGTTGATGACATAAATCACAATCTTAATTGGGTCACTACTTTAAATGGGTATTCATTTACTTATTTACAATTCTCTTTCTTGCCACAAAATTGCAAGTCCCATCAGGAAAGAAAATTAATCTTTGATATTATTGTCCCATCCTCAAAGCCTAAAACATTGTCCTGAACAAAGTAAGGACTCAATAAACACTTTTACAAGAACAGATGGATGAATTGTTGATGCTTACTAAATATTTGTTTCTTTCTGAGTTTTGAGCAAACACTGGGGATTTTTTGCTTCTGTTTCCCAGCTGCAACCCATTGGGGGAACACTGCATAATCAAGCTAAATGACTTTATAACAAATTTATGGTTTTCAATCTAAGCCAGGCTCTAAGCATTTCTCGATAACCCTTTAACATGTGTCTACTCAACTTCCTTTCTTTTTTCTAAAGCAGCTGTTTCTAACCATCACCCTATTCCTTGAGTTCTCCAATCCATCAGTTCACTCTCCCTTCTATTCATATACAGAGAAAAATAAAAGCCCCTATTACTTCCTTCAGCCTTTCCTTACTTCCTGCCCATCCCCTGGCCTCCCGTTTCTCAGGCCTTTGGTTAGGACTGAATTACACCACCAGCTCTCCTGGGTCTCCAGCTTGCAGGTGGAAGATTGTGGGACTTCTCGGTCTCCACAGTTGCATGAACCAATTCCTACAATCAATCTCCATGTGTAGAAATGAAAATGCCCTTTACTAATCTCTGATGGAATTCCTCAGTGGCACCGACTCCTATCGGCGTCACATGTGTGAAGGGAAGCAAACAAAAGCAGACTAAGAAAAAGATGGATGAATGGCAGTTCTCTAAGAATTAACATGAAATTGGTAGGTAAGCAAGAGTTGAGGCCTAAAGAAATAAAAATTGTTCTTACCTAACATGGCTGTTCTTCTTGGCACCACGTAACCCCTGGGATCTGGAAGAAACAAAACACAAATATCAGACAGAAATACTATCTTAGATTTACATAACCCACTAAAATGATGTTTTCGCATCAGTGACCGCATGACAGTCCTTTAAAAATGGAAGAACAGATGTTATTAACCGCATTTTATCAATGAGAAAGCAGAGGCTCAGAGGACTGAAATGACTGGCCCAAGGTCACAACCTTCAGGACTTTCGTGGCTGCAACTGGACGCCAGATGTTCTTACTCCAAATCCGCTGACCTTAGCCCATGTCCCAGAGTCAGTGCCCTGTTTCATGTTCTGACTTTGCTCCAGTCCTTTCTTCCATGACTGGATCTCTAAATGGCTAAGACTGTATAATAGTTAACTAAGTGGTATAATAGTTAAACACACCTCCTCAGGAGCTAGGCTGCCTGCTTTCACAGCCTTTCTATAAGGCTCACTAGCTGCACAATGTTTAGCAATTTCCTTAATCTAGTTGTTCTTCATCTGTAAAATGGGATAATGATATCCTAATATTATACTCTTATCTGAAGATAAAATGGATTAATACAAGTATAGCCCTCAGAACCGCACCTAGAAAACAGAAAGGACCTCGTAGGTGTGAATTATTCCTACGTAACCAAAGAATGTGTGATATACTTCTCTGCAAGATGATGGTTCACTTTGAATAGCAGGTACTCAGATACATATTATCAAGAGCCTACTAAGTGCCACCTTTTAAATCCTTGGCTCTACCCTGAAGTGCTTTGATGTATTTTTAAAGTATTGATACAATTCCTTCACTCTGTTTTGGCTACTACCAAGGCATGCCTGAGATAGGGGCCTCCTTACCTGCCCCCACCCCATCAAACTTCTTCCTAACTTTGCCCTCAGTTATAACCAAGGGAAGTATGGCAGGAAGAATTTCTAAGAGTGACCGTATCGACCCCATCACTAATCTCTAGAACCTGGTACTCACTCCTGTAATTGTGTTATGTTATATGGCGCAGTTAACCATAAAGGGAGCTTAACCGGGCAGTATTAATCTAATCACGTGGGCCTTTCAAGGAGGAAAGCTTTCTTCAGTTGGTTGCAGAAGAGGAAATCAGTAGGAGTCCAAGCATGAGACGGAATTGCTGTGCCCTTGCCTGTTTGAAGGTGGAAGGGGCCACCTGAGAAGGAATGTGGGCGGCTTCTAAAAGCAGACAACAGTCCACGGTGATAGCCAGCAAGGAAACGGGACCTCTGTCCTACACCTGCAAGAGCTTGAAACACCTGAATGCCAACACCTGAATGAGCTTGAAAGTGGGTTCTCTCTCCCAAAGCCTTCAGATAAGAGCCCAGCTGGTCCATACCGTCATTTTAGCTTTGTGATACCCCGAGCCTAGCTTAGCCTGCCCAGAATCCCTGACCTACAAGGCAGCAAGACAATAAATGAATGTTGCATTAAAATGCTGTCTGTGATGATTTGTTTTGGCAGTATCAGAAGCCTGACACAACCAGGAACTTGCCAGTTTACCCTCCAGGAAAATATTTGTGCTGCTGGAAGGGAGTTAAAGCCAAGGTTCTTTTCCTACCACATGGAAATGCAGGATCTTGGCTCTGAAGCTGATGCCTCCATTGAGTATCTGACAATTGGAGATGGGAAGGAAGGACAGGAAAGAAATCTATGAGACAGAGACAGTGCACAATCAAGGCCTCCAGGTAGGGGTTTGGCACCTTGGTGACAAAAGTGCTATTTGTAGATGATATTTTTTTTATTATTTTAAATATTTTAAATTTCTACTTTAGGTACATAAGTTTGTAGAGGAAAATGTTGGGAACTAACTCTGGAGTCAGATGTCCCCTGCTACTACTGACCAGCTGTGTAACCTTGGCTAAACCACTTCACCCGGCTGAGCCTCACTTTTCACATCTATGATATGGGGAGAATCACAGCACCCAATTTAATGGTCTGTTGTGAGGGTTAAACAGGAGAATGTTTATGAAGCACTTCTTTCAACACCTGGAACCTATTAAGTGTTCAATAAATGGTTACAATTATAATTATAATTATTCATGTATTCATTCAAAAAGTATGTGTTAATCAGCTCTATGTCAGGCATTGCTAAGCAATATGAGAACACAAATATGAATAAGGAATAGACTCCACCCTCAAAAATCTCTCAGTAGAGTATGTCCATACGTATTTGTTTCATTTATTCGTTTATGTAAATTTTCCTGTGCATGCGTGCGTGCGTGTGTGCGTGTGCGTGTGTGTCCGTCTGTGTACATTGGGAGTGCGAGTGGTGTGAACACTACATTCCCCGAAATCACCAAAGAACAAAGTACTCCATTCAAACCCAGAGAGAGCAGGGCCTGCGGCTCTCCATCTTTCTCCTCCTCAGAGGTAGGTGGCTGTGTGCTCTGGAAATGCTGATGATATGACTAGTAAATCATTTCAGAGTGCTGGAGCTGGGAGGGCCCAGCAAGGCCTTCCCTCACGCCCACCCCATTCTGGCACAAAGAGGGATGTTATGCCTCAGACATGCCGACAGGCGTGCTACAGGAAAGGGGCTCCCCGTGCCAAAGCATTTCGCCCAGTCCTACCCTCGGTCAGGGGAAGCAAAAAGTGATCCATCAGCCTGGCTGTCTGGGAGCCCCAAAGCTCCTCAGAATAGACCCATTACCTGAAAAGATAAATATTTACCCTGAGCTCATCTGAAAAATCCAGGAAAGGGACTCTGTTTTTTATCAGTAATGGAAACACTCCCAACTAAGCTTAGTTTTAGAGCTTTTTGTCTTTACATCTTCCCTGCCTTGAACCACTCAGACTTCCGGTGAGAGTCTAGATAGAATGTCCTCGTGGCCTCCTAGCTGGGCTGGCGGGCGGGGGGAGTGGACTCGAGCACAAAGGGAAATGCTGTGACAGGGGAGTGATGTTTTCTTTTACTAAGCAGAGCATGTGTGGCCTCGGCCTGGCTGCTAGCACGCAGGTAACTGAAATATTTGCCCTTGAGAGGGAAGGTGCAGAATATTCTTTTAAAACTTTCCAACTGGTGAAATAAGAGATTTTAGATAAACAGCTTTTGTGGGACCCCATTTCCTGAGCTATGCTTTGATCACATGACAACAGCCCCAGTGAAAACACTTTTGTTATCCTTTCAAGAGAGATGCTCAAGAAAAAAACGCTTGCCTGGGTCACAGAGGTGAGGACATGGCACAATGGACGTCCAGTGGGGGAGGGCCTGGGGGCGGAGGAATCCAAGGAGGCAGGACGGGGTCTGTTCGAAGACAGGCCTGGGTGCTGGTCTCACATCCTCCAGCCGTACTTTCCCTTTTCGCGTCCCTCCTCCACCTCCTTTCTAGAAACTAGACGGACCTGGCAGAAGCAGTTCAGATTGTGGAAGCTAAATGGTTGCCTTCGAACGCAGGCCCCGTTCAGGGCGCGGAACATAACAGGCCCTCAGAATCTGCTGAGCGAAGGAAGAGCCCCACATCCTTTCCACCGCAGGGAGGCTCCCGATTCCCCCCGAGCTTCCATTTCTCTACCTCCATGATGGGGACAAGACACGTACTTCCCAGGTGTGTACAGGTAAATCAGCAGGTTATGTGTATGCACCTAGCACAGAGGCTGGTGCCTGTGGGGCCCATGAGTGTTAGCACAAGTCTTACCATTAACAGGCTTTGGAAATTGAGACTTGTAGTGGAACCGGATTATTGGAAAACTGTCAGTCCAAAGGCTTGCACAGGTACTCAGGCTCAGGTCTGAGGGGTGACGCTGAGCAGACCTGGACCAGGTGGGGATAAACATCCTCCTTTGAGAGCATTTGTATGGACTGGTCACTGGCCTTGCAGCATTCCTGTCATATAGGCCAGCTATATGCACACCAGGACAGATTCATCTCCTGTGGACAAGGTCAGGGGGCTGCCAATGCAATGACAAATGTGAAAGCCCTTCTTTGTCCTCAGTCTGTCAGTAATAATATGTTTTGTCTCTGCCCACAGAGGAAATAATTGTGCTGGTCCCCCAACCCATCTATAGTAGTATAGTAACAAGTATTCAGTTAAAATGTTAATAAAATTAATAATTGAAAAAATGAATTAATGTAAAACATGATAATGAACTTCTGGAATCCTCTTTTAGGCTTATAATGTGCTAACACTCCCCTGTTCTCGTAAGTCACTTAGTTTCAGGGTTGCTGTAGGGTTATACTGGCTGCTTTGTCATCACATGGGGTCTCTGAACTGTCGTGAATGCTCGCAAGAGTATTTGCATGGCCAAGTCACACCTAGAGAAGTATTTAGGGAGGAGAAGAGGGCCATGTTGGTGCATAGTGCTGCTAACGTTGCCTTTAGGGTCATGTCTGTTGTGGTCTTTTCTTCCAGGAAAAACAGGCCACAGAGAATGGTATATTACAGATTTATAGACGTGGAGAAAACTGTCAGAACACACTGCGGATGGCTTGGCTCTGTGAAGAACCTCACCGTGCTCCTCCTGATGCGGGGAGTGTGTCCCCTCCCAGTGAAATGTTTGCTTTTCTGCTTCTCTGTCTGCCCAAGGTCCCCTCCAGGTACTGCCTATCCCAGATAGGTCAGTGCACCAGGGACCCAGCTGTCAGAGCCACTGACCGCCTGCCAAAGTGATGTCCTCGTTCACTGACAGAGCCGTCTGAGGAGCAGCCACCTTCCTCCTAAGACCCAGAAGCCAAGATCCTCTGCCCCTTGAGACTCCACTGCAGGGCAGCTTCCCACCTCATAATGAAAATTTTCCCAGACTAAGAAATAAATCTGGTTCAGGTTCCAGGAGAAACCATATCCTGTCTCAGCCTTGGGTAGTTGGTTCTGGTGGCCTTTGAGTGTCGATCCTACCACCTGGTCTGAAAGGAGAGTGAGTATATTATTTTAATGTATTGGTATTATTGATCTATTTACATATAAAATATATTTATTTTCTCATATTAATATATTTATAATATTAATAATATTACTTAATGTATGTAACATTATTTTCATCCTCTCTTTATATCTGAAGATTCATTGAGGCATCTTATAAACACAATGGGCAAGGTTCCCGTCAGTTTGGGGCTTGTACTCTTGAAGGGAATACAGGTAATAGATGAGGAAACAAATAAATGTGCAATTAAGTTCAGATATGTTAGATGCTAAAAGAAAATAAACTGAGGAGGCTAATAGTCCCTTAGGACTATTTTTATTCTATCACTCATTCATCAAATGTTTAAGTGCTTATCATGCGCAAATATTCTTTTTTTCTGTGCTAAAGGTAGAGCTGCGAACAACATACAATCTTTGTCCCCAGGAGCATACATTTTTCTAGGGAGTCAGAAGTTAAATATCAAGTTATACAGTCAATTAAGTTTCTTAAAGGAGAAGTACACAGTACAAAGGGTATAAAATGAGGCATTACAGTCTCAGGCTGTCAAGAAAGGCTTCTTGGTATAGAGTTAGAGTAATGGCCATGATTAAATTATACTTGGCTCTGTCCATACACTTGTGAGCAAACCTGGATGAGGTAGAGATAAACATCCCCCTTCTACGTTGACCCTGGGTTGGCCACATGATTAGCTTTGGTTCATGGGACATAAGCAAACCTGAAAAGCACAGAGGCATGAAAACACTTGTGCCTGGGCACTGATGCTCTTTCGATGCTGGGAATTCTTCTGCTACCGCATGAAGAAATCCCGGCTGATCTGCAGGAGATACGTGTCCCACTCAGCACCATGGATAGATGTATCAGTGAGGACATCTTACAGTATCCAGTCTCAGTTGAAGTGCCAGTGACTGCAGCTGCATGAGTGACCCAAGTGACCCCAGTAGAAGACCTACCCAGCTAAGCCCAGCTCAAACAACTGATTTAAAAAAAAAAAAAATCACGAGCAGATTGAATGGTTGCTGTTTTAAATTCATAAGTTATAGTTTGTTATGCAGCTAAGGCTGACTGATGTAGAAATAGATACCTACAAGTGGGCTGTTACCATGCAGAAATCTAACACACGAATTAATGAGCTTTTAGATGGGGCCATGTGTGGAGGATGAAAACGTGGTGAGGAAACTGTTATCAAGGTCTTGTAAAATAGTGACCAAAAAATTGTAGAGTCTGGATAAGTGCTAAGGGAACTGCTTTTGGAAGTTGGAAAGCATTTTATCTGTTTAATGTAGCAGTCCAAACTGTCATTAGAGTTAACTGGAAGAGAAAAATATTCCTAATGAATTTGCAGATCTAGCTAAGGAAACTACCAGGAAGAATGTTGAATGCTTCAATTGGTTTCTTTTAGCTGCATATGATAAGGTACAGGAAGAGAGAGATGAGCTAAAGAGATCTATTCACCTTATGAACAGAACTTAGAAGGACTATAACGTAAGACTTTCTGAATTGGAAAATAAAACTATTTCACAGCTTTTTTAAAAAGTAAGAGATGGCCTCAGGTTAAAAGTCAAATCAGGGGTTTGGGTATACAAGTCTTTGTTAATATCTCTAAAAGGTTTAAAGTTCCACTTAGTAGACCCTCTCGGCTACTCAAAACTGCTTCTAAGAATCTTAATTGCGTGTTCCTACAGAAGCCTAATCTCAAAACGGCCCTGATAGTCTAGTGGAAGAAGGCTCATAAAGAATCGTGGATGTGCATTTTAGCTAATCGAGTGGATATAATGTGATACATAGCAACCCCAAAAAGATTTTAAGGGAGTTATACAATCTAAGATTAAAGGAACTGGAGACCTTCTTCTGAAACCCCAATTTTCTTTGAATAAAGAGCAGTTTGAAAAACCTCTAAACAGCTTTTTTTTTTTTTTTTTTTAAGGTGAGAGGTGCTATCTCAGAGGGTAGAGACAAGAATATTGTGAGCAGAACAAAGAGCAGAGGGCAGTCGTCTCAGGAACCAGCCCCAGGAGCACAGCCAGAGGAGGGGGCGGACAAGTGCCCGGTGCACTTTATGATTTCCATAAGCCAGTGACAGCCCTTTTTACTTCCTCTTCCTTCCCTTTTTGAATAGAAGTATCTATTATCTATTTCAGTTTTTTTGTCTCTGTCTCACCATTTTTTGTTAGGTATTTGGGGGTAGATGACTCGTCCTTTTAGTTCCTGTGTCTCTGCATCAATAGGAATTACAGCCCAGGATGTGCACTCAGGAAGTTTTCTCTGCCTCTGGACCTAAATCAGATTATATAATCAGGGACCTGAGACTCATCCCATGATTAAATGATATTTTAGGGTGCACCACACTCCCGCCATCATGTTTGGGGTCACCTACACTGAGCTGGGCTCAGCAGGGCAGCTCCGTTTCAGGATGCTGGTGTCTTGACTTGGTTCTTCACTGTGGCTGGAACTCAAGTCTCTTCCATGAGTTTCTGTGCTTAGTTAGGCCCAGGCTGAAGTTAGGCAGGATCGACTCAGAAATTCTTTTCGTGGTGAAGGCTAGGTGCAGGAGAGAGACCTAACTATGCACTCATGTTTCTTTTACATCTCATGTCTGTGAACACTCCATTGGCCAAGGCAAGTCACACCATTCACAGCTGCACTATTTATAGTAGACAAAACATGGAAACAATTCAAGTGCCCATTAACTGGTGAATGGATTGAAAGAATTCTCATCCCTACAATGGGATGCTCTTTGATAATAAAAAGGAACGAGGAACTCATACATGCTGCAGTATGGGTGAACCTCAAAAACATTATGTTAAACAACAGAATCCACACTCAGAGGACTGACTGCCTATTTACATGAAGTTTCTAGAAAAGGCAGATCTATGGAGACAGAAAGCATATCAGTGGTTGCCTGGGGCTGAGGGTGAGAGTAGAGATTTATTGCAAAAGGACACAAGGTTGATGGAAATATTCAAACACTAGATTTGAGTGGTGACAGCACAACTGTATTAATTTACCAAAAGTGATTGAACTGTTCACTTACAAGAAGTAAATTTGGTAGCATGGAAATCACATCTCAATACTGGTATTAAAATGTATGACTAATGGAATAAATGATACCTTGGCATTATGTTTATAACAATGAAACATTTTCAAAGGCACTATTAAATGATTGACTCGATACAAGGTGGAAATATTTGGGAAACTCTAGCTTTCTTTAAGCAATTGCTGAAGTTCATTTTTTGTCTTGAAAAGTATCATGCTGAATTTTAGAATAATTTTCGGAAATTATTCAGCCTTGGATGTAAATAATACATTTAAAAATGTTTTTGTCCTTTGAGCTACTGCATGTTAAGTTAGTACATGTGGCAAAAAAAAAAAAAATGGCACACATAAAAGCAGCTGCGATTAATGAAGCATGCACTACTTATTGACTTTTCATATAATATGTAAAACAGAAACATGCACTTATAAACAGTTCAAGAACTGTAAAATGCTCACTAATTGCTGGAATTTGTTCTCCTGTTTGGAATAAAAATGGATTTAACCATCAGAATAGCTATTCAAGGGGTAATCGAAGCAGGAAGGAGAGACCTCTGTTATTAGCTAATCTAGCAATTATTCCCAAATCGAAGCTTGTGCTCTACGTGAATATCAACTGCATTTGTTGAGGAGGCGCTGCCAAGAGGTGAAAACAGCTGCCTACTCTAATGCAAAACTCCTTTGGTTAGGAGATTTACATTCATCCCAGAGATGTAGGATGAACTTGATTCTATTTCTCTAAGTAGAAAATGACTACTTGTTCTATCACGGGCCCACAACAATGGCTCACACTTCCTTTCCAGGGACACAGAGAATGTGTCCACTGTGACATCACCTCACTTATGAACTCTTCGAAGTTGTCGCTTGCAAGTTAAGCATCTGTGCCGAAAGCATGCGACTGCACCTGAGATCCTAGTCAAGCATGATTTAGGGACTTGTTTCCTCTCTCTATTCTCTTTCTATCACGGGGCCAGGGAGAAAGTTATACAACTAAGATTAAACAGTCATAACTGAACATCACATGTTACAAAACATTCTCAGATGCGTTGCCTCTAAGTTAATATTTCTTCAACATATATTTGTCAAGAGCTCTCACAAGCTCCATTTATTCTCTAGGTGCTGTGCTCGTACCATTGCATTCAAACAATTGCTTTTGAAGGAATTCCGGTTCCATTTCTTAACGGTATCATAGAATCATTTGCTTCTCAGTTTGTGCAGTCTGTGTTATTAGACTGTATAGTCAAGCATTTGGAAACTTTAGATGTTTATTGTTATGTGATTTTCTCAGGATTGGAAACGGTTTAGGGAGACAGACAGATCTCATAAACTACAGATCCTATTGCCTCATAGCTCTATGATTTGGAGCTTGTTTCTTTACTTTTCAAAGCTTCCAAGACCTCTTCTGAGAGGAGATTTAATGATACACATTTCTTGAGTTTAAATGAGAAAATCTTCTCTCGATCCTACTTTGACCTCCATTTCTCGTCTTCCTTTTACAGCAAAATTTACTTAAAGAGTTTATACTTTTAGGTTTCCCCTTTTTTCCCCTCTATTTTTTTCTTAAATCTACTCAATTTAGGCTCCCTTCTCAATCACTCTATCAAGACTTCTTTCTGTGGCCAACAGAAACCCGTGCATTGCGTGTTTCAACGGCCTCCTCGCCCATCTCTCCCCTTCCACGTAAGTCCGGCTGCAGGCGGATTCCATCAAATGCTAAATCAGATCAGATCAGTCCTCTGCTCAAAACCCTCCAATGGTTTCCATTTCATGTGGAATAAAAACCAAAATGATCTACTCCCTTCTCGCTGACCTCATTTCCTACCGCTCCTTCCAGACTCATTTATTTAGACCTCGCCGGCATCTCACTCCTGCTATAACATATCAAGGGTCCTCCTTCTCGTATCGTTACAGCACATTTCATTTTGCTGTTTTCTCTTCATGAAATTTTCTTCTCCCTGTAATCCGTTAGGATGACCCCACACCTTTCTATTCAAATGTCGAAACTTCAGCCTTCCCCTAACCATCCTATTTAAATCTGCAGCCCTGCTGCGCATCAGCCACTACACATGCGCGCGCGCTCTCTCTCTCTCTCTCTCTCTCTCTCTCTCTCTCTCTCTCTCTCACACACACACACACACACACACACACACACACACACACACACAACACACACAATAAAGCTCTAAGATGTTGAAGAATATTACCACCATTCTCATGGTTCACGTGGTCAGTGGCAAAAGTGAGTTTCAAGCCTCCAAACTTGTATTCATTGCAAAAGAAACTTTGGCTTAAGAGTTAGGAAGGCCATATTTCTGGCCCTGCTTATTTGTAGGACCAGTGTGATGTTCAGGAAGCTCCATCATCTTGCTAGGTCAACTTTTTTCATTTGTAAATAAAGGCAAAGAATGGCTACTTGCCTCTTAAGCCTCTTCCAGTTCTATGCATATTTTTTTAAAGATCGTCACATGTCACTGGGAACTAAAGATTGTCCTATAATTGTCTAGTGCAGTCATTTAAGAAGTTGCGTTGTTTTCATTTCCAGTACAGTACTTCTGGTAAGTCAAAGTGGCTGACGATCACAGGGAATGAACTACTTATCTTTGCAGTTGTTCGACTAATTTCCTTTTTCTGGGGAGAATTGGAGAAAGAGGCCCCTGGAATCGTCTTAGCTCTGTGGTGAACTGCTAATTTGAAACCACAGGGTGCTCTTTGAGAAACTGCAGACTTGCATCTGATAACCATTTTATGGGAATGCGCCTTGGCCTTTTAGTTGTGGTTCCCCACAAAATGCCATGATGAGTGACATGCTTCCAGCAGATTACAGCTCCGTGGGGGTCTGTGCCAGGGACCTCTGACTGCATCACTTGGCATGTGCTGATTTCTGCCTATTTTCTGTTTAAGTGACTGTCTCTGGGCTACACTCTCATTTGAATCTTTGGTAGTACAGTGAAATTTACATGTGGTCAAACAGAAATGCTATCTCCAGAATGATGTCAAGTAGACCCAGAGAATTAGATTTTAGTGCTTAAGATATAACCAAGCTTTCCAACCATAGCCTGCTCGCCTGCCTGCCTGCCCGCCCACCCTCCTTCCCTCTCTCCTTCCTTCTTTCCTTCCTTCCTTCCAGCTCCCTCTCCCCTCGTGCACACACCCAGGAAAGGCCGTGGGAGGCCATAGCCAGGAGGTGGCCATCTGCAGGCCAGGAATCCTTCCTTCCTTCCTTTCCTTCCTTATTTTCAGAAAGAATACTATTTCCGCATTAGGTCAGCCTTCCCATAAGCACTGGTTTCTTAATTTCTGCTCAATTAAGGCAGAGAGAGAAGTAAAGTCAGAAGGAAAAGGGAACAAGAAATGAAATAATAGTTGTTAAACCCCAGGAATATAGTATGCATTTAAAAAATATACTTTCCTATTTGAGAGGCAGACATGGTGAAGAACCCTAGTCTAGAGCTGGACTGCCTGGGTCAAATCAAAGCACAGTCGCTGCCAAGCCTCAGGACTGGGGGCAGATCAATTCACTTCTGTGCCTTGAGTATTGTATAAGGTTCTTGTCAAGAGTACAAAGGCACCCGAGCTTGTGAAATGTTTTTATTTCTCCTGCAGCTCACTGCCTTCCATGATCCTAGGCCCAAAAGAACTGGAAATTCTCACACGAGGCAAGAGATATGTCTATTCTCTATTTCTTGAGGGCTTACTTTGTGCCAAGTGATATTCCAGATACTGAAAAATAAGGATTAAATAAGTACATCCTCTTGTCCTTCAGAAATTTATAGTGGAATGAAGGACACACACATACACATATAACTATTTCAAGCTTAATGCTTCTAAGAAGAAACATATTAGGAAAAGGGATAAACTCTTTTTGGTTTTACAGAAGAAATAATATTTGAGATCTATCTGAACAAAAGATTAGGGATTAGGAAGTTCAGACAGAAGAAAAATCATTAACAAAGCAAAGACAGCAAAATACATGGTGTCTTTGGACCATATTTGCAAAGACAGCCCCATCGCCAATAGACTGTGTGCATGTTGAGTTCACCCATTGTGTTTAAAATGTTCTAGTGGCAGAGACCATTTTATTTCTGCACTTCCCTAGCAGAATGTCATATGGAAGTACAAGAAATGTTTGTTAACTTGGTTTGAATCAAAAATGAGATTTAGATAATAAGTTCTATAGGATTTCAGAGGAAGAAGTGATTCATTTTATTTGGGAGGTTTCATGGAGATTTAAATCAGACTGGTAAAGGATGAAGAGACTTTTTTCTTAAGTTCGTTTTTCAGAAAGAGAAATCTAATTAGAGCCAAGAGTATGAGGAGGTAAGGGTGTGAGTGCTTATGTATGCACTGCGGTGACAACTCAAAAAATTTATCAACTGAAATGGCATAGCACAACCATTCAGAATTGATTCTGACTCTGGAACAGCTGTGACATGTAAACGTGTGGTACGACTGTATCGTGTGTGTGAGCACGCGCATGCTCATGCAGCCACGTGTGCACACTGCCCTGGTTTAGTTGACGTCGTAAATGTTTTTCCTCCAATTGCGTCAAATTCAATTCTAAAGTTCAAAGCCTTCCTCCTTAATTGATGACCTACTATGTATGTGCCAGACACACTGTGCCTGGCATTTAAGTTATTATAAAGGTTCAAAGAATACGTAATACACCCCTTTAAAGACACTGTAAACGTGTGAACTTAGCTTTGGCCTCCAAGTCCTCATCATCCAGCAGTCAACCGTTTCTGGCCCCAGAGAAGTGCTTTAATCCTTTTCTGGTCTTATTCCATTGTCATCTTAATTAGCTACCTTCGTTCTCTCCCCTCGTCAACCCCTTCATGTTTCTTTCTAGGGTATGTTTACCTGAGTGGTATAGGAAGCTGATGAACTGCCATCGCATGAGCTCGGTGCTCTGCTATCATACTCCTAGGGCTAAATTGAATACTCCTCTCTTACATCATGTCTTTCCTCTAACCTGTCATTCTTTTTTCTTTGGCAATTGCTTTCCCCTATACATTTTCCCCTTGAACAAAGGGCATTCTATTTTGCTGCCATTCCTTCAGCTTCTTCTTACCCTTTTTCTCTTTGGGATGGCTCTCATTGTGGCCTGAGCCTCGGAAAACAACAACAAAAATGTCAGTTTCTTTCAGAACCAATGGTAGACGGCTACTGTCCTCCTAATACGAATAAAGCCGTATCCATTAAGGTATTACCTGGGCCTTCGCCTTTGGACCAGTGAAAAATAGACACTCTCTTTGGAAATTAACTTAGACTTCCTAGCACCTGTATCCTAGATCCTACACCTTGCCTCCTTTTTTCCTTCCTTCTGGGAGGCAATATTAGATATTGGTTTGGCAGGTGGGCACCATTACTAATTAGCAATGTGACTCTATAAATTCTAGTTTCTATAGCTGTAAAATAGACAAAGTAATACCTCATTCACTGTATAGGTGCAAGGTTAAAAAATAATACATAAAGTGCTGTAGTCTGTTGTGAGCTTTTGTCGTCATTGTTATTTGGTGTTGTTCTGCCGTCTCCTCCCCCTTCTCCTTTTCCTTCTCATTCTTCTCCCTTCTGTCTCATCCCCTCTGCCTTTTATTTCTTCTTCCCTGGGCTATTTCACAGAGTACATCTCTCATATTCACCTGATGAATTTTCCTGACCCTGTGCTAACACTATTCACCAACTGGACCTAGCTGGTCTGCATACGTCACTTCTGCTCTAAGATATAAGCTTGTACTCTGAGCACTTTAACCCGGTTCCGTCCATTCAACACTTTCCAAAAATATGCACTGACTTTTGTGCCAGGCATTGTTTTAAGATCTGAAGATGAAAGCAATGGAAAAAACATAAACCAGTTTCTGCAGTAGCAGAATTTATAATATAATGGAGATAAAGGAAGACAAACAGTAAGCATATAGATGGTGATAAATAATAGGACAGATAATAAAACAGGGTAAGGAAGGTAAGCAACAATACATCACAAGCGGCATGAATCCCGTTCTCAAGTAGCTTACAGTCTAGAGGTGTGACAGGGGAGTACATAGACAATTATTAGGACCGCGATAAATATTCCGATAGGGATGAGCCCAAAGTGCTATGAGGACAAAGAGAAAGAGCAAAGGAGCATCCAACTCAGCCTGGAAAGATAAGGTTTCTGGGAGGAGGAAAATCCTGATTGGAATGCTAAAGGACAAACAGAAGATAAGATAAAAATACATGTAATTTCAAAGCAAAAAGCTGATATAAAGGCAAGGTACAAAGAAGCATGAACATAAGAAGTGAAAGGAAAAGGAAAATATGTGCAAAAAGTTAGGAATCTATAAAATAATTATAATTATAGGGCTATAGAAAGACCTCGGATAAGTAGAATGTAAGTATCCCCGTTAGTGCATATCTGCCTTTTTCTCCTCTCTCTCTCTCTCTCTCTCTCTCTCTCTCTCTCTCTCTTTTCTCTATTTTGTCTTAAAGAAGTATGCTTTTGTTTATGGAGTACAGATGTTTACGACTTGTGTATCTCTCTCTCTCTCTCTCTCTCTCTCTCTCACACACACACACACACACACACACGCACACACACACACTCCCCTCTCCAGCTCTCCCACATAACTATGGTAACACAATGACTTTCTTCATTTCAGTGTGAATATGTATGTCAGGACTAGCCTCCAGTCACAGTACCCTACATACCTTTCAGTAGTAATTATTCCAAGGTCGGTCAGTCTTTCAAAGAGGTGTGACTATACCAGGGGAAAGATATTCCCTTTTGGCTGCTACAATGATTTCAAGTTTTGTCTCTCTAAGGCTTGCACTGCAAATTTGACAAGTCACACTCCATGATGATAGAGATTGAATGCTTACTTTTCCTGTACTATCTGAGTTTTTTTCTGTTCCTAAAACCCACCTTATACCAAATCAGCCCCTTCTTTGGAGTCTGGAAATCTGTAAGAAATGACAATTCTTAGGTCCTTATTAAGGATTGCAACATGACCACTTGAATACATAGATCATGTTGGTTATTTATTCCTTCTTGAATCAACTTGTTTTTGTGTGTATGTCCTTTAACAAATATGCCCAGCTCCTGTAAGTGGTCAAATTTATAAAAACAAAGTTTTTATTAATGTTATCTTATTATATATAATGTCTGTATTAACTGTACTGGTGTCTCTTCTCGTATTGGTGGAATTGATCATTTATATCATCTCTTCTTTTCTTGAAAGGTCTGCTAGAGGTTTCCAATTTTATTGATCTTCTCAAGTAGCCATCTTTTGATTTCATTGATTTTCTCTATGATTTTTCTGTGTTCGGTTTTATAGATTTCTTCCTTTTATTAGTTCCTTATGCTTGCTTTGGTTGACTTTGCTCTTTGTAAAGTTTAGATCATAGATTTGAGAGATTTCTTTTCCAATATAAATATATAATGATATGAATTTTCCTTTAAGCATTGCTTTAGCTATATATCATACATTTTGATATGTTGTGTTTTCATTTCCAAAACCGAAGGCATACATATCTGGTATCTGATATCTGGTAAGCAGAGGCCAAGAATACTGATAAACATCCTAAACTGCACAAGATATTCTCCTGCTCTTCAAGGTTGAGAAAATGTACCCAAGACAATAGTATATATCATTAATTTATTGTAATCTAACTTCAAATAACATTATCTCATGTGTAGTATACATCCCTTCCAAAAATGTAATTATATAATTTCTCCCTCTCATCTGTTTTGTTACTGTTATCATACATTTTATTTTCCACATGCCATGAACTCACAAATGCATTGCTATTTTACCCTAGTAAATCACTTATCTTTTTAAAACAATTTATAATAAAATATATTTAATGTTTCTCTTCATATTATCGATTTCTTGAGATCTTTATTACTTTCTATGGATCTATGCTTTTGTCTGGAATATGTCTGTTGCCAAAAAGATTATTTTAATAATTCTCAGTGCAAATTACAGATAATTAATTCTCGGCTTTGGTATGTTTTAAAAGTCCCTATTTCATAATCTTCATTTTGAAAATATTTTCACAGAATATAGACTTTTTTTCTTTCAGAATTTTTAAGATGCAACTTCATTGTCTTCTGGCTTTCATGCTTTCAGATGGGAAGTCTGCTGTTATTCACCTAGTTCCATTTTGTTTTTACTGCATCTTTTTTCTTCAGTTGCCTTCTCTTTATCTTTAATTTTCAGAAGTTTTAATATGTTTATAGATATTTTCTTTTGTTGGTACTAGTCTGCTTTAATCTTAGCTTCTTAAATCTATAATTTTGGAGAAATTATATTAAATCTATTATTTCGGAAAAATATTTCTTTCCCCTCTGAAATCCCAGTTTGTGTTGTTTAGACCTTTTAAAACTTTTCCACTTGTTTCAGATGCTCTTTAATAGCAATATTTTGTTTTTTAATTGTTTATTTTTTTCTCTTTATGTTAACTATGGGTAATTTTTATTGACCTATTTTGGGGCCTATTGATTCTTTCCTTGAGATATGGAATCAAATAATGAAGCTTCAGAAACGTTTTTATCTCTACTATTTTGTTTTTTTGTTTTCTAGCATTTTTGCCTAACACACTATTGTAAGTTACATTTCTCTGATGAAATGTCCCATTTATTTATTTTTGTTGTTCACCTTCTCCTCCAGAAATCTTAATATATTAACCACTGTTATTTTAAATTACCTATTGGGTAGTTTCAATATACTGTGGTTCATCTCTGACTCTGGTTCTATTAATTGCTTTGTCTTTTGATGCTTTTTTTTTTTTTTGCTTTGTTGTATGCCTTTCGATTTTTGAGTGAATGCAGTACATTTGTTAGAACACTGTAGACTTATGTAAATAGTATTAATAGTATCTCCTGTGCCTCTGTTTTCCAGGGTTTCTATACTTTCACACTAACCCACACTTGGACTTTAATAATTTGCTTTAAAATTTAGCTAAACTCTTCTTACCCACTTGTATGATTTTCAGCATTATTTCGTCTCATATTTTGCTACCAGTGAACAAGTGCTTATTTTTTAACTCTCTCTGAAAGTGGTGGCGTTTTTCAGATTTTGAACTATGTGGTTTCATGTAGCTTCCTGGGTTAAAAAAATAAGTTATGATTTTATACTCTATCAAGTTCTTACTGGTTGTTAAAGTAGACCAAAAAAAAAAGTTTTCTATTAGCTGGAAATGGAACTCTATAATTTATTCTCCCAACAAATATTTTTGGAGAACCCACGGTGTTTCAATAACCACTCTATGTGCTGAATTAACAGGTTGAAAAATTTAGTGCCTCACTTCAAGAAGCTCACCGTGTTTTGAGACAAACATGTTTCATATTTTAATTCAAATTAGTAAATCCTCTTAAAGATGTACGAGGGACACACAGAACACAGTAATTCTTCACAGACGTCTCCAAACGAGTGATAAAGACACTTACATCTGAGTTAGATTTTAAAGAACGATTCTTGGTTCTGTTATTTTATGTAGAAAAAACAGCATTTGAGAAAGTAAAAGACTGTGAAAAGTCTGTCATGTCAAGGAATATTTAGTAATTTAATGTGTCAGAAGCACGGGAAGCATGGACAAGAGGAGACTGTGTGTTTGGTGGAGATCATGTATGTAATAGATTTTAAAGAGAAACGAAGGTGCCTTATTTTGTTATTGCTTTTTAGTTTTGATGCAATACATATGGGATACACAATTACTCATTGAGACTGGCCGGGTAGAGTCAATTGTATATACTTAAACTGGCTATCTCATTTATTCCTTGATAATCAGTCTTTTCTGTTTTATAGAATAGAAATTCATGGTCCCTCTATCTCCCTTTTTCATCCACTAGTATTTTTCAATTCCCATCTCTAATTTTAAAACCTAAATTCACATGGGAATCTATATTTAAAGCTTCTATGAGTAATTGGAAGAGTTGGCGGTTCTAGCTAGGATTCTTATTTGGTAGTAATAACTGTGACTAAGGAGCTGTTTTTTTCTTTTAAAAGGGTCATGACCTCTCCATTGTCCCCACCTGGCTCACTTCACAATGTTGCTTTATGTCCCTGGTCCCTGTGGAGCTTTGAGCATCCTTGCTCAGTTGTCTTCACACATTCCTCCCTCTCGTCTAGCTTCTTCCTGCTTCCAAGCCTTATGCAGGTCATCATACCCCGGGCATTGTACCCACTCCGCTTCCTTTCTTTAAGTGTTCGACATCAATGATCAAGTTTACAAGACACATTCATATTCATGATTTTATTTGACACTCATTTAGTGAAGTAGGCATGGCAGATATGGAAAGACTTCCCTTTATATACATATAAGTTGTAAGATGATAAGGAAACTGAGGCCTATGCCACAGAGCTAGTCAATTCTAAAATTTAGCTAAAAACTCCCATCCTCGTCACTTAGTATCAGCGTCTCTTCTCTAACACACCAGGTTTCACGTCTTCAGCTACTCTGTCTATAATTCCAACCATCACTAAGCAGTCTGCTCACTTCGACAGTCTCTCACCTCGCTGCCTTTCTTCAGCTTTCCACATGTTTTTGGTTTCCTTATTCTGTCTTTTTCACTAACTTGAGGTAGTCTGGAATGAGGAGAATGCAAGTTGCTTTAGTGGTTTAAACATTTGTGCTCCCTTCCCCCTCCAAAATCAACAAAAGCTGCTGAGTCTATGAATTTAAAAGCAGAATTTAGACTAGTAATTACAGTTATGGAGTTGAAAAGTTTTCAATGGTTTCCCTGCTCCCTCCTCCCTCAGGTTTATCATCTCTGAGTTGCAGTCTGCATTTCCGATCCTTTATTCTCAGTAATTTCATACGAGAAGTACAAACCTGTTTACACAGCAAGCCTGATGATCACCAGTAGGTTAAGTAGGGAGAATCAATTGACACATAATTTGAGTCTGTCTTTTGAAACACAGTAACACCACATGTCACATATTCCCAGAGGAATCAACTGACTTTTTAAGCAAGACAAGTATTTAAGACATGTTTTTCTCCTCACCAAGAAAAGAATGTAAGAATTCAGACACAATCAGCTCAAATATAAATAATTCAGTAATTTACTATTTGTGTGGGATAGAAATGACTCGCCTTTTAAAACGTCTTTATTTATGAATTCACCTTTAGTCGCTCTGTGATTCTATCTCTCCCTGCCCCCACCACTTTTCTGGCCAAATATTTGTGACATGAAAAATGAAATGGAATTTATCACTAGTTAGATACTTCCAGAAGTATATTAAATAGAAAGAGCTGACCTCATTATGTGGAGGACATCACACCTAAGGATTCAAGGGGCAGTTCACAGCTATCTTCCCTGTTTTACCTGCTCATCTAGTCCATCTGAAATTTTTCTGTTGGAGAAAAATGTCAGGTGCAGTCTAAAATATGAGTTGATCCCACTCTTTTATTAAGAAAAATAAACAAAAATGGTATACAAAGCAATGATTTACATCAAATAAAACCATTCAGAGCTTTGTATTCTACAAGATTTGTAGTCCTCTCTCAAAGAAGAAGGAAGGGCTATAGGTGAGTTCTTCACTAGAGTGACTTAGGTCTCCCAATAAGCATAAATATGGAGGCGTCTGATGCCATCTTTTGTTCTCATCACCTCCAGGCCGTCCTCATCCTCGTGCTGCCATTTTCCCTCAAGCCTTCGTAAGCTGCAAGGAAGTCAGCTCAAGCTACGATAGCTAATCGAATCACTTTTATATCTATATCATTCCTGTGTATAGCGGGCGGATGAATTGGCCCAGGGTGTTAAATGTAATGGTAATAGTCCAGCCTGGAATTTCACAGTGCGTTAGGGTTCTCCAGAGAGACAGAATCCATAGGAGTCTCTCTCTCTCTCTCTCTCTCTCTCTCTTACACACACACACATACAATTTACATGCATGTATTTGTATATAAGGAACTTTATTATAATGAATTGACTCATATGATTATGAATGCAGGCAAGTCCCAAGATCTGCAGGGTGAGTCAGAAAACTAGAGACCCAGGAGCGCTAATAGCTGTGTTCAAATCTCAGTTCAAAGGCCTGAGAATTAGGGAATCTGATGGTGTAGTTCCTCTCTGAAGGCTGACAAATTTAAAACTCAGGAAGTGCCAATGTTTCAGTTGGAGTCTGAGGGCAGATGTCTCAGTCTAAAGACAATCAAGCAAGAAAATATTCTCTGTTACTCAGCCTTTTGGTTCTATTCAAGCCTTCACTTGATTAGATGAGGCCCATCCATATTAGGGAACACAATCTGTTTTATTCAGTCTACTAATTTAAGTGTTAATCTCATCTAAAAGCATGATCACAGAAATATCCAGAATTATGTGGCCCAGTCAAACTGACACATTATATTATCCATCACACAGTTCTTTCGGTTCCTTGGGAACTCATCAAGGACGTGCTCCTCATAGCTCACTCAGAAGTTGTATAAGCATTCAGTTCCCCAATAGCTGTTAGACAGAGGGTCTCTGTTCCCTGTAGGTTGTTAGCTGGAGGTTGCTCTCAGTTCCTGGCCATATTGGTCTCTCCAACATAACAGCTTGCTTCGTCAAAGAGAACAAGAGAAGAGAATCTGCTAGCAAAATGGTTCTAACGATTTTGTGTAACCAAATCACAGATGGGACAGCCTATCATATTTGCCATATTCTATTGGCTAGAAGCAAATCTCTGGGTTCAACCCATACTGAAGTTGAGAAAATTACCAAAAAGCATGGACGTCAGGAGGTGGGCACCCCTGCGAGTAATTGGAGAAGGCTGCCTTTAACACAACTGAAATGCATGTGGAATGCTTGAGTGAAGAAAAAAGGTGATCATTGGAAAAACAGAGAGAAAACCTTCTCAATGTTAACGAAACCTGGATGTGAGGGTCATTTAAAAAATTCTTACTACCTCTATGAGTTTGGGCAAATTAATTATCATTTATCCTATTCATTTATTAAAATGGATATTTTTGTCTGTTTTGTTTCTTAACCAGTATTATTCTCTTTTTCTTCTGATATTAGAACTCAGTTATCTTTTTCCTCCCATCCTCAGGCTAAGTGGTTAAAGTAGAGATGACATAATCTCCCCACTCCTATAGGGATGGGCATAGGAGTTGGGCCTGGTCATACTAAAATCATAGTTAATAGTTCAGGACAGAACATAAGATCCATTCTGTGTCCATGAGAAACAATTTTAGGCCTTTTTCTGGAAAGAGAATGTAAGCCTGCAGTTTTCTGTGGCCATCTGGTTCCTGAGAAGGAAAAGTTTGAATGAGACTAAAGCTAACACAAAAATTCAATAATGAGATATAGAGAAAGAGATGGATTCCTAAAGACATTGAACACCTGGATCCAGCCTTGCCTGAAGCTAAATAACCCTGACTCTTTAGTTATACGAGCCAATACATTTCTATTTAAGTCTATATGAGTTGTGTTTCTGGCAACTGCCCCATCCATCCAACACTTAGAGCAGTGTGAAGCACACAGCTGGTTCTCAGCTAATATATACTGACTAATGTACAAAGGAGCAATTTTTGGAAGATCAGCATTGAAATTTAAGGGACAGGAAGTTGGAACATATCTCCACCCCTCCCCACTGAGTCTTCATGAACCCCAAAATTCTATGGTTGGCTGCTTCCCAAAACACCTCTTTGAGGCTTCTCCTTTGAACTCGTGTCCACAATCTTCGGGGATGGCGTAGGCAGTTCTCCTCTGTTCATTCATCATTATCCCCAGGCTCACCGCTGTGTAGGTGGGCCGACCTCATAAAACTCTATATCTCAACAGCCTTAGGCACAGGAAGTTGGCCCATGCGAGTTTCAAAATGGAAAAAAAAAAAAAATCACCCAGCATGTAAGACCCAGAGCAGGAAGCAAAACTAATGAAAGAATGTCCTCAGCTTTCACAGGAAATTATTTTCACTCTGCCTCTATAAAAAGCAACAGATTTGACCCCTTGTCTCTCCCACCTCCTTCTCAGCTAACCTCCCTATAGAGGTGAAGGGAGAGCAGGGGACCAGACTGAGGCAATGAAAGACAGGCCACTTTTTCTGAAAATGATCATCAGAAACCAGTTCGTCATAAGCCAGCGGCCGCCAAGAGTAGTTAAGCCTAGCAAGTTGTTGAATTGGACAATTTTGAGAAATTCATAGCAGTTACTAGTGTTCACAGAAGCAAAGCATCTCTCTTAGGTAAGAAACTAGATTGGAAATGAAATGCTGAAAGAGAAATGCTTTCAGGCTGCCTCTCTCACTGTATTATAACTATTTTTCAAAGGAAGTTCAACTATGTTACGTCAAATACCTTGATTCTAGTTTGATACTACAGTGGGCTTAAATGCAGTCGATGATCATAGACTAGCAAGGTCTCAGGCTAAATCCTCTGAAGAACCGGTTCATTCTGCACTTTTCTTTGTAGCTCATGGCAGCTGGAATCGGTCAGCCAACCGAGAGAAAAGGCTGCTGTTAGCCCTGAGAGTGAGAGGGGTGGCATTGTTCAAGAGCTGCATGAATCCATCACTGCTATGCGAGAGAAGAACGTCTTTGGGTACAAGATCCAGCCAATCAAGGATCAAAGCATCATACTGAACAAAGGGCCCAGGTGATCAGGACTTGACTTGGAGTGCTGCACGGGACATGGAGTAATAATGCTCACCCCAAACACTGCCTGAGTTACTCAAGTCCCATCCACTGTGACTCTGAGACCCACGATGCCTGGGACCACTTTCTTTCTTTCTTTCTTTTTTTTTTTATCTATCTCCACTGCTTAGTGACAGACTTGGCAGGCATATTTGTTGATCATATGAACATGTGAGTGAATAAGTAAACGACTGCTTCTGACAAAAAAAAAGAAAATATTTCAAACTTCGTGATCAAAATAGAGTTAGAAAACATTTTTAGAGCATTTCCATAAGGAGACGATTCCTTATACTTTTTGTATGGTTTGGAGTCTTCAAGAGGTTTTAGCGTTTAACATACAATTTGATCCTCATAATCCTAGAGGCCAGGAAGGTCGGCTATTCTTTCATTTATTCATTCAACCAATCGAATGTTCCTGTTACTGCCAGTCAGTTTGTTGGCGATTTGGCATACAGAGCTGCTTAAGATGTGATCTATCCTGTGCCCTTGAGAAGTGAAGGGTGCGCGCGTGTGCGCGCGCGCGCGCAGACACACACACACACACAAATAATTACAATAAAATATGCATTTAGACAAATAATTCCAGCAAAACGTGGCAAGTGTTCATGGAGGAATTAAGAACACACATAAGTTGTTCAGTAATTTACCTATGGCAGCCAGAAAAGCTTCACAAGAGTGATGACAATTAAAGAAAGAAAAACAACTTGGCAAATATTCAAAGGTAGGGGAAGGCTTCCCAGAGAAAGAATTGAGAAAACACAGATCATCATTAGAACAGAACAGAAAATATTTACTCGTCAGTGGCAGAATATGAGAACAGAGAAAGTTGAGGCCAAATCAAGGGTTGTGAAGCGTCAAGCTCCACTCTTGTCAAGAGCTGTTTACAAATGGGCCTGGAAGGGATGGAATAAGGTGTGTGAATTTGCATTTTATTTCCAGATTTTGCAGAAGGGAAATCTGAGCGACAAAGGCGAGATGACTGTTTTTTAGATCATAGAGTAATAGGAGAGCCAAGTTTTGCTGGCTTGGAAATGAAATACCAAATATCTAACTTCCTGCTCACTGCTTAATTACTAGGGACAATATTTGTCACATGGAAAAAGAGTTAATTATCATCAGGCTGGAAATTCATGTACCTGAAAATCTTTAG
>NW_006442104.1:1404568-1405209 GCF_000325575.1 Pteropus alecto
GGTAGAATATAGGTACAAAACAATTCTTATCAGTCTGAATCTGTTTTACATTTCATTCCAGACTCTGCAAATTAGCACCAACACAATGAATCTTTATAAATTAATGAGAGTCACAGCGGGGAAAGAATCAATCAGCCACTCTTGTTCCAAAACCCTCCCAGGTAAAAACCTGCAATGAACCTTGGAGTCATGACCCCAGACTAATAGCCTGCTTCATACTCTTTGAACAAAACAATTATATAATCACATTCCTCCTGGCCCAACTTCCTGATCGTATTAATTAGATCAAAACACACTTTTTCAGGATCCCTTGAGAGGAATGGGTTTGCCAAATGTGGTTTCTCCTGTTCTCCAGCTTCCAGTGGCATGTCCTGCTTTCACTTGGAGGGAGCCCGTATCCGCCCAGGCAAGCCTCTTTACCACATACCTGCTCTTAGTCCTTCTAGACTTGGCTCCTTCGCACCTCTCACCTGTACCCCTCCACCAACGGCATTCTTCCTCCTCTACTGGGCAAACATCTACCCCTCAGCTCTAATTGGTTTATAAACCCTCTCTTAAAATATAAAAGCCAGTTGATAACTCTTCTTGGCTCGATTCTATTCACCTATCTACCTATCTATCCATCCTTCCGTACACCCACC
>NW_006442104.1:1405247-1479318 GCF_000325575.1 Pteropus alecto
TTCATAGTCTCAGATCCTGGGTGTGGCACTTCCTATTTCTGTGATCCTGAGCCAACTTAATGTTTCTGTAGCTTAATTCCTTCATCTGTAAAGTGGGAATGATAACAGGTCATATCTTGTGTGGCTTGTATAAGGACTAAATGAGTTAATTCTTGTGAAGTGCTTCAAATAGTGCCTGGTTCATTTATCAACTTCTCAGTGGTGGGATTCTGGATTCGAATATGAAATAGGTGCTATTCCTGCCACAAAATACTAAAACACAAAACAGATCCAACCATCAGGTTACACGCAGTGATCGCAAGAGGCGTCTGGCACCCTAAGAGTACGAAGGCGGGGTGACAGCTGCACAGACAGGGAGCTGCCGGCCAAGGCTTCCGCACGTGCTGCCGCTCATCTTGCAGTGTTCTGCCGAGACACCCCAACCTTTATTCTCTCACCTCGGTCAGGCCTCTGCCACGTGCTAGGCCTTTATCGACATTTCAGACTAAAGTAGCAGCAGGCCCTGCATCATTCTGCTCCCTTTCCTTAGGCTATTTTCCCTCCTAACACTTATCACCAGCTGGCATTATGTTAAGATTTTACTCTTTTATTTGTTTACATTGATTCTTCACAAAGTGTGGTGAAGAACTTGTTAGAAATACAAATTCTTGGGCCCTATTCCAGACCAAGAAATCTGAATCTCATCCTGGTGGTGGGGGAGCGGGGCAGTGGGTCCAGCAACCTGCATCTTAACAATCACCTGCAGATACGTTGGATTCTTACCAAAGTCTGAGAACCACTGGTTTATAGTCTGTCTCTGCTGGGGAAGGACAGCTCCTTAAAATGGGGAGGTTTTCTGTTTACTGCTGTACCACTGGCACTTAGATCTGTATCTAACAGACACTGCATGTTCCATCAGTAATTGCTGAATGAAAGAACAAATGGACAAACGAGTGACCACATTTCACTTGGTGGCCGAGCCAAAATCAGTATTCAACTAGTTCTCTATTACCCAGCTCTATTTTTTTTCACAAACTACCAGAAGATATTATTTCAAAATTATATATATATATATATATGTATATATCAGTATGCCAAAAGAAAAAGTTAAATCATGTATATCCAAATCAAGAGACAGTGGATTTTTTTTTCTTTTTTCTTTTTTTTATTGGCATATATCTTTTTGTTGGAGAAGATTACTTAGTATATGCTTAGTATTTACATAGGAAGAATTACATAGGCCTACAAACGCTGTCAGAATCTCATCAAAGCATCATCATTTGAGCACAAGTTTATGTTGAAGTTGGTTTCCTCATGCTCAGGAGACATAGAAAGGATTTTGATAGAAATCCAGCTTGCATAGTTTTGCATCAAGAGAAGAAAATTCTCATACCTAACAAGAATATGTCTGTATCTACCACAAACAGCATGAACATACTAACGGGAAAGAAAGAACAGGCGAGAGGCAGACAGGAGAAAGGAGGAAGGCAAGGGTCGAAAATGGAGCCAGAGGAAGGAGACATAGACTCTGGCACTATAAACGTGTGGCCATATTTTTCCCAGGAAAGCGGCTGCGCTTTCTCCCCTGTTGAGTGTCATAGCAACAAGCCCACAGTGCAGCCATAAGAGAGCAGAAGCAGAAAGCTTCCTCTGGAGAGAAGGCTGGAGATGGTGGGCTAGAGCACTCCACACGAGGACCTGACTCGGCCACGTCCAATATAACCCACTGTGTCTGTGGGTAAATGCCGGGGAGGCGGGGGGTGGTTGGGCAGTCAGAGTCGGGGGTGAGGCTGCAAGTCAGTTTAGCAGAAGACTGAAAAGCACCTTAGCAAAGACCAAAAGCATCACAAAATGCAAAGCAGTTTGCCCTAAACAACGCAAGACATTTCCCTTCTTTCTAACGCTTGACGTATCTGATCTGAGCTCATTACACAAACAGCAAGCGCAAGCAAAGGGCTGTTTTCTCAGATCTTGCCCTTAGCACCTTTAAACTGGGCTTAAAATTCCATTTGCTTAAATTGTTTATTTTCTTACCTTTGTATAAATGCAGTAGGCATCTAACTTATATTACTTTAAATAAGGGCGTATGTAAAATTCCGGATGCTGGGCACTTGTTTTAGCAAGGGTCATTGGGTTCTGCTGAGGTAAGGAGTCCCCTACTCCTTTAAGATGATTTACTAATTTAAACAAGGTTTACCTATTGTTCAAGCTACATGTGCAATGAAGTCTGAGGAGGGAGTGATGCTGTGCCCCACACAGTGAAAGCAAGGACCAGGCGAATTCTCCAGCATCTCAACATGTGGCCACAGGTTCACTACAAAGGAAGGGGGCAGGCGTAGTGACAAACCCACCCAGATATGACATAAGTCACTCTGCTTACAACTAGAACGAGTCCTCTGCAAGGGGCCGGAAGATGGGGGACCAGATACACACTCAGTGAGCAGTCACTGTTTCTGCGACAGAGGCGTAGTAGGCGCTCAGTAAATGGGACTGAAAACAGTAAGGATTAGACATCTTCCACTTTTGATCTTCACTGTGTGACAAGTGCTATGCTGCTGGCAATGCACGATCTTGTTTATATCATAGCAATTGCTGAAAGTGTGTATAATTATCCTCATTTTATAAACTTGCCTACAGTCTCTCAGTAAGTGGTAGGGTCAGGATGTAAAGAACACACCTCCCACTCATACCTCACCCCTACTCTGTCTTCAGGGAGCTCACGTAACACTAAGTTCTCAGCTGAGAGTCACTTGATAGCCATATTCAAGAACAGACTTTCTTGACTGCAACTAACAGGTTAGGTTCTCTGTTATTAGTTCTCATTGCACTTTGAATTTTTCCTTCAGACATGTGTCATCATTTTAATCACTGGTTATTCTCTATCTCAGTGGTAGGATGGAAGTTTCACAAGGGTGAGAAGGATACGTGTCTTGTTTACCATGCATCTCCATCAAGCATGGTGTCCCACATACCATCAGCTATCAGTAAATATTACCAAATAAGTGATAGTTCCTTTTCCTGTTTTTATTCTTCTGATCCAGCCCTAATCTAATTAAGCAGATTAATGTTTCAAAAATACTACATTTCTCTAGAGCTACTGAATCCTTCAGGCCTTCTCGTTGTCTGTGACAATGGTCCAAACTCAAGCTGGTATTAAAACTCTGGCCTCAGGCATCTTTGCAGTTTGATTTGGGTATCCCCCTGACCGGGTCCACTATTATAACCCATACGGTCAACATCTCTTGAAATACCTACTTAGCTACCTGAAAAGGATAACTTTGATTTGGAGCTCCAGATTTACTGGTTCTCATTTGTAAGGAAGATGAAGAGGACATTCAGGATGGGAGGACCAGTATAATCAAAGGCAAGGAGGCCAGCTCTAAGTAGATTTTATATTTCAAAAATGCAAAGATGTCTCCTTAAAATTGTGACCTCAAAGCATTTTTTTTTCCAGACACGTGGGTTGATGGCCACTAAGCCATTGTGCTTGCTAACACCCTCAGTCCCTTTTCTCTAAAGAATAATGTTCCCATAGCAACCACTCTTTAGACAACAGCCCTTTCTTTCCCTTTGCTTTTCAAAGGTTGGAGGCCCTTGGGAAGGTGGAGAAGAGGAAAGTGAAATGGACGTAGTAGCATTTTTTAGCTCCTGAGTGCCAGGCCCTTTGTCATGCGCCTTTCGTACAACATTCTCTTCATTCGCTCCTGAAATGTAAGACGCTTCATTTTCACTTCATAGAAGACATGGTTAAAGTTCACTGCGTTTTAGTAATATGAACAAAACCAGTCAGCAAACCGATTATCAGACTCGGGCTTGTCCAGTTTACAGGTAACGTCAATTCTCTCCCATTCTTGTTACTCTCGGTGTGGTCATCAGCACCCCAGGCATGGGTACTATCTGTGAGCTGGTTAGAAACAGAATGTCAAGGCCTCACCCAGGCCTTTGAGTCAGAATCCGCATTTTAACAAACTCCCCCCGTTATTCTCTTTCTCATTCAATCTCCCTCTCTCTCTCTCTCTCTCTCTCCCCGCCCCCTCTCTCCCTCTCTCTCACACACGCACACACACACACACGCACACACGTTAAAGTTTGAGAAGCACTCTGCTATGCCAGTGTTTCTCAATCTTAGCTGGCCATGAGACTCACTTGGAGAGTTTTAATATAACCCCCATTCCTGTGTCCAACACCAAACTAATTAAAGCAGAATCTCCATGGGTGGGGCTAGGTCATCACTGTGTCTTAACAGTTCCTCTCCCTCTACCTCCTTATAGAGAACCATATGAACCCTTCTTCCAGCAACAGAACCCTCTTATTACAAGACGCATGGAGTACCCAAACAGAGGTTACTGCTCTATGTTCTGCTATTGAAATAAAGACTAGAATGTGAGGGGTCTATGAGAACTGTTTGTTTCTGTTAATATTACTCAGAGAGATGTCAGTTTTCCAAGATCAGCTAAAAAATACTTAAGTCAAATACTTCTTTGCTTTTCATTCATATTCCAAAGCTGTTTAAAGAGGGGAGACTGGTGAAATCATATTTTCTAAACATTTAACTCCCAAATTACCAAAATACTAATAAATGCCAAAGAGATCTTTAAAATCCCATTTCTTTTTAACAGGAAGTAACAACTTGTTGGACCGAAAATGATAATAGGTTGTAAAGTAAAATAATTGAAGCCTGCAAATTAAACTCTTAAAATCATAATGGCTTTCAATCTCAGGATATTGAGATGGAGAAAGTGTTTATTCTTTTAGCATATTCCTCTTAGGGAAATACCAGTTGTTATAGTGAAAATATATAGAAAAATGACCCCTTGACATGGGTGAGTTCCTAACGGATGTAGTTAAAACTATTGTTATGGCTTCAGACGCAGGAAATCTTCTGTTTTTTAGGAGGCGAGAAGAATGGAAGGTGGGGAGAGGGAGAGATGGAGGGAGGGAGAGATAGGGAGAAGCAGAAGGAGAGGGAGAGGGAGGGAGGAAAATAGAGAGAGAGAGAGAATCCTAGGATTCTATGTGCTCCATGATGACGTCACCCCTTACAATGAAATAATGAATTCCAGTCCAATGCTGGGTATAAATGGGTTTCTTTTAGAAAGTGATAAAGAGGCTAAGATTTGCTTTTAGGTTTACATGAGACCAATTCAAAGACAGGAGCTGACAATAAAATCGTTAGTTCTTGGGCATTTGCCAAAGTCTTGGAGAACACTTCGGGCATCCCCGAGCTGTGGGGTTTAGAGCTGTGGGGTTTAGAGGGTTTAGCTGACAGTGTTCTGACTGGCCACAGGCTCGCACGTCAGGCAAACATGCTGTTTTCTTTCCTGCGCTGCCATAGCAACAGTTGGAAAGTTTGTTGTTGTAGTTACTAGATCTCATCTCCACCAAAAGGAGAGAGTCCACCCCCCAAATGATGCAGATTTTGAAATAGTTCACAAGGCACATGTGTTCTGGATTTTCGGGTAAAATCTGGGGTATCTTCAACGAGACTAGAGACAGAGACCATCTAAAAGGCTCCCTCCTCAGAGCCAACCTTCCATCATATGTTGTTTGTTAAGCCCACTTGAGCGTGTTAGTTTCTCTCACTTGTTTTGTTCAATAAGCCTTGCAGTCTGGTCTCCACCCAGGGTCTCAGGTGGACCTTTCCAGACATCAGCATCCCATGAGCCACTAAGCACAGTTGAGAGCGAAAAAAGTCTTCCATTCAAAGCACACAAAAGCACAAAGAAGCAGAGGTAACCGAGAGCCAAGTTCTAGTTATTTCAAGGTCGAGAATCAAGCCAGATAAATCACGTGAAGGGCTCCCCAGGGCTGGGAAAAGACAATGGTAAATGGTCGAAAGCCACACGCAAATGGAAAACAGTCTTAGGCTATATGATCGGTTAATCTGTGTCCCCGCAAAAGATATGGTCAATTCCTAATCCTTGGAACCTCAGGATGGGGCCTTATTTGACAATGGGGTCTTCGCAGTTGGAATTCTGTTATGGTGAGGTCATACTGGATTAAGGTGAGGTCATGCTGGGTTAAGGTGAGGTCATACCGGGTTAAGGTGGGCCCTATGTCCAATGACTGTTGTCCTTATGAGAAGAGGAGAAAATATACACAAAGAGACAAACAGAGAAGGCCTTGTGAGGATGTTGGCAGAGGTCGGAGTTATGCAGCCACCAGCCAAGGAACACTGGGATCCACTAGAAGCTGGAAGAAGCCAGGAAGGAAGGTTTCTTCCCAGAACCTCAGAGGAAACGGGGCCCTGCCTAAACCTTGATCTCAGACTTCCACTCTCCAGAATGTGAGAATACATTTCTGTTGTTTTAAGCTGCCCAGCTTGGGTCCATTATTACAGCAGCTCTAGGAAACTAATACAAGCCACTATATAGGCAAATACTCACAGAGGTAGACAGTTTATAATTGCTCAGTTGTATCTCTTTGACTGCCTGGTTCAGGGTCCCATAATATTCATTACGTGTTGTAAATTTTTATTTGCATATTACAACCCTAGACACTGTGCTCCCTGATAACAAAGGCCATGTCTGTCTTGCTCAGGGCTTGCCCCCAGCAGCAAGCCCAGTGCCTGCAACATAGTAGGTATTCAATAAATTTGTTCAATTGAATCAGTATGTTGACCTGGGTCATAGGCAGAAGTAAAGGGCAGAAGTCTGGCCCGACGATCTTTCTGATGCTATTTATAGTTTCTCAGCTACTGAAGCAGAAATTTGCTTCTTTAAAAACCTGGCTTCTCGCACTGGTTCTGTCTTCCTCAGTTTTGTTCTGCTCGCATTTAGAGGGAGTGATCTGCCTACAGAAGCGGAGAACAATCTGTCCCCTATGTGTGTGTGACCACTGCAAGGTCAGGTAGGGCTGATCTGCCTAAGAATCCCTGCGTTGCTGAATGCTAGCAGTTCCCACGCTGGCATCTGCTCGGTAACCTGGACGCTGCCAGCTGTTGGGATCCATCATGTTGACTACTCAGAGGCCTCCCCCTTTCCAAAGCTGGTGGGTCTGATGGATGAGACGGCCTCTCCCATGGGCTCTGCCTGCCTGCGTGGCAATTCTGCAAGTGAGCAGGAACTGGCTTTCATTTCAAGCACGTCTCAAGGGTGGAAACTTTTCGAGGGGAAAGCAAATTTGCAAAGGAGAAAAGACTCTGAGGCTCCAGATACGAATTGGGGCTCAAAATAAGTTTTATCTGCCTCCTTTTCAACACTCTGCCCTAGTCTAACACCATCAAGGCTGTGTCTGATCAGTGAGATTGAGGAACATTAGCACTGGTCATAATCCATTCATAATAGGTATTTTCTAAATTTCTTTTTAATATCTCCTTCATGATTTGCCATGGAAAATTGAGGATTAAGACATCAATAGTTTCAGGAAATAGGGCTAGGTTACATCCAGAATAAATAAGGGGTACATGGGCTCCCCACACAGGAGGAGTTCTGATAACGGCCACTCTCTGCCCTGGTACAGATGGGATATAGCACAGCTGCTTCCTCAGCCTACATGTGGATCGTGACCCTTCCGTCCGGCACCAGCAGGAAAGACTCCTTCAAACGCCTCATTCCGAAACAAGCTCCCCACATCTGCAATCTTAACTGTCGGCCTTTCGGTCTCTGACCAAGCCCCCACCTTCTGAGATTTCTTTCTGCCATATTTCCTCCAAGCCTACCCTTTGGCTTCTAAAACTTTCCCATCACTCCAGAAAAGTAATGATCGGCCCCTTAGTTTTCCTTCCACTGTATTGGAACGAGGTCCCTTGGTACATCTCCAGTGACTCCTTAAGGTCCTTGTGTTACCTCTCCTCTCGTAAGCCCAGGTGATGCGACATCCTCAAGAAGGGGCCCCAGCCGTGTGGACAGGCACCATCATAACTGCATGGTCTTTGACGAGATCAGCTAATCACTCAGTGTCGCATGGGGATTCCTTTGTGTATTTGGGGGCAGTTTCTTCCCCATTCCTCCTGTTATGGACTGCATATTTGTATCCCTCCGAGCCCCTATGATGCAACCCTAACTTTTAATGTGATGGTATAAGGAGGTGGATCCTTTGGGAGGTAATTAGATTTAGAAGAGGGTGGGAGGGTGAGATCCCATTATGGGATTAGCGTCCTTATTAGGAGAGGAAGAAGTCAGAGCTCCCCACCTCCAGCCTCTCTCTCCACCACGTGAAGACACAGCAAGAAGATGACTTGCCATGCTCTAGAACCGTGAGAAATATTTTTTGTTCAGGCCACCCAGTTTACGGTATTTTGTTATAGCAACTCAAACTGACAAAGACACCCCTACAACCAGTCTTCCCAAATCGTCTCCATCCACCTCTGCCACAACCACCTCTTCTCATCTCTCTTTTTCCTCTTTAGTAGATTTTTGCTTCCTTCTTTTAACATCAAAATTTGGTCCAGATCATGAGATTCATCTCATTCTTGATAATGAAAGATGAGAGTTCATAGTATTATTTATATGTTACATTGGTGACTGCTACAGAATGTTGTGTAGATCATACTTTTCTTCATTTTGTGTATCTCCACCAGTATACCCCAAACTAAGCAGCCAATATTTAATCTGTTATCACCTAATAACCGATATCTTCTTCTGTGATCTTTCTACTACATCATGTGACCAATCTCTGGATGCCATTAGTTTCTGGATGCTGAAGAATGAGACTGATTAATGGAAATTTTTGTCTGATATATTCAGAGAGTCTTATAAAGAGATACTGCCATTTAAGAGGTAAATTAAAATCTTCTGATTTGAAACTTCTCATTCTCTCCATTAAGCAATTATGGGATGATAAACACATCATAGACCAGCATTTGGATTGTGATGAAAGAAACATTGCCCATCAATTAACCAATGTTTGCTTTAAAATCAAGAATAATGCATTCTAGCTATAAGGCAGAGTCTTGCCCTTAATTGACTGTCTGGCTTTGTACAACTTATTTTTACTTCCTGAACCCCTATTCGGCCATGTGGAAATTAAGGGAGTTGAACTAGATGATCTCTGGAGTTTTTCAACAATCTCAAAATACTTGAACATTGATCCTTCTATTATTTTAAATATTTAGTAGTGTGTTTATTAATGTGTTCTACACTGTAATAAGTCCTATGGAAAAGTGAAGAACATATAAAAGAACACTGAGGATCTTAATCCCTGTATTTGGGGGAGAGCACAAGTGAGGAGCTCTTTATTCTAGTTCTAACTGTCACTAACTTGTTGAATGTCCGTGGCTATGACAGTCCCTTTTTATATACTGTCTCAGTTTTCTCTTGTATTGAACGAAGATACCAAACAGTTGATCTCTAAGGCCCCTTTGAGTCCTGTGACACCATTGCCTAGTTACAGGGAAAAGATTAAGACATCAATTAATTCAAGAATAAAACACAGTGGAACCAAATTATCTCCCACAATCACTGAGCTGCTTCTAGTAAGGATACAGATGTTGAGTAATTTATTCAGCCACCTCTTTGAGAACGCTTGCTTGAACTCTATGGGAGCTGAGCCAACTCTTCAGAGCTCTTCACTCAATGGCTTGTCAGTTCTTCTTTTAACAGTAACATTGCACCCTCAATGAAGTGCTAAGGCATTTTTTCCTTGCAAGATGAAAAGAGGTGGTCACAGAACTGGCACAGCACTGGACTGCAGACATCCTTCCAAATCTCTTTTCTTTGAGCGGCCAAATGATTCATTCAGGAAATGTATGCGTGCCCAGTACGGAGGCAGTTAGGAAGATTATCTTCGCTCACCTCCCACACTTCCCCCCCCCATTCTCTCGATGTTTGCATTTTGGTAGTTCTCAAAAGGTTTATTATCCAGTTCCTCAGATTTCCTTTCTGGAGTGGGGAGTATAAAATTGAAGTCTAAAGCAATAAATAAAAGTACATCCTCACATCTGAAAGCTTCATAATGTTGGGAAACATATGTAAGGAAGACATAATGTTCAAAGATAGAGTTGTCTCTCAAAGTGGGGCTCCATCCTCTGCCTCTAAAACCGGAAAAGTAGAGACTTCCCTGACATGTGTCCAGTCGCTTCCTGTTGCATTGGGTTTCCGGGCCAAAAAGCTCAGCTTCAAAAGCTTACATGACCTCACTTCCCTCGTCTTTTCTCTTGTTCCTGCCACCTTGCCTCTATTCATTCAAGTCCATACTTTCTTCCAACAGATCTTAACTTGATGTCTGAGAGACAACACAGTGGGATAGAAATGACATTGGGTTAGAAGACGGAGTGACTGGAGTCCATGTTCTGGGCCCAGATTTGTTAGCCATGTGACCATGGTAGAGCTTTTCCTTTCTCTGTCCTTCACTCTCTCAGTCTGTAACATTTTTTTCCTCTTCTCGTAATTAGTCAACCCTGTGCAAACTGGTAACCACTCTAATTAACCAGAAACTCGTTGAAGACAGAGACTCCGGCTCCTTTACCTCTGTATTCCTAGCCCCTGGTGAGCGCCTTATTCGCAGAAGGTACTCACCATATATTTGCAGAAGGAATAATTTAATGGGTAAACCTGAGGCTTCCCATCTTGCTACAACTAAGGCTGCTGAGAGCTTATGAGAGACAGGCAGTGGGGGTCAGATAGAAGGAATCCCTCCATTATAACAATACACACACACACACACGCACATACACACACACACACACATACACACACACGCGCGCGCACACACAGACGCACATACACACATACACACATATGCACACACGTGTGCGTGCACACACACACATGCACGCACATACACACACACACATGCACACACACACACACAGCTCATATAGGCACTCAGGTGACTGCCACTATCAATAAAAGAGAACTGGCCTTTCTCCATTTCACCTATTTCTTTTAGATACTTTTATTTTTTAATAATAATTGATCTTTATTAATAATTATTTTTCTATGATTTTACATAAGGATATAAGATGGTTGAATACAGGCTTACTATTGCATTTACCTGGGCCTCATATCCTCTAAGGATAAGTCTATTTGTAGCAAAATGCTAGTGACTGTAGAGATTATAAAAAGAAATCTAGCAAAAGGAAAGCCTTGAAAAGCCACTGGGACTCTAGCCCTTTGGTTCATCCTTGAGGTTAAACCACCTTAACATAGGATGCTGTAGATTTGAGTCCAAAAAATAGAGATCCATCCAGTTATCTGATGACCATAATAAACTACGGCCAAATTACCTCAACATTACCAAAAACAAACTCTTCTTCCTGACACAGCCTAAGGGGTGTTGACTCACCATGTGTCTTAAGCATTGGCTTTGAAATCAGATAGGTCTGGGTCAAAACTTACTCCTGCCACTTTCTCAAATAGTGTTTCCTGACAAAAAATTAGTTAACTTTTCTGAGCTTGAGTTTCCTCATTTACAAGCAGAAGATACTATAATAATAATATATTTAATTGATGAAATGGTAGGGAAAATCAAGGTGGGAAGTAGATAGGGTAATTCTTTGTTAAACTCTACCATCTTATATGTGCCAATGACTATTGTGACACTGAAGCCATGATCTCGCTTCTGGGGTCCAACACTCCATTTGGGGAGACTAGGTGTAACCTCATGAAAAGTCAGGTAGAAATTCTAGGAAACATTGCAGGAGATGGCAGGAGGCTGTGGCAGATTTAGTGCTAAATGAATGGACAGACTCTATCGAGCTGTGTTTTCACAACTTACTTCTGTGTCTGGCTCTCAGGGATCCATAGTTACTTTAAGTGGCTGCCTATAAGGGTCCATAAAATGTTTAAGAGCTGTGTCGGGTTCCACACAAAGAGCTTAAAGGTTTAAATGGGCTTTATCCCAACCTGAGGTTTCAGTTGAACATCTATACAAGGATTCACTTTAGTGTCTTTAAGAGATTAAGGAGTCTCCAGGGGCCTGCCTCCCTACTGGTCCCAGAATCTTGGGAGAGAAAAACCGCACTGGCTCCATTTCAAAATTAAAGAGACAGATGCTCCAAAATGATCTTCCACTGACCACCAAGCAGGTTGGATGTCCAAGCGCGGTGCCAACACAGCCCTTATTTGGGAAATGAGTGCTTGTGCATCGTCCTAACTTCCTGCAAAAGGAATGCACAGTGTGATCCCTGGCAGAAAAGAAATAATAAGCACGTCATTGACTTTGTTGAGTGAGACTGACAATGGCCCATCTATAACAGTGATATATTTATGAAAATTATTTATTGAGAGCTACCATAGGCCACAGATTATGCTAGTCCACCTTGATACAAAATTACTGACAAGAATGAGCACAAGTTTTGTGTGCTAGCTATTCTATTGCCCATTTTTTAGAGGTGGTAACAGACTCGGAGAGGTTATTGGACTTGCCCACAATTGCTGAGCTAGGAAGTGGCGGAGCCCAGACTCTGGCCCATGTATTTATAATATTTATTACAATAATAATAAGTAATAATGATATCAATGACAAGAAAAAATTAAGTGGCCAGCCACTGTACTCAAAATATTATCTGATTTAATCTTTATAACAATTCCACCCTTTAGGCACTGCCATCCTTGTTTTATAATTGAAAAAAATGGGCCCTGAATTTTTCTAAGTACATTGCCAAGGTTATGCAGCTAGTGAGTAGTTGTTTCACTCTCAAGCATGTGCCCTTTACACTATTCTTCACTGCCATTCAAAAACAAAACATAATTACAGTCTCCCTAGGCAAGAACTTTGCCATTTCAGTCCAGAGTGGGCTGCCTCGTAAGGCACATAGGATTTGTCTGATGGGGGGTAGGAGCAGACTGGAGGGGCACCTCTGGAGCACGGGCATGCAGTGAGGGGCTCTCTCTATCTGCAGTCTCTGTCGTTCAGTTTGATGGTGAGAGTGCTTGTCTGCATGCTTCTGAGGACAGCAGGACAGCTCTCCATTTCACTTCTGTGGTTTCAGAGCTCAGCGCCCAGGCAAGGTCAGTGACCGTCAGATATGAAGAACAAAGCATGAGCTTGGGAGCCAGTTCAGACCAAACCTCACAAACCAGGGGCTTGTGGCCAGTCCCAGCTAAGAGGTGAATGGATCGTGTTTTAGAGAGAGAGAGTACAAACAAAAATAGAACTGGTTAACAATGTTAAAAAGCTTTTCTTATTTTGCAAGAAAATCCAGATCGCTAGGTTATTTCAAAAAAAAAAAAAAAAAACTCACAAAGGTTTGGTGGCTGTGGGCTTACACACCTGCATGGTGGGGGTCAGGCCCCTTGAAAAGGACGGGCGCTCCCCCCTGCTGCAGTGTGCTCCCTGCCCACTCCTCTCATTTAGGTTACTTGGTCCTGTATGTATCTGAGTTTGTCACTCCTGTCCCAGAGCCAGCTCTACTATTAACTACCTAGGGAAACACAGACCCATCTTTAAATATTTCTAAAAATAGGAGAGAATTTGATGAGATCTGTAGTTAGCAAACTATTCTGGGGCCAAGGATGGCTTTCTATTAATAAAACTTGCCCTTGAAACTCAAGTGTAGTACAAAGAAAGGGGAAATTACGAGTGGAAAGGGCCGAGCGGCCAGCACTCCCCTTTCCTCCACTCCTCGGAGAATTCTTTAAAGGAGCTCTCCAGGGCCCACAGCTTCCGATCGCCACAGATTTAAAAGCCTAGACTGTCTTGTAAAACTGGCTCAAAGTTGGGAGCGAAAGGGCTAGGAGGCTATTCTTCAGTGGGCTTCTTCATGCTAATTATTCTTGAATAACCATGAATTTTTATCAGCCTTTCATCTCAAGTTTTTTCTGTTCCTTTTTCATTTTTCTTTCTTTTTCTTATTTTTTCTTGGATGTCCTTAATTGATGTGCACATCACCCAACGATAATTTTCATTTTTTAAAAAAAAATCAAGCTATAATGTAGATGCAAAAAATTAACCATTTATTTTGTAGTCTGTGAGTTTTAACAAATGTATAGTTGGGTGACTACTACTGCCAGCAACATACAAAAGGGTTCCACCACCTGCCAGAATTCCTTCACGTCTGCTTGCAATCAGTTCCCAGTCCGTGGCGATCACTGATCTGTTTTCTGTTCCTATGTTTTGCCTTTTTAAGAATGCCATATAAGTGGAATTATACAGTATGTGGCCTTTTGAATGTAGCTTTTTTCATTTAGAATAATGCATTTGGAGATTCATCTGTGCTGTTATGAGTATCATTAGTTCCTTCTTTTTACTACTGAGTAGTATTCTATTGTATGATTATACCACTGTTTTTTATACTTCATCCATTCACCAACTGATAGCTATTGAGGTTATTTCCAGTTTGGGGGAATCAGAAATAAAGCCATTGTCAGCATCCACATACAGGTTGGTGAGAACACAAGTTTTAATATCACTCAAGTATTTACATAGAAATAGGATGGCCAAGTTACGTATAATATATGTTTGGCTTTATAAAAATCTGCCAAATTGGCTTCAAAAGTGGCTGTGGTAATTTGCTTTCATATCAGCAATGTGTGAGAGGTTCTCTGGATCCTTGTGTTTGGGGCATTGTCAAGATGTGGTTTTATTGTTTGACAGTGTCTCTTAACATTCCAATGAGGAGTGTGTAATAGTATCTCTCTGTGGCTTTAACATGCATTTCCCTAAAGACAAATGGTATTGAATACTTTTATTTGCCATCGATACATCTTCTGAGGTGAACTGTCTATTCAAATCTTTGCCTACATTATTTTAGTAGTAGTAGTAGTAGTAGTAGTAGTAGTAGTAGTAGTAGTAGTAGTTCAAAGAGTTCCTTATATATTCAACTCCTTCATTAGATACAGGATTTGAAAAATTTGTCTCCCAGTTTATGGCTTTCCTTTTCATCCTCCTACAGTATTTTTAGAAGAGCACAAGTTCTTAATTTTGATGAAGTCCAGTTTATAATTTTTTTCTTTTATTAATTTTATTTTTGGTGTCATAGTGGAGAAATATTTGCCTAATTTTAGTTCACAGAGATTTTTTGTAATTTTTCTCCTGGAAATATTACACTTAAGTGTATGATTCATTTTGAATTAATTTTGGTACAAGGTGTGAATAATTCATAGAGGTTTCTTTTTGCACATGGATATAGAAATGTTCCAGTTGAAACAACAATTCTTTCTCCATTGAATTGCCTTTTGCATCATTGTAAAAAAAATATAATTTGACCATATATGTGTGGGTCTATAATATTCAATAATATTTTGAAATGAAAGTACACCCTACTTTAACATAAGACATTATATAAACATATAGCTCATATTTCATCGTGTGGCAGAGAAAATAAACAATAAAGAGAACTTGTGGAACCTGAAACTATCTATAGTTTCTAAGAGTAATAAGGAACATGTAGATTATATAGGCAAAATTAGAAATAGCCTTACCTAGGCATTAGAAGATTTAGAGTTCCGGTTCTGCTATTAGCTTCAAGAATTTTGCAAGGTACTTAGAATGTTTACCTTCCACAATACTGAGAAAGATCACATGCAGAATTTAGCATAGTACCAGAGATATAGTAAGTACACCAAAAACATACAAGGTCAATGATTATTAAAATATGATCTAAGATCCAGTCTAGCTCTACATTAGAAATCCAGCAAGGAGCAGTGGGATCAAGAGACCTAACTCCACTTCACAACCTGACGCTGACCAGCGGTGTAATTGAGCAGTAAGCTACGACTTTCTGAACCTCAATCTCCTTACATGTAAAATGGGGTAATTACACCCTATCTGCCAATCACTAAAGAAACTCATGACGATTAAATAAAACCTCTCTGTGAATGTATTATTAAAACACATATTGCGCTGAAGAAAGGTAAAAATGTCTTTATATTTATCTGGCTGCAGGAAAAACGGAACGGTGAAAGGGTGTTTAAAATAACATCTGGATAACAATTTGTCTTACATTTTGAAAACTTACTAAGAAAAGTCCTGGACAACAGATAGACTGTTTAATTTGGAAAAATAGAGACTTTTAGTATCTGTGCCAGAACGATGGACTGAGATTGTGGTCTGCTGAAAGGAGGCAAGGAGTGAGATGAGATGGTGGGGAAAGAAGGTATCACTACAAGATAAACGTGGGCATCTTTTAAAAAATGTCTTTAGGATTTTGAGCAAACATCCATGTGGTTCGGGCAGCACACAGCCAGAAGCGGTTAGGAGTGCTCCATTTACAGCAGCCAGTGGACAGACGTTTACAGAGAAGACAAAGTAGCAAAGCAAGGAAATATTTGATTGGCTATGGCTTAGGCTGTTGTCTTACTGAGCAAAAGCTTAGTTGGCTGTTTGTGATTTGTTGTCTTTAGGGTTTGATGTCTTAACCCTGAGGCATTTATAGGCTTAGGTTTGGGTTTGCTTAGGTAGCTTGCTAAGGTTGGACAACAGGTGTTAGAACATGTAGCATAAGAATTCGTGATGAGCGGAGAAAAACAATATTAATATTTAATGTTTACCGAGAGTTTTAGATGGTTCAGATGCGATTCTAAGTGTCTGACATGTGTTAACTGATTCTATCCTCATAACAGTTCTATGAGAAAAGTACTATACTTGCTCACTCCACCCCCATTACAGGACTGATCTGGGAAAAGAGCTGTGAGCTGACACGGCGGACTTCTTCATTTGCCCTTCCACTGGTACCCACTCTCCATCCTCTCTGTATGCTTCCATGTGCTTCTTGGCCCTTGGGTTTCCAGTAGGGTTCAAAGCGACAGGAAACCTCAGTTGGAGACCTGAGGGAAGCTGGTTTCTTCCCCAGAATTCTTCTCTGTAGAGGCAGGGCTGACTGACTGCACCGCTCAACCTAAGGTCATGGACCCCTCTCCTTCCATCTCTTCGATATCAGGGCGGTAAAAGAAGCCGGTAAGAACTAACCCTGGGGTACTGTACAACCCCTTGTGACTTTCTTACTCCTGGCCCATTCATTGTAAATAATTTTTACATTAAATTTGCGTTTGCCTTATCTTCTCTGACCAACCCCCATAGGTAAAAGTAACTTGTCCAAGGTGATCCTGTTGGTGGAGCAGAATTTAAACCCAGGAGTCTGACACCAGAGGCTATACTGCCTCTAAGAGAGAAAGTCAACACCCAAGTAGGCTCTTGCTGGGTGGCTGAGGGGAATGAGAGCATTTTTTTAATACCTTAACAGGCAAGTATAATTCTGACTATGACGATGGTACTGCTTTAAGTGCTGAGCAGAGAAAGCTCAGTATAATTCTACTCTCAAAGGCCCCATGGGCTAGTTGTATAGAGAGAAGATTTCAATAAGAAGATCGTATGAGAGGAATATATAATGTCCTCTGGAGGAAGGGAAAAGAAAGTAGTGGCTGGGGAAAGCTTAGAGGACAAGTGACATTATGTAAACTCATTTAGTGATTCCCTAAGCTTTTTGGATGAGGGGGTCTGAATGCAAAGCACTGCTTAGAGAAAGGTAATTATTTTCTTTGATTGTAATAAAATTTTTCTTATGTCATGACAAATATATGTTAATTTTTAACTTATAAAATAAACATAAGCAAAATAAGATAACTACAAATATATCCAAATTATACTAAACAATGTAAACATTTTTAAAATTTTTTGGATATCCTTCATATATAAATGATTATACAGAGCATAATGTTTTGTACCCTGCCTTTTCATTTTAGAATATATGGCGATTCCTTTCACATTGAGTTATTTTCATGTCATTGTAAAAGTCACTGTAGTTTGCCTATAAATTTGCATTTTTAGTCCAATATTTAACATATGATTTAATTTGACAGAAGCCAAACTTTTCTGGAACATATCCTCGGAGTTAGAGGAGTTTTACCAGTATTTCAGGTAAATGTCCATGAAGCATATCTACCTAAGGCAAATATTTACATCCATGGTGAATTATAGGGCCAGGTAATATCAAGCATGCTCCAGTAACTGTCTTTTGGCCTAATAAGGCAAGTATATGTCCTTTATGTACATATATTGGTGCATGTACATGTGTATAATATCTATAAAATAATGGTTCATAGATGGGCCCATTCTTGGGAGGCCTAGTCACTAGCTATAATAATAAATTTATATATAAAAGGAAGGTTCATTGGTTCAACCATCAGCTTTTCATCTGTTCATTTCTTCATTTATTCCTTCATTCATTCAGTCATTTATTCATCACATATTCGTGAAGTGCTTTCCACAATTTAGGTTCTGGAATGGTTTCGGCTGTTCTGGCTGTGCTGAGCCTAAGCTTGAGATCGTATGCGACATGTCTTTACAATGTTTGGACTGTAGACTTGGTTCTGGAAAAAAATCTGTGTCATCTCGCATCAAACACTTGACACATTTCAGACTGAACACTCTTTTACCCAAGCTGCACTTCCCACTCTCCATATTCGCTGTTGCTCCTAATACTGATCCTTCACAAACTTGTCAGGCCAATGACGGTAAAAGATAATTCTTTAGCCCTTCTTTGGCAGGAAAGCTAATTATTAATTAACTTTTGGATTTAAAATTTTTTTAAGTTTCTTCTCAAAAGAAGAACAGGCCTGACTCCACTATTAAGAAATATATAATACATTAAAATAGTTCCCTTATTTTCTAGCTACCGTAGGCAGAATGATGGCCCCCAAAGATGACCATGTCCTAACCTCCGGACTTGAGAATATGTCGTTACATGGCAAAGGAGGAGTTATGCCTGCAGATGGCATTAAAGTTGTTCATCCTCTGATCTTGAGTTGGAGAGATTTTTCTGGATTATCTGGGTGAGCTGAATGTAATCACAAGTGTCTAAATGAAAGAGTGAGTAAGAAGCATCAGCATGAGACAGTGTGAGAAAAACTTGACTATTTTTGGTTTTGAAGAAGGAAGGGAGCCACAAATAGAGGAATGTGGGCAGAATCCAGAAGCAAGAATGCAGAACTTCTCCCAGCGCCTCCTGAAGCAAAGCAGCCAGACACCTTTTAGCTCACGGAGACCTACTTTGAACTTGACCTCTAGAAGTATAAGATAATAAATGTGTATTGTTTTAAGCCACAAAGTTTGTGGTATTTTGTTGCAGCAGCAAGAGGAAACAAATAGTTTACTGAGAATTCACTTGTTTTTTTTTTTCAACCAGGAATTGTTGTGAATTTTGCCAAACATTTTTCTGCATTCTATTGAGATGCTCATTCATTTTTACTCCTTTATTTCAGGAATGTGGTGGGTTACTTTGTCTGTGAGATGTTAACCTAACTTTGTGTTATTTGAATGTCCATTATTGTAATCATGCTTTTTATAGAAGACTAAAATCCATTTAAAAATATTTTGTTTGAGAATTTTGCATGTATACCTATGAATGATATTTGTTTCCTTTTGCTCCTAACAAAACTTCTTTGTACAGCATGTGTTATTTGCAGAATTTGTAAGTATCAATAAAGTGTAAAGGTGAGAAGTTGGGGTTATGCCAGTGCTTGGATTCTATCTTTGCTGTGTATCTGTTATATGACTTGGGGTTAGGTCTCTAGTTTGTTGCCGTATCACAATATCCCTCATTTACATAAGGGTAATAAAATTAAGACATAATTCTTTGCATTACATGAATTATATAGGATAGTCCAAGCATTCAGCACACTTTCTGGAAATTTAGGAAAGCTCAATATCTATTATTGTATATATTAATATTATCATTACAAGGAAGAAATTCAAACTAACTTTCAATTGTTATAAAAATTAGTCTCAGCAATTTATCCCTCATACTCTGGTTGTCCGATCTCTATTTGAAACTTTCCCTTAAAGTTTAAGACAGAAGGCTGATATTGATGCTCATGCACCTGCTTCAATCAAGCACATTATGGGGAGAGGACCCTGCCGAAGCACAATTTTTTCTTAGAAAATTTGTTAAAATCCATTTCTCAATGGAACTTTCTATCTTTGGGGGAAGGAGTGACTCCTTTCAAGTTTTATGAATCCCATCTCAAGGGTAATTAGCCCCCATGGAATGTACCTTCACTGTTTGATAACATCAATCTGAACTTACAAAATTGACTAAGTTATTGCTTTCAAATCCTCTCTTGACCTAGTCTCACTTTCATGCTTTGATCTTGATTTTGAAATATGAGTTGGAGAAAAAAATAGCATGGCTAAATGATCTCCAGTTTAGCAAGACAACCCCACTGGTGATACGGGAGGGAAAATGGACCCTCTGTAAGGCATATCAATAAGAATTGGGTTCAGTTTTATCACACACACACATACACACACACACACAATTTAAAAATGGCTTTAATCGAATGAATTCTTTCCTTCTATAGAAAAGTCCAAAATAATCCATTCCAGGTTTTATGTATTAGCTCCATGATATCAGGCTCCAAGCTTCTTCTATCTACCATCCTTAGGTTCAACCTTATGATTCAACATAGCTTGTGCATCAGCTATCACAGTCTATCTTCCAAGAAGAAAAATGGAGGAATGGGATCCTTTTAGAAAGAATCCCCCAAAGTGACACAAAACATTTCACTTGCATTTCAATGTAGATATTTTTGTTACAAGACCATAATTTGCTTAAAGGGAAGCAGGGAAAATGTAGTCTATTACCAAGGTAGCAATAAAAAGTTGTGTGACTCGAAAGAAAGCACGATGGTTGTCAGAAGGTAACTAACAGAGCCACCACACACATTAATACCTAGTTCTTCCAGACCGCCTCACCTACACTAGTAAATTAGGGCTCAAAATTAAGAAGGATATTTCTTATCTATTCATATTCTCTTATTTTTTTGTCAAAAAATATTATATGCAAATTGCTTCAAAAATAGGGATTAAAAAATAATTCCGAGTGTCTAAGAGGGAAGGTATGCAAAGCAAAGTGAGTTTTGTTTTTTTTTTTTCCTGTTCAGATCCACAGACACCCAACTCCATAAGCATCTCCTTCTAAAATATTTTATGTATTCATCTGGAAATTTTTTAACTCGTGGAAGTACCACAAATTTCTGATATTTGTATTTTTGTTTAGATAACTTTAGTAGGATGGGTTCTTAAAAATTTAGATAGAACTCAGCTATAAAACTATCTTGCTCTGTTTCGTCTCTTTTCCTGAGTTCACCTTTAATCATCTTTCTAATTTCTTGATCATTGGTCTTTCAAATTTTTTACTTCTGATTGAAGACAGTTTTGATAATTTCCCCTAGATTTATAAATATGTTATGGAGTCGAATGGTGCATACACTTAAAATTACTTTAATCTCTTCTTTCTTAATATTGCATAACTTCAATTTTTTGGTCATTTATCAGGTTGGCAAATTAAATAGAACAATTTATCTACTTTTTCTTATAATTGTATTTAAAGAACTAGTTTTGAAAAATCTTTCTTCCTCTTTCCCCTCGTTTTTGTTAAAATGTACCTTGGAGATTATTCTGTATTGGGATATGCAAATCTAGCTCATTCTTTCTCATAGTGATATTTCATTTTAGAGCTGTGATATAATCTTTTTAACTAGTCTCTTATTAGTAACTGTGTAATATACTGGAGAGCTGCTTACTAAATCTGTTTCTTTTCCCTCCGAGCAGACAATTAAAGCTACATTTGCTAGATTCCCTTGTAAGTGGCTATTGCCATATGACATATCTGGCTGATGGAAAGTAAGCAGAATTTACATGAGTCTTTTCCTCACTTGGTGAATGACATATGTAACTATATTTTTTTCTGCTCTTTTCTGGAGATTTGGAAGTCCGGTATTAAAGATGACTGGAACCACACAATGGAATAAGGCCACATTCCTGAATTAGTATTTGGAAGAGTACCCCCGCAAATTGAGAGCATTTATCTTGACTTTATATGAGAGAAAAATGAACTTCTATTGCAATAAGTTGTTGTGATCTATGAGCTGATTTAGTTTATTTATTTAAGAAAGCATCTCTACAACTGATTCACAAACAGAATAACAATACACATTCTTTTAGACATGACTTTGAACTCATATACATTTAACTTGTAGATTCAATCTGCTTGATCAAAATGTATTTGGTTTTAAAGATTTTAAAATGCCTTTCTAAGAGCCTGAACCGATTTATACTTTTACACATGGAATAGTCAACAATTCTAACTAATATTGCGCACTGTCAAGTTATTTGATCTTTGCAATCTGATTGAGAAAAGTTGTTGGGTAAAGATGAGCATCTTTTCATGCTCATGACTTTTATAAGCTATTTACATTTTTTTCGATGTGAATTGCACACTTATGTTATTTTTTAGATTTGCTCTTTAGTGTTTGGTCATTCTCGGTGATTTGTAATGGATTTGCACATTTAGATTATAAAGCATCTTAATGTTTATACATCATAAAAATTAACCCCTTTGTCTTCATGTGCTACATATAGCAGTCATTAATTTTCTGTTCATCTTTTGATTTAGATTATAGCTTTACCACAAAGAAATCCTTTAAAATTATTATCTAATCAAATTTACATATTTTTTTCTTCCAGCTATATTTTTTATGAAGATCCGGCCCTATTTTCTAAGGATACCCTTGTGATTGTCTTATCTAAATTCAAAATTTAATGCATCAAAATGTTTTTAATGTAAATATGAGTTAGGAGGTATAGCTTAATATTTTTTAAACCAAATTACTAATTCATTGTCTAAACATTCCTTATTAAACATTTTTGTCTCCACTGATTTAAAATGCTTTCCTTATCATATATTATCTTCCCATATTTGTAGTTTGTTGATAGACATCCTATTTCATGTAATTGAACAACTGCCTCTCTTTTCATGAACCAAAACAAAGCATTTAAATTTGTTACAACATTGTAACACCCAAATATTTGCTAAACTTAGATTTTCTCCATTTTCATTGTGCTGCTTTTTGCTATCTGTTCTTATTTTTCTACTTACTTCTAAAAAGAATAATTCATATTTTTATTTGGCTTATATTAAACTTATAGATTTTTAAATTTCTATAGAGAATTGAAAGCTTTATATAGATGAATCTTTTTTAAGAAAAAAATTTATTTTAAAATTAAAATTAAAATCCTGTTTCTCATTTTCTAAAATGGATTTTCATTTTTCTTTTCTAAGTATACAATCATTTCACATAAAAACAATGACAATTTTATCCTCTCTCCAATCTTTAAAATTATTTCTTCTTCTTGACAAATGTCATTGATTAGTACTTTCTAGAACAAAGTTAAATGATGGTGAGCTAGAAGTCAACTTTGCTTATTAGCAAAGGCAAACATTCCTTTGGCCTAATTTTATCAAGTGATCTTCTTTTTCTATTTAATTCAAATGATACTGTATCTAAAAAATTTTCCTCACAGTTAGTGACCTGAAAGTACCCATTCTGTGGGCTTAGGGTTAATGACGTTTTCTTTTTTATCTTTTTGTCACTTTTAGTTCTTTTTGATAGTTTTGGGGAGAAAAAACCATGTAAACATGTATTCACTCTTTACATTTCCTGAAGTCCAAGTCCTTTTGTAAATCCGTTTGAAGCATTTTATTATTCCTGCCATCTTTTACAAGAAATAATTAGATGGATAGCTCACAGCTTGTTTGGGGATCCCAAACAGGAAGCACGTTCGTGTTTAAAGTTGAAATCACTCACGTAATTATATTTATGTCAGCCTGCAAGCAGAACGTTTCTTAATTATTATTATTGATGACTTCTACAGAGGATTTCCTGAGAAGCCCACATATGTTCTAAATCAATTGCATTGTCTCCAGTTAGTCCCAAAATACCATGACTGAACCCAAATCAGAGCGCCTAGGTACAGGCTGGCTTCATGGCTAATTAATCTCCCTCAGGGAAAGTCAAGCAACTATACAGTGACAAGACAGAGAGGTGGTGCTCTGCGTAGCAGGAGCATCAGGCATATGCTTTCCCCTTGTTGAGGAAGCAAAAAAGAGAGAACACAGACCCTGTAGACTTTCTGCCTCTCAGTAGGAAGGAAGCTGGAGGCATTTGATTCCTCCTACTAGAAGATTCCAAGATATCTGGCCCATGACCTCTATGCCTGAGAAGAGCAATACAAAGGCCCATGTGGAACATGGGGTCGTCTGAATCTTGAAGGTTCCTGGGATAGAAAGTTACTTTGGGACCTGAAGGCTAAGACAGGACAAGTGCCCAAAAAGTCAAGGCCTTGTGCTTGAAGAGCTGTGAGGGTTTAAAGGAATCAAGACAGTTTCTTTGCTCATCGACCTTCTAGTTCAGTTGGTAAAAAAAATCGTTAGATTCAAGCCAATGAGCTTCTGGTGAGCATTCTCTAAGATGCACTGGACTAGTCACAAGCATATGAACATGAAAGAGACACAGAATAAGATAGGTCTGTATTAGACTCCAGAACAGGAAATGGAAATGATAATAGAAAACTACAAAACAGTGTAAGTTTTGTACAAAACTTAAGTTATTGCACAAAACAGTGTAAGTGCAACAATGAAGAAATAGTGTGAAAATACACAAGGTCAGAAAACTCAGTTTATATGGAGTAATTAAATGTTTTAAAAAAGAGCTTGCACATGGGATGTCTTGTAGGATGTATAAGAGTTAGATGGGCTTGGGAGGGTCAAAGGGGTTTTGTAGATAGAGGGAACATGAACAAAGTGACAAAGGTAATGATTATTATGCTCTAACTGCATGCTAGCTGCTATCTGAGGCATTTTATCATACATAAATTCATTTCGTCTGCAAATCAGGCCAACTGCAGAGTGATCTGAGATCAAATGCAAGAAGTTCATCATGGTTCCTATGTGAAATGTGAGGCGGAGGAATGGATAGAGAAGATGAGGCAGAGAGGTAGGTAGGATTCAGATCATGGAAGCTTAACCAAATATTTGGGCTCACACGTGTGGCTGTATAATAAACACTATCGAAGGATCAATGAAGTACTGTAACAAAGCAGATGCTCATTGATAAATTTTCTTATTCATAATATGAGAAAGATAATAATCATTCTCCCAGTCTATTTACTGAGATTATTTTGAGAATCAAAAACAAGCCTGTAAACACGACAGTGCTTCATGAACTACCAGGTCTTATGCAAAGGGTGATTCCTATGATGTGTAGACGAGGATAAAGGGCAAAAAGAGTTTATTTTCCTGGGAAGTTGCTCTTATCCCAAAAAGTCTTGGCTACAGTCTGGACTCCCTCTTTGAAGGGAAATAAAAGTGTTGGCCCTAGTCAGATTTTAGGATCTTTCTCTCTGATATACTTCAAAGATCTGATATAGTTTACTCTCATCCCTTTCTTTAAAATATAAATGCAAGATAGGCAAGCAACAAATCCTTTTTGACATGGAGGGCAAAATTAGCACTCACAAAAAGGGTTTCTGCAGTGCTTCTGAGGCTTCCAGACTATGTCATGCCTCACGCTGATTTGTGGTGTGTAGCCCACAAGTTCTTCTTCAGACATCTCCCCCAGTCAGTGGCCAAGGCAGCTTTTATTGAGAGTCTATAATGTGTGACGTGTTGTATGTAAATTATCTACAATCCACAAACAGTCCCATCAACAAGGTCACATCCTCAGGAGGGAACAGAGATGAGATTCAAAGCCAAGCCCATCCATGCAAAAACTATTTTCTTTCTAGGAAACCACATCATTTTGCACACTTGCAAAGAATATTGTTCCAAAACGGGAGTTACTTTCTAGGTAAGATTTTGGGTAAGGCTATCCAGTATTCTTGGTCTCAATGTTTTTAATGTCTACAATGAGGGGATTGGACATAATTATCTTTAATATTGCTTTTCCCGTCTAACAATCTACGAGCCCTTGATTGAAATTACGTACATCGGTGATGAAGGCATGCAACCCTGCCAGCCAATCAGCTATATCAAGTGTGGTGACCAACAAGGTGACCGATGTCACAGCCTGGTCTCCCCGAAACCTGGAATGTGAACCTCAGCTAAGATTTTCCATATGTCCTCACCCACAGGGATACAAGAAAAACAAACAATCTAAAGAAAACTTCAGCACATTAATTCTGCACCTGATTGGGAAATGCACTGAGTTTTAGATTCCTTTCAAATGAGACTGAGTGGCTGATGGCCAGCAAGCTAAAATCTTCAGCAGACATAGGATGGAGAAGACAGAGCTAGAAAAAAAACAGAGTGAAAATATTTAAAAATAAGAATTGGGAGCAGCATTTGAGGAAAAGATGAGACACACACATAACCTCTTTTGCACAAATAGGTATTTCAAATAAAAAACCTAAGAATTGCTGATATCTGTTCAATGCACCCTTTTCTGAAAAGTTCGAAAGCCTGAATGGTCACACTGGACTTCAAATTCAGCTTCAATGAATTCTAACAAATAAGGGATGTACTGACCTGGAATTCACTCCTCTCGGGGGCATTACTATCCAGAGGAAATGCTTTCAGCATGAGCATTCTGGATGCACTGAATTGTAGTAAAATATAGGATCGGTGTACTCGAAAGGGAAGCCTTTGTAACAAAAACTTCTCAGAAGGTCTTTTCTCCCTCCCATCACTTAGCCATTTTCTCCCCAGAGTCAAATGATTCAAAGTTATTCTACCTTGTTACCCAAGCGGCGACTTATAAAAGGGGGAAAACACATATTTCAATACATATTGAAGGAGAACTAAGTCTTGATGCTAAGTCCTGCCTCTCAAAGATGATTATTTTTTCAACACACTGTAATTGAGGATAGAAGTTGAAGGACAATTTGAGATCAAAAAATTTAAAGGTATATTTACGGAAGAAGGAAAGCACAAACTAAGTACCTACTGTATGTTATATATCCTATGCTTTCTTAAATGATCACACAACTTTATAAGGTGGGTGCTGTGCTTGTGTTTTATAGATTAAGAAACCAAGGCTCAGAGAATTTGATGTGAGTAGTTCAAATCTAAACTTACTTTTATGGTACCATCATTTTCACCATTTAGTCCTAGATTAAATGATAATTTAAACTCTCACTCTATCCTTGATAACTCATGATTTGGCAAAACTGGAATTACTAGCAACTCGCTGAATTGGTCCTTCTCTCTCACGCCCTCATGATCTTTGTAAATGGTCTTTGCTTTGGTTGCAAAGGCCCTCGCTGGATACTGTCATTGCTCTTCACAATCCCTCTGGTGCACATTTGCTGACTCCCCAGTTAGACATCTCCTTCCATATGCTCTCACATCATGCATTCATTATACAAGGTACAAGACGACATTGTGACTATCTGTTTTGGTTTTCATAACCCAACAAGAACCAAATCCTTTTTCGAGGGCAGCACTGAGTTTTGTTTTGTTTTTCCTTATCTCTAGGAGAGCCGGCATGACGTCAGCACTCGTTACAGCTTTGTGATGGAGAAGAAGGAAGGTTGGAAGGAGAAAAGTGGGGAGAGAGGAACATTGGAAGGACAACAAAGAGGTGATGAGGGAAAGTTGGGAGAGGAGAAAAAGGTGAACAGGGAAAAAGGAAGAGCAGATGAGAAGAAAGGAGGATAAAAGGACTGAAGGAGGAAAGAGGGGAAGAGGAGAAAGGAAGGAGGGAAAGAAAAGAGGAGAGAAAGAAGGAAGTAATGTTAATTATCTAATAAAGAATAACAAATTATCCCAAAATTAGTGGCTGAAACGAGAAGTTATTTCTTTTTCTACAGTCTTTGGTTCAGGAATTCAGACATGGCTCAGCTTGGTAGTCCTGGCTCAGTGTCTCTCAAGAGCTTGCAAACTGTCTGCTGGCAGTGCGATATTTGGAAAGCTCGCCTGTGGCAGGAGGGTCTGTCTTCAGGATGTCACAGGACTAGCAAGTAGGCGCTGACTACAGGCAGCAGACCTCCGACTTTCACCATGTGGACCTCTCCACGGGGATGCCTGAGAACCCTCCTTCCACAGCTTTGACTCCTCCACAAAATGAGTGACTCAAGAAGGAGAATAAGGAGGAAGCCACAAAGCCTTTTATGGCCCAGTGTTGGAAGTCACAGACCACCATTTCTGTAATATCCTATTCGTTATACAGATCAGCCCTACTCATGAGGGGGACACATTACACAACGGCATAAGTTAGGGATCCTTGGGGTTCATTTTGGAGAAACTATTCATTTCAACATAGATCTATATGACAGAGCCTGTGATCACCTCAAAACACCACAGCTTTTAGTGCTTTTAAAAATATAAGGAAATGTAGGTATAAAAGGAGACTATGGTTTTGGAGATAAGCATAATATAAATTATAAAAAAATGCATAGTGAATGCTAAGTCTATTGTAATAATCCAAATAAATTTGAGGTTGTTCACCCAATCAATTTCTTTATTTCCTTGAATAACTTCCAGACTCTCTTTTTGGACAAAAAATCCTGCAGTATCACTAGGAAAAAAACTAGTATGTTGGGAAATAAATATGCATATTTTTTTTGGAACAGGCAATGTTCAATTTGACTCTTGATTCAACAACTTATTGACTGAGGTATCTGGCTAAATTTCCTGAGTTTCCATCTGCCTCAGTCCTTTATAAATAGGTAGTTTTGAGATTGTGTATCATGACAGCTGTGAATGCCTTGAGAAATTCCTGAACCATAAGAGATGTTATCGGTTTTATTCTTCTCTTATTTCAGATGAAAAATGAAAACAAAACTTATACAGACAATCAGAGGTCTTGCCAATCGCAGTGACAAACATCTAGACATTTGAGAATATCTAGGTGCTAATGATCACATAAGATGAAGCATCCAGAATAACTACTTTTTTTTTTACTCTTTGTTTAGGTGATTTTTGAATTTTGTTAACACAATCACATTTTTGTAATACCAAATCAGAAAGAACAGAAATAATATTAATAGTGAAAAGGCAAGGCAACTTTGAATGTGAGAGTTGCAGAGGCCTTGATGATTGTAGCGTACATAAGGCTTGCTGGCCCGCTGTTCACACTAGTACCACCCAGGGATCTGTTAAAAACACCTAAGTGTAAACCTCTTTCCAACAAATTGCCACTGTATTTGCCTGGGGGCAATTTTTCAGAGCTCCCCAGGTGATTGTGATGGTCAGACAGCTGGAGAAGCACTGACTACCACCGCTCACCCAGAACACACAAGAGTGCTGACTGGATATTCCTAACTCTTCTCAAAGCCACCTTCACATTTATTTTTTTAAGTTACATGAATTTGACCAACGATAATTCAATTTATGCTAGAAGTTCCTAGCATGTAGATAATAATTATTATTAATAATGACTAAATAGATGATATTAACGAAAATTGCTTAACATGCTCGATTTCATTAATTCCCTTGATCGTCCAAACTAACTTTATAAGATAAACTGGAATGTATATTAACATCATCTTATAAATGACCAATGCAAGGCTCAAACAACCAGTGGAAATATTGCAAGGAAGGAAGCGTAAAAGCAACTTTATTCAAGAGGCGGGACACCAAGGCAAGTCTCCTACCTCCATATTCTGTTTACACAAACGTTCACACACACGCACACACACACACACACACACACAAGTGTCTTTCAGTTTTGGTAATATATACTCTGTCTCCTCTCACTGGTCCTCACACAAAATGAAATGGTGTGCACTGCACCAAGGAGAGGCTAAAAGTTCCAAAGTCAAGGGCTGTACAATGGCTATTAAAGAATGGCCTTATCCCTGGAGAGTGATTTTCTTTATTTGTGTTTACTATTAACTGTCTTATAACCCAGAGCCCTTTGCATCAGGTTTTGAGGAAAGAATAATTTTGGCTGCACATGGGTTCATTCAGTCCTTGCAGCAAAGAGATAGCAGCCTGGTGATCGTGCTCAAAGGGACAGTGTGCCTCTTCGCCAGGATAAGGAACACTGGAGAGGAGTTAGGGCCCTTAGATGCTTTGTTAGTTGTCTGTGGATGACGCAACAAATAACCTCAATCTTGGTAGCTTGAAACAACGGATAGTTATTCTGAGGCCAGAAATCCAAAATCGAGGTGTCAGCAGGCATTTGCTCCCTCCCAAGTCTCTAAGGGAGAAGCCTCCCTTGCCTCTTCCAGCTCTGGTGGCTTCAGGCATCCTTTGAATTATGGCCACATCACCCCAGTCCCTGTCTCTGTCTTCACACAGCCTCTCGCTCTTTCCTGTTCATGTCTTTTCCTCTTCTGTCTCTTATAAGGACACTCGTCACTAGATTTAGGGCCCAACCAGATAACCCAGGGTAAATGCATCTCAAGATCTATCTGCAATGACACTTTTCCTAAATAAGGTCACAGTCACAGATTATGGGTGGACATCTTTCTTGGGGGACCGCCATGCACCCACTACAGATGTATCTTATTATTATAAATTGCTTTTCTCTATTTTCTGCCTGGGTATTGCTGGTAAGTAGGAAAAAACTCTTAATTATTTAAAGATTTATTTGTACCGAGCCTTCTTTCTGAGCTCTTTTTAGTTTTTATTGTTTTTTAAGTGATACTTAGAATTTCTGGAGAGAAAATTGTATCATCTGCATAAGTGATAATTTTGTTCCCTCTTTTGCTATTCATAACTGCATTTGACATTTATACTTTGAGACATGGTTCTCAAAAAGCCAATTATCTGAAGAGCCGGTGTAGGAGTTATTACTAACAGTTAAAGGAAATCAGATTTGTCAAGGCACGGGAACAAAGTAAGAAGGCCAGGGTAATTCAGGTCACAGATGAAAAGAGCCATGATGTCTTCAAAATGATTTCATTTCTCCCCTTGATTTTGCCAGTACGTAGACCAAGGCTCCGATATCTAAAGCTAAGTGCCCAAGGTCACTCCACAGAGAAAGAATTAACAACACAAAAAAATAAATCCCATCTCCTTCCAATCTATAATAGCCAAAATGATATTTCAAACTTGAGGGTATAATCTTGCTAAATCTCCCTTGTAAGTCTTCATCAACTTCTGTTGTTTTTAATACAAAGCCTTGCATGACTGGCGAAGCCCAGGGCTATCTGCTGCACACGTTACCCTTCCCTTTGCTACCCTTCCCCCTGTTCTCTGATGTTAGTGGTGACTGATGTCACTTTCCCCTCCAGATTAAATAAAACCCATGCTTTGACTCTCATCGGAAATCTAAAGTTCATTTATATCATATGTAACAACAGCAATTAATTAATGTTTTACATAATTCAATGTTAGTCTTCCTCACCGGATTGTAAAGTGTACGAAAGCCAAAACCAAAACCTATTTATTTTTTATTCATTATTATATCCTACACTTTGCACAGTACCTGGCTCATAGTATTCATTTAATTTTAAAAACTGTTGAATGAATAAAACATTCATATTTATGCTCATTCTATAACACTATAGCATTTAATTCTTCAGTCCTTCAAAACACTCCATTTGCTTCTTTGTCTGTTATTGCTATGTAATCCCTAAACCTATGCTTTCTCATTTCTAACCATCTAAGGCAGAGTGGTAACTTTAGAAAAACACAGTGCTTAAACAGTACCAAATAATAATTTTAAACACTTAAAAATGTCCGAAAAATTGTGTATAAGGTATTGTGGGCACCATCTATTATGATTCAGAATATATCTTAAGTGGTCCTTTTCGGGTGACCTTTATTTACACCATAATGAGAATGAACTTAATAGTGAGTGCATAAGGGATATCTCCTTTGTGAAAGACATTTATTCTCAACTTTCACGTAAGGACTTCATAAAGACCAGACGTAAAGGACCCCATCTTTCTTAAATTTAGAATAATTTGAGGAGCCAAGCAACGTAATTTCTTCCCTTTTTTTTTTTTTTTTGAAAACCTTGACTGAGCATAAGCCAACTTCTAAAACAGACCTAAAGCCCAAAGGTTCCCCAAAGAAGAATATTCAGCCACCCTACAATTATCTAAATTATATTTTGTTCTTGTTTCCTATTTATGCATGTAAAAACTAATAATAAAATGCAACAAATCAATTTTTCATGAAGGCAATAGAGCATAGTAATTATTTCACTACGAGCCTGCCAAATTATTTCCAGGAAATAGAAAATAATAGAAAATGGCTATGTTCTCAGCATCCCTCACATAACATTAAGTCTTGGGCACAGACTGAATGACATGAAGAAAAAAGCAAAGCCCCAAACATCAGGTTTTTATACTCTTGCCGTGTGTATAAAACGCACCCATGACGGGTTTCTGAGGGTGAAATCATTCTTCCTTCTCACGGGCAAGTTTTTAAAACGGTGCCTGGATCGCAGAGTGGCACCAGAGTTCCAAACCTAAAAAGTTATGCCCAGTGCTTCTTTTTGGTGAACTTATTGCACAGCCGAATGAGCATATGGAATATGTTAACAAGTGTGAACAGTAAGTAATTCCTCATTATTCTGTACTGGTCACGTTCCACAGGGAGGGTCTTGCCTCTTTAATTCACAATGCGTGATAGAGAAAAGGGAATGATCAACGGAATAGCCAACCCATCCAGTGTGCCCAGGTGGGGATGGAACAAAACTGGCGTCCTGAGGACAAGAGCTAAAGGAAGGCACTGGAGGGGCGGGGCTTGAATCTGACAGATGGGTACCTGAAAGCCACCTGCACTCGCCTAAGAGAAGAGGGCTGGCTCTTTGTAATGCCTGCGAGAGAAAAAAACCAATACATAAAAGCTATAGAAACACAAATTATAGTTTTTCGAAGAAAAGAATTCCTAAAGACAACACTGTTAAAGACTCGACGACGGACGCTTCAAAGGACAGGTTTAGGGACCCGTAGCACTGGCAGAGACAAGAGGTGCCCTGGCCTTTGCCTGAGCATTCCTAGAGGATATGTCTGACAGAAGGATGGCCTTTATCAGTGATTTTCAAACCATAGCCCATCAGGACAAGAAAAACATACAAGGACGCAGGCATCTGGGTCTCCTGTTTTTATGTATTTGTTTGAATCTTTCCCATTAATTATGTATTTTCAGAGTAGTAATATTTGTGCTCAAGTTATTTTCTGTGGTCACCACTGAGGACTATTGATTTTGTTTTGTGCTTGTTTTGGTTTTTAGTATTATTTGCAGCTTGTAGATTGTGATGTATTTGATGTGCTTTAATGCACTGAAATCATTATTCTTTTTGATTCCTAAATGTCCCATCTTAGGCCAGTAAGAGCTCCTTCAAATTGTCTCCTGCGTCCTTTTGATGTGACGCCATTAGCACTTGAGTGCCTCTTTATTCTGGCACAAGCTGTCCCAAGCACAGCTTATCTAGTATGTCCCCTGCCTCAGACTGATCAGCCATTTCTCCAAGGAGCCCTGGTTCCTTTTAGTCAGGAAGAGGTTTAATAGAGCAGAACAGATCCATTTATATATGCTTTACATATAGGATATTGGGTAACAATTTGCTTGAAAATAAAGCAAAATTTTGTTATAAAAATGGTTTGAAAAACATTCGTCAAGATTTTTTAAAGCCCTTCTTCTTTGAATGCCTCTACATACAATTAATTCCTGAAATAGGAATTCACCATTTTATAGGGCACAGAATTCTTTTGGACCAAGAAAGTTAATTACGGGAATCGCATCTAGCAATAGTTTGCTGTTCAATAGCTGGGAAAACCTCTCAGTGGGTAAACAAACGTTTTAAAAACAATGAATAATTTGGAATTTGGGGCCAGATTGAAACCACTAACTTATTTTATTTGGATAATACAGTTCTAATTGCTTTTTAAAAACATTTTTATTATAATATAATTCACGCAAGCATAGAATTACAGAAAACAATAAATTAATATCTGAGTAACGAGCATCAAAATTTTAATATTTGCCATATTCCTATAATTGTCTTAAAGTTATACAACATTGCAGATGTGCTTGAGTTCCCAGGACACTCCTTCGAGCCTTCCCCGATTTCGTGTTAACCATTATCCTCGATTTGTATTTCCCATTCCTATGACTTTTCTTAATATTGATCTTATATATATGAAAATATTTTGCATATTTGAAACTGTATTTACTTTGTATCATATGGAACATATCATTCTTCAATTTGCTTTTGCTTTTTTTTTAATGAACCTTGCTTTGAAATATAGTCTGAAAATACATGTCCTATAGCTCTTTTTTATTTGTGTCAGCTGCTATATTATATTTCATCGTGTGAAAATATCACAATTTATAATAGTGACATTAATAATCACACACTGAAGATGATTCAGGTTGATTTCAACTTGTATTTTTACAGGCATTGCCACGATACACATTCTTAAACACAGCTCTTTGTGCACCTGTAAGTGAACTTCTCTAGGTTTAATGGCATTTTTGTCATTTGATTATATTACTATATTTCATGAAATTTATTCTGCTAACCCAATTAAACAGGTCTTTGATTTATTTCTTCATTTAAATTTACCCTTTCTAGTTTTGATTCCTGGAAAGCTCCTATTTATGGGAGAAGAGTCACCTTGGCAAAGGCAGGTGTCCATGGCACTGGAGTCAGAGAGGGGCACGTGTCCTTTCTGGAAATTAGAGGGAACTACCCAGAAATAGTCCCTGTGGTGTGTCCAGAATGGTGATGGAGGAGGAGGAGATAGTATGCTGCTGGTTCTTCCTCCTTAGGCTCAAGCAGACTGATGGCAAAGTTCCTTGCAGGCACGGTCACCCATAATCCACCTGTCACCAGTCCCCATTCGAGCATCTTAGTGTGGGAGCTTCAGGTACAAGGACCCAAAACTGTGGACCCAGGTCCTGGAGCTCTTCTGCAGCCCTGGCAGTGCAGGTGGCTGCGAGCCAGCAGGCTTACACGTCAAGGAGAAGCCCAAGGCCCAGAAGCCATGTCTACAACCTACACAATAGATTTTAATTACATTTACTGACTGCCAGTTTGGGTGCTGTTTCTTGAATCCCACGACTTACTTCTGAATTCACATTTTTTTTCTAGCTGGAATATCTCTCTTCTAATTGTTATTTCCATGACAAATGTGATTGAGAAACTCTCTTGGTTTTTATCTGAAAATATGTTTTATTTCTCTCTGATTATTTCTTAAAGGTGAGAAATCTTGGTTGAAATAATTTTGACATGCTACCTCGCCAGGCCATAAAGAGAGGACAAGATCAATGCTATTGATATGCATTCTTAACTGAATTAACAAAGGTGCAAAAAAAACTCAGCATTTTAAAAGGTCAGAGTTTGAAACTGGTTGCTTCTTTATCTCCAACTTTTGAACTCCAGTCAGGAAGGGCTGTTATAAGTAAGGATATATTAATTCAAAAATACTTCATACAAAATAACCGTGCTTGATACCAAGGGTAAGTCAGAGTAAGACTATTCTGTGCCTAAGAAGAAAACATTATCTAGGAATAGAAAAGTGGTACAGACATTAGAACAGGTAGAAAACCATCTACCTAGGATATTCGGCAAATTGGTAGTGTCAGGTGAACACTGATTTTCGTATTTACAGCATGTGAAATCTTGTATAAATTACTTAATCTCACTGGGCTGCAGCTCCCCCGATCCTTTAATAAATGACAGATGACTACATCATTCATTTGATGGGCTATGATAATTAAATTAAACAAGATAAAAACCTTGGCATAACATAGTGACTTTTCCAACAGCAGTTTTCTTGAGCTGGACATTGACTAGGCAGATAGTAAATGGGAGGAAACCCAAAATGGGAGTCTTGGCTTGAAATATACCAATATCAGTCACCAAGTGTTATGAGTGCTGCCAATTTTCCCACCCATTTTCCAACACTATTAGTATTAATCTTGCAAAGTTTTACCCATCAGATAAACCCCAAATTATATTTACTGTAGTTTTATTTCTTTATTATGAATGTGGTTGATTCTCTTTGTATATTCAACATTTTGGGGATGGCAGGGACTGCATCTTCTTTTGAGTACTTTTTTTTTCCATTTGGGTACTGGTCTTTCAATTATTGATTTGTTACACTATTTTATCTTAAGGAAATTAGCTTGAACATGTTCAGTACAGATAGATTTATGAAAAGCAGATAAGTAAAGGTAATTTAAGAAAGGTGGACGAGTATTGTCATGCTAAAAATAGTTTTTATAGGTGAAGATATTAAAAGTTAGTTAAATCACTCATTGAATTTTCACATTGGTTAGTTAGCCAAGATTTTAATCCAGGCTTGATAGACTAAGTAGCTCATGCTTAGAGTGATTAAAACTTCTCACATCCCAAGAAACAGAAATCAGCAGTACCGTGTGTGTGTGTGTGTGTGTGTGTGTGTGTGTGTGTGTGTGTGTCTGTATGTGTGTGATCACTGAAGGAATCCTGAAATTACTGTTTATGCAGGATTCATATTCCAGCTACTCATACACTAGTCATAAAAATATGGGCAAGATATTTAAACTTCATAAGCTTTTCTTTCTTCATTTATAAAAAGAAAGATGGTAATAATTACTTCTCGGTACCTATTTTTCACATCTGTATGATCCTCATACAGATTAAATATTGTAAAGATTACATGTGTCCTTACCTCATATGAAAATTAAATGAGAGAATATATGTAAAGCGGCAGTCCCTAAAAGGTCATTATTTGCCTTAGCTTGAAGAGAGACTTTATTAATTAAACATTAGTTGGATGACAGAGAAGGTTTTCTTCGGCCTCAACTCACATGGCAGCCTAATCCAGTCCCCACCTAAAATATGGGTGGAATTTGCAAAAGTTCCTGGATGGATGTTCCTTCTGGGGAGAATTTATGACAACTTTTCCAAAACTAAAGCCTCAGATCTTTATTATATTCTGTTAATGACTCAGTGGACTTTTGGCAGAAGGATGACTTTCCTTTGGTTCAAACACTTCTATAGAAGGTTCTGATTAATCTATCCGATGGTCTAAAATCAAAATAACACATGCAATCTTTGGCTGAAAAATCTCACTCGTGGTATTATAACAATAATTCCTCTGCTTGTTTTCATATATAGCCTTCTGGAAATATTCCTGTTGGAGCCAAATTTCTATATTTTGGAAACTTGGCCTATGAATGTATGATGGCTGAAATATGCCATTTATTTTCCTTTCACGAGGTACTAGAACAGGCAAAATAGTTGTAAGACTATTTCTTAAAGAAAATTTTGTAGGACAACCCAGTTAAATGTGGAATAAAGCCCTTTTCTCTGACTTCCATGTCGTAATACATATTTATTTCCAGAGGTTTTTTTCCTGACCACCCAATTTAAAGCAGTTCACACCCCCAGCAGTCACTTTCTGTAAAGAGCCAAATAGTAAGTATTTTAGGATTTGCAGGCCATGTGGTCCCTGTTGCTACCACTGAACTCTGCCATTGCCACATGGAATCAGCCACAGAAGTGCGTGCACAAAGGAGCACGGCTGTGATCCAATGACTTTATTTATAGACACCGAAATCTGACCTTCCTATAATTTTCACATGTCACAAATTATTATTTTACCTTTGATATTTTTCAACAATTGAAAAAATATAAAAAAACATTTTTAACTCACAGACTATGCAAAACCAGGCAGAGGGCTGGGTTTGGCCATTGGACTATCATTTGATACCTTATTCTATATCCTTGCTCTATGCAGTTTGTTGTTTACATCGCTTATTATTTAAAATAATCTATTTCTGTATTTATATTGTTTCTATATTGTCTTGTGCTAGATCCAAAATCTGTCCCTGTGAAAGCAGGGATGCTCTCTGACCTGTCACCCCTGAGCACAGCCCCATGGACACTCAGTAAGTATGTGCTGAATGTTTAAATCTGCAGCGTTCTTGTAAATCAGTTCCTGTAAATAAGTAATTAGTATAACATGTATAGCATATTGAATTCTCTAAGCGACTTACTTTTTTTTCAGATAAACTGGATATGTACTATCGAGTTTCACCGTATAGAAAAATGATTTTAAGCTTTGAAGTTATGAAGACCAGGCTGCTCTGTCAATCAGTATTTGTGATATTGTTATTAAATGTGTCACAGTTTTCTCAATTACGGAAAGAGAATAGATATAGTCCCATTTCATAAGATGGATGGGGGCTCTGCTTGATCTTCCATTTCCCTCCCAAAGTCTACTCTCCAATCTCCTCCACTTGCTCTGTGCTCTGGCAGGTCGGCATGTGAAGACCTTCTCAGTGCTGTGCCTTGTCCTCTGCCTTTCAACTGGGTTTGCCCAGTGGGTAGTAGGAGAAGAATGAGATATGTGTTCTCTGAGCTTGCTCCTAGGTTTCAGGACTGGCTGAGCTCCTGGAAGAAAAGTGTCAGCTCACAGAATTACAGATTTATGGATGTTCTGTAATGAGCCCGATCAGTACCCCCCCGTTGGTGGAAGAACAATCCTGTTATTAGCTCCAGGGGACGGCACTATCCCCCATGGCTTCTCTACAGCCACGACATTAAAAAATAGTCTCTTTATTTAAGACTCACATCATCCTAAATTCCTTCTGGGCACTCAACTCAGCTCGGCTGTTTAAAGAGAAAATGTTTGAAAATAAATGGTAAATCAGATCGAAACTATTCTTAGAAATCTGGTTGCCTTCTTTGAAGTTATATGAAAATCATTAATGATGCTTCTTGATTCACACTTCTCTGCAGGGTTATGAACTAGGGGTGCCTATGAGGTGTAACTAGCTTGCTGAAATTTTTTTTCACAAGGTGTTTAAAATCAGAAAAATTTACATCCAAATCTGAATTTTTTCCAAATTCTCTTGAAAAATCACACTTGCTGGTGATACCAGGTTGCCCCACTTCATTACCTTGATCAACTGGAGCTGAGTAGCAGTTACACCATTCATATGGGCTTTGCACTTGGCAGGTTGCTATAGACTCCACCATTCCCTATCACACAATGCCTCTAGTTCCGTGTATCACATTATCTACCTAACCCCTACGAATATTTTCTTAGAGAAATAAGAGGCAAAGTTATCAGCTAACTGGGAGGCTGGAGGAGGTCGTGGTGGTTTGAAAGGAAAAATGGTATATAGTCATCTAGGACAGTGGGAGGGTGACAAATTCAGGGAAGCACAGTGGGATTACAAGATAGACTGAGGGCCTTCTTGGGGTTTGGGGTTATGTAAACGGCAAGTGTGATCCAGGTGCAGGGTGTCTGTCTCTTCCATGTCTCTGGGCAGACGTGGAAGAGACAACAAGTTGGGCTTGACAAGGCTGGGGTTTTGCCCAGAGAGAACCATGAGAGCGAGAGAAGCCAGACAGATGTGGCTCTTAATGAGGGGAGGAATATAATGGTGGGTCATGGACCTAGGCTGGTCAAAGAGGGAGTGAGGATGGGAAGGGCTGATGGGCAGTGAAAAAAGGGAGCCTCATGGTTGAGAACATTCACCATGCACAACGGAGCCAGACTGTATGGATTCAAAGCCATCTCTATGCATATTAGCTGGATAAATACATATGTTACATTATGTATAAAGTACAGATATAACTAAATATAATACATTATATTTATATATTATATATTTATCAATATATATAACACTTATTTTTCATACAATATGTAAAGTCTTTGGAACACTGCTTAGCTCATGGTAAGTTCTATGGCAGTGATACAAGGATACTTTTAATTCCCTACATTGAATTCTGGTTTAAAAATAAAACTTTACTTCTTCGATTAAGAAATACTGAATGTCTATAATGTAAAAGAACATTAAGAGAATATTGTGGGGGTCAGAGATATGAATCAGATTATGATTCTTATCAGAAACTCGCAAAGCGTCTCTAGGGCAAATAGAAGGGACACGCCATAGAAGGGAACACAGAGAAGGCTCTGCATGGAGGTGGGGGCTTGCTTAAAGACCTGTGGTCAGTCACAGGGGCCAGGACATAGAAGCAACCAAAGTGTCCTACAATAGATGATTGGATAAAGAAGCTGTGGTACATATATACATGGAATATTACTGGAATATTACTCAGCCATAAGAAGAAATGAAATACTGCCATTTGCGACAGTAAATGGATAGACCTTGAGATAATCATGCTAAGCGAAATAAGCCAGACAGAAAAAGTTGAAAATCACATAATATCACTTATATGTGGGATATAAACCTAAAAGCAACAAATGAACAGGACAAAAAAATAGATACTCACAGACATGGACAATAGACTAGTGGTTACCAGAGGGGAAGGGGTGTGGGGAGAGAGGGAAGGTAGATGGGATAAGGGGGGTAAATACATGGTGACAGAAAGAAATCTAACTATGAAAGGTGAATATACAGTGTAAATATATATATATATGCCTTATTGTTGAAAAAAAAAAAAAAAAAGACCTGGTCAATTTTGGACAAGCAGCAGGAAAAAACAGGCAGCTACTCTGTGAAGTCTATCAGTAGGTGCTGAGACTGAGTTTCCTGGATTTTTCTAACATGGCCTTTGCAACAGAGACTGAAATTTCCCCAAAGGCTGATTTATCAAGAGAATTTTTGATAGTGTGCCAGTCTGAGAAGAGATAGTTTTGAGGAGGTGGAGCTTTTTTTACTAAGTAGTTTTGTTTTTAAGAGAAAAATATACGACATGACATGTATGTGGCAAATGTCAAGCAGTAAAAATGGCTATAAAGCGATGACAAGATTTCTACTCAACCCGTTGCCCCTTTTCTAGAGGAATCATAGAAATAAATTACTAAAATCATAATATTTTTTCTATAAAAATATTCTGTTCAATTGTAACATGCATATTTTACACACTTTTTTTTACACCCATTAAAATGCACCATACTGCATCTTGTGATTTTTTTCAGTAGTGGAGATTGTTCTAAAACTGTCTTCCAAAGTTTCCCACACTATGAATATGTTATAATGCACTTCATCAGACCCTATCCATACACATTCGCCTGCTTTCTAAACACTAGCACTTACAACCAACATGGCCACAAAACTCATGATAGGTGACGCTTTTGTGCACTTTCTAGTTGGCTGCAGGATGAAACTGACATTGTTAGTTAATTCTTCATCTATCATATTTGCTGCAAATATTTCCCATGTTGTGCACGTGTATATATAGATTTTGTTTATAGTGTTTCTTGACAAGTACAAATTTTAAAATTTCATGAAGTTATATTTATCAGTCTTTCAAAAATTCTAAATTATATATCTTGCTTAGAAAAAACTGCTGCAAGATTATAAGGAAAATTTATTTTCATCTTAATTTTGGATTTTCATTCATCTGGATTAAAATTTTTGAATAAGTAATAAAGTAGGAGCTCACCCTAATTTATTCTTTTCTCAGTAGCTTGTCCCAACATCATTTGTTGGATATTCTGCCTTTAACACACAGACTTGAAATATTGGTATTATTGTTATCTAAATATCCGCATTATTTGTCTTATTCAAGTCTTTGCTTTTCTCCTTTGATATTTCTATTCATGCACCAATATCAAACTCTGTTACATATGGAAGTTTTCTAATAATATGTCATAATGTAGTCTGTTCCCTTCTCTTTCTTTTTCAAAATTTTCCTGCCTGATCTTTACCTGAACTATAGATTCAGCATGTCTAGTTTTAGAAAAACAATTTGACTGATAATTTTACTGGGATCACATTCAATTTATAGATTAATACAGGGTAAATTAGCATTTTTATACTATTTCATTATCTTAACTGGAATAGAACTAGGCATTAATTCTCATTACTTCAAATTGTATTTTATGTTTCTTGGGTCACTTTAGAGTTTTTTAAAGTTCTATGTTTTATTACAACACTTTAAAGTTTATTCATATAAATCTAGTAGATTTCTATTTACCTCTATTTTGGGGCATTTATTTCTTATTTTATGGCTTCTGTTTAATGGATTTTTCTTTAGATAACATAAGTATATCTTATTTGAAACAAAGAAAGATTAACAAGATTTTAGATATTAATTTTTAGATTCTCCTTACTACATTTCCACATTAATTTATAACAGTATTCTCAGATAACTCTTTGGGTTCCCCAGGCTTATGAAATTATCCAGGTATCTGTAATATAAAATTTTTTCTTCCCTTTTAAAATTTTTATACTTTACATTTATCTTGCCTCAGTTCTTGAAAGGATTTTCCAAAGAATTTTAGGAAATAGAGGTTATAATCAACATCTTTGTTTTATTTCTTAATTTAATGGGAACATCTTTGTGTTTCACTATTATGTATGTTGTTAATTAAATATTAATCCCTTTCTATTTATCAAACGTGTTATTCAAAAATGATATTGGCTTTTTAGCAAGTACTTTGTCAGCATCATTAGACATAATATCTTTATGCCTTGATCTGTAATTAACATGGAAAAATATATTGCGATATTAAATTTCTTGAATGAATCACACCTTAATATATCTCTCAATCTTTTAATAAGCTGCTGAATTCTATTTGCTAACATGTTTTAGGAATTTTGCATCAACATCCATAAGTAAAATCATCTGTAGTTTCATTAATTGGGTTGCCTTTATTAAGTTTTGCACCAATGTTTTCTTATATTTGTAAAAATCCCTTAGAAGCTTTCATGTTCTCTATATACATTCAAACAATTTAAATTGCATTCCTTAGATGTTTAGTAAAATTACTTCTGAAATAAATTGATGCTGATATTTTTATGAGATAGCTTTTGACAAATGTCTTAATATCTTTTGTTGTATTCCATATATTTTCTAGAATATTATGCTTTATAGCAATTTTTAAACTTTTATTTGCATAAGATTAAGTGAGGTGATCCTCATATAATTCTTAATCTCCTAAAATACATAGTTGTTCATTCTAATGTCTTATTTTTAATTTATTGGTGTCTCCTTTGGCTAGTATAGCATTATATCTATTTCAGTACATTTTTCAAAAAACACAACTTGATCATTTTTCTTAGTAACACTTTTCTGAGTTCTGATACATGTATTTCAAGCAGGTGGACATATTGGTAATAATCACAGAATCTGCCATTCATCTTACATTTATTGACGACTTATGATGTCCCTGGCACTATGAATGTGTTGTAGAATAGAAGAAGGTATATAACTTGCTCTTTACCTTCAAAGACTTTAGCCCATGAGTAGCCCCTAGGTTGTTGATACTCTTATATTTCAATTACTCATGGACATAAACATGGTTATATGCATGTTAGTTAGATCTTTGTATTAGATTCTTTTGTATTAGATATATTTCAATTACTCATGGACATGTTTATGTCCATGTTTATGTCCACGAGTAATTGAAATATAAGAGTATCAACAACCTAGGAATTGATGAGCAAATGGGGAGATTTAAGGTCGTATTAGATATATTTCAATTACTCATAAACATGTCCATGAGTAATTGAAATATAAGAGTATCAACAATCTAGGAATTGATGAGCAAATGGGGAGATTTAAGGTCTCTCAACTAGAAAATATCAGAGCAGTTTCTTAAACCTGGGTCTATGGGACATCAAGATTAAACCTACGCATTTAGTGATGTTTATCTTCAAATATATTGTAAGGTAGTTTCCTAATGAAATATGCTTTCTGAATCCTTCGGTGTCTGAGTTTGTCTTTCTTCTGCTTTAACACACACACACACACACACACACGCACACGCACACACACAATACTACATTGATTTGATATAGAGGTCTTAAATCATAATGTTTATCTTTCATAATTCCATGGTTTTCTGGAAAAGTCCTAAAGCAGGCTGATTTGTTCCTCTGAAGATAATCTGTTTCCTCCTACCCCACCAGTCACTATATCAGATATTTAGAATTATTTTCATTACTTTGTAATCCTAAAATTTCACAAAATATGTTTAGACACATTCTTAATTTTCCTAATTTTTTTTACCTAGAATCTGGTGAGCTCTTTCAGTCTGTATATTCTGATTGTTTTTTTAGCTCAGGAAATTATATTTTATGTCTTTGAAAATAATTTTTTTCTTGTTTCTTTCTTTCTTTTTTTTTTTTGGTTGTTGATTGTTGCTGTTTTTGATTTGGTTGTTGATTGTTGCTGTTTTTGATTTTAAAAGACTAGGTAAATTAAAGCTTTCCTGCTTTACAAAGTAGGAAGTAGATCATGGATAAACCATTATTTTTAGTTTATTTCTGAACTCAAAGAAGATAAGCAAACTGATCAAGAGACATGGAATATTAGCAAGAGCTGCACACTGTAAGGAAAAGCTAAATATTTCATTGTCCTGGGGGGAAATTCTGATATCACCACTTCGGGACATAGAACATTATAAAAGAGAGAATAGACAGTTAAACATAAAAGATAAAAGAATCTAATACAAAGATCTAACTAACATGCATATAACCAGAGACATAGTCCAACTGGACATAGAGGTTAATAAGCTGATGTACCTTTGGGGCTTAAATTTAAAAATTTTTATTTTGCTTATGAATCTGCAGTGTAGGCAAGGATCAGGAGGGACAGCTTGTTTGTGCCTTTTAGCATCAGCTAGAGAAGCTTGTCTGGGAGTTGCAGATTGCATTTTCAAGGTGGCTCACTCACATGGCTGGTGAGTTGGGTTTGATTATTGCTGAGGATTTCAGCTGTGCCTATGATCCATAATCCTAGGTTTTTCTCTATGCAAGACTTTCCACCATCTGCCGGGATTCCCAAATAATTGGGATTCCACAGTGGTTGTGGTCCAAGAGAACAAGGCCAAGTATAAAGCATTTTAATGATCTAGCTTCAGAAATCATACAGCACAGATTCTACTATATTCTATTAGTCTAAGCCTGCTTTGTCCAATGTGGTAGTTATTAGACATGTACGCTGATTTAAGTTTAAATAAATCGAAATTAAATAAATCTAAAATTCTGTTCTATAAGCATCCTAGCAACATTTCAAGTGCCTAATGTGGCTTGTGGTTACTGTACTACACAACACAGAGAGGACATTTCCATAATTGCAGACTGTCCTATTGAATAGCCCTCACCCAGGAAGTCACAATGGTTCATTCAGTTCAAAGAAGGACCTAGACACCATCACTTGCTGGAGGAAGCATCAAGGTTAAAATATTTTTAAAATCATGTGACAAGAAAAAGGAAAAGGGAGAAAAATATCTTGTGGGATGTGAGATACTGTCTTTGGGAAATAGAATTTGCCACATTAATTCAAATTATGAGAAATGATGTAGAGAAAAACTATATCAAGTGGCAGTGTGTACTGCAGTTTCACAAATTCATATCCTATGACCCAGCAATTCTCCTAGGTATCTACGAAATAGAAATGCTGCTGGGCACACAAAGAAGAACAAGAATGATCATAACATCACTTTTTGTTAATATCTGCAAATTGGAAACCATCCAAACATCCATCAGTACATAAATGCTCAAATAACAAGTTGAATCTTAAATCTGATTAATATGTTTCCTGTGAAAGTTGCAAAACATCTCCAGACTTTACTTTTATTAACTACAAAATAGTGGTGAATCTACCCATGGATTGCTGTGAAAATTAAGGTCAGACATGCAAAAGCATCTGGAGTATGGTTAGCACTCAACAAGTGCACCTCTGCATATCACCAGTGACTGCCATAGTTTCTTGGATTGTAAAAAGTCTTCATAAATGCGTGTGGAACTAATGAATTCATGTTATAATCTGATTTGTCCATCTGCATTTCCCTGCTGACTCTCCACAGTTCACAGAAATGGCCTCTCAGAAGTAGTGTTAAAAAGGACTGCCCTTCGAAGACAATGACTGGCACATCACGAGTACTCAATATTTGCGAGTGAATAAATGAACAAATAGATGGATGGGTGAATCTCGTCCTTTTCTATGCCTGTATGTGGAAATAGATGAATGCAACTCAAATTATTGGGATTCTATCCTATTTTTAAAAATCCCACCACTCCCCACAGGAACTATTTTAATTATCGAATCCACACTTGGCAAGATAATACTGGAATCCTCGATCCACAATCATCCTTCCTCTCTGTTACTTTCCTAATAGCATACAGTGGCCCACCTCTGTCTGGGAACTGCAGCTGGAAATCTCTTGAGAAAATGACACCCACATGAAATTCCAGTGCTTCAGGTTTCAGCGAGGGAGGGAGACCACAAGTATGACCTTCCTGTTGGTATCTGGGAACCTCTGCTTCAGGTCCAAACCAGAAGCAGGAAGCTCAGTGCTTGCTAAGCAAGAAAAAAGAAATGGACTAGAAAGCATTCCAGCTCGAGGCTGTTGTTGAGATCATTCTTCCTTTCAGTATTTCTTCCATTTCTGCTAATGATCCCAACCTGCTGAAAAGGAAATATCTCCTTCGATAGCACATAGCAAAATGTCTCAAACGCTTACTGTGTGTTGTAATTTAAAACCCAGCTATGTCTGTAGTAATTTCCAGGTCTATTCTCTTTCTGTATTAACGCTGTTTTCGATTTCATCTTAGGGTAAGAGAAACAGGTAAGCCTTTGCAGATGGAAGACAAGAAAAATACGAATTTAAAACATATAGTTCAAAGCTGAAACAATTAGGTTCTTTCATCAGATTCAGAAAAAGGGCTATTAGATGATTCTTTTAAAGTCTTTTCTATTTTGGTTAACCAGGTAAGTTTTCATGGAGGAAGCCACAATTGAATGGTATATCAAGGACAGAAAAAGATACTTTGGGCAAAAAGAATAGTATGAGCAAAGGCATGAAGAGGAGAACAAATTAGGTATTTTGTAGGGAAGGTAAATAGTACCTTTGCTTGGGACACAAGGGCATGTTGGAAGAAAAGAAACGAGGTAAAAAAAAAAATACTAAAATTATTAAACACCTATTTTGGACTCAAACCTGTGCCAAGCTCCTCACTTGTGTTAATCATGTTCCCAATTCAAGGAGATTAAGTTAATTGCAAAAGATCAAACACCTACAAAGCCATGAAGCTAGAATTCAAATTTATTCGGGCCTTTCCCAGGAACAACGCATTTTATACTATGAGAGAGAAAGCTTACAAGGAACTTCAGGGTAGAAAAAGGGTGTAGGTGGGGGTTGGGATGGGAGGGTTCTCAAATGCAAATCTAGGCATCTAATTTTAATTTTGTAGAGCAAGTTTGAAACATGATTCCAATGTGATGGAGGCTGAGGATGCTGACAGCTGTCAGCACAAAGAGGACAGACCAGCCAGGCTGGTGTGTGAGTTACTGAGCCTGGACCCTGGGATAGCTGGTTCACTCGTTTGCAAAGTGCTTGGCAGTGGCGTACAGGGGCTGTCTCTGGTTTTCATTACACCAGAAAACTGGAGCAGAGGCCTGAAGGAGGTCACCACTGGAATCAGAGCCAGACTGGAATGAACTCACAGGTCACTTGGATTCTAATTCTGCTTATGTTACCTCTTGCTACTCTACCTCGCTATCAAACCTCCTAACCTCAGTGTTTCTTTTTTGTACGAGCTTTGAAATTTTGAAAAAAAGATTAATCTTTTTGTCTTCATCAGGAAGAATTTTCGTATTTGGATATAAATATCAAGTTTCTCCCTAACATTTTTCTATTCCACATAATGCACACACCATGTATCATACATCTAGAAGTCTAAACAGGGCAGATACTCACTGTCCTTTCTCACCCCTGGATCTCTATACCATTTTATCCTATTTTTATGATCCTTAATGCATGCTGTGTTGAATGAGTAAAATTTCCTTGAAGGCAGAAGCTTTTTTTGAAAGCCTTGAATATATCATGTCTATTTTAGGTTGCTTCTAACTTTCAGTATTATAAACACCGAGATATATGTTTTTGTTGCATCTCCATCTGTATGTATATTTACGACTATTTTCCTAGAAGTGGAATTGCCATCATCTAACATTTTAAATCTTTAAAACGTTTCTCCGAAGTCTCCTCAAAAAGTTTCAATTTTTAGCCCTCACAAACAGTTCTAAATGCTCTCATATGATGCTCTCGAGAAGTGGTTTAGAAAGGCATATCTTTAAAATTTGACAGAGGAGAATACAATTGTTGGGAAGTCACAAGACTTACTATGCCAGTGGCTTGTGCACTGCCCTCAAATCCGTCCCCTGAACCGCCCCTGCTCAGTAGCACTGGAAAGTACATTTTTGAGGTACCCTTGTTGGTTGGCTCCCATTGGGTGGCACTCGTGGAAAATGGAAGTTTGGAATAGTGAGGAACCAGGGAACTTCTCTCCTCTCGTTCTGCTTCAGGTGGCTGCCTCTCCTCCAAAGTGGTTCCACATCCTTCCAGACAGCCCCTCCTTCTTTGGTCCCGTCCCCTATCTGGCAGCCCTGCCATAGTTGAGCTCCTACCTGGCTGCTTTGTCTTCTGTGCTCTGATGCACCACCTTCCCCCATCCCGCCAGCCTTCTGTTGCTAGAGGCTTCCTGCTCTTGCTACTCTTGGGTTGTCTCGCCATCTCCTACTTGTCTTAACCACCCTCTCCATTCCTGTGTATTAAATCACCTCTATGTATCTCCCCAGTATGGACTCGGTCTTCTTGGCTGATAAACTTACCCAAACACATTTGGCTGGAAGCAGTGCTACAAGGAACTGAATCCAGACCTGCTAAGTGAAATCTGGTGTTTCCTCTGCTAGATCGAGTCAGAAGTGTTGGTGTAAAAGAGGGCTTCATGTGAATGGCGTAGACAAGTGCTGTAGAAGGCCAGAGTGGGGAGTGATGGCAATGGTCTGAAATGGTCATAGACGGCTGTGTGAAAAAGGTATTTATCTGTTGATTTAGTTAGTTATTTAGTTATTATGGTGACATTGGTTAATGAAATCCGATAAAAAAAGCTATCATATAAACAATATCTCCAGTCTCCAGGGTGGGTCTGAAGGCAGAGCGTTCTTGGGCAGTTAAAAATACCACAACTAGTGCTGCTGGATGTTCCAAATCCAGTTCTGGCCTATGCCCTCTTTTTATGCCACTAGGAAACTCTTTTTAATGTGAGAAAATATTTTGCAAGTTTTTTGAATTTGAAATTGCAAAGTATAGATTAGGAGAAGATTAGAGAGTTTTTCGATGTCCTTTAATCTTACTGCACTATTAGTGACGTTCTGATTTTCAGATATCTAAGGAGAAAGCAGTCTTTTTATTGAGAATCTCTAAACACTGTAATCCAGTCTTGGGTTAGATAAAGAAAATAAACAGTCGCAAAAGATCTACTGAATATATTCAGAACTAGTGGTCTTCTGCCTTATTTCAATTATTTATAACTCTCAGAACTTACTGAATCCAGGTCAGTAAATTCTTTACAAGAAATCCCTACCGGATTGGATCCACTTGGGTGTTCAGTTCACAAGCCCCTCCCTTTATAGCTAAGGCATTTCTAGTCTCCCATCTCAACCTTTTAATTCTTTGACCCCGATTGCTATACAAAGGATCTCATTAGCCATTTTTAATGGCGACTTCTGCATTATGCAAAATGGACATCCGTAATAGAACTCAAGTGACCTCTATATGGTTCATCTCTACAAAAAAAATAATATATTTTAAAAAAATTAATATATGTGTATTTTGTTTCTTCCTCCTTTCTTCATTTAGACCATAATTGATAGATTCTAGCTTTCAAATGCTTTTATCTCTCAGAAAGTGACTGGCCTAAAAATCTAATTGACTGAAATGATCAGTTTACCACAGTTCACTACACGCACTCAGAAAGCTGTTCTAAGTGGCAATTTGAAAAAGCTGTCCTTTGAAATTGGCATTTTCTAAGTATTCTCCTAAATTACAGTTGGGCCATAAATACACCAGGTTAAACTAAGGCAGCTGAGAAATTATACAGGTGAAAATTACAAGGATATGATCTTTCTACTCAGGCACGTAAAGATTTAATCTCCCAGATTAAAAACCCAGAACACAGTGATCGAGTCAAGATAACAGCTGGGAGGATGCTTTGGGACAGGGTTCCCAGGGTATTTTCAGGGGACCAGGTCTGCGGCCCACAGGGGCAGGTGTTTCACAGGCAGAGCACAGAGGAGCCCTTTTCAGCAGAGTCAGGCCAGCTGTGAGCTTATCTGTGCCATCCTGCTTTCAAGGAACGGTTCCCCGTGTCTGCTGAAGAGAAAGGAGATGAGCCCCCCGTGTGGGAACTGTGCTACACGTTGACAGGAGAAAAAGAAAAATCATGAAAGAGAAAGCAGGCTAGGCGGCTTAGTTGTATGAGGGAAGAATCTATTTGATTAACAAGGCAGAAGTAGAAGATATTAACAATATCAACTGCTTTGACATCTCTCCATCAGCTAGACAGGCAGTGTTCTCCTTTGCAGTCGGTCCCCGGAACCTCTCCAGATCCCATTCCCTTGTCCACGTCCATTACCACTGCCCTCCTTTAAGCTCTCATCATCCAGACCACATCAGAGCCTCCAATCAGGTCTCAAACCCACTGTTGCTTCCTTCTAATCCAGATTTTCTGTTGCAACCAGAATGAGGCTTCTGAAACAAATCTGTCCATTCTACTCCTTTCCACAAAATTCTCCAGTGGCCACATATTGCCTTCAAGATCCAGTCCAAGATCCTTAACCTGGCGTTAAAGCCTTGCACGAAACGGCTCTGCACACGTCACTGGCCTAAGCTTTCAACTTTCTTATATTTCAGTCACATAAATATGTACATGGACATTTTCTTTTTTCCTACAACCACACCAGCTTTGGAGAAGTCTAACGAAAGCCTTTAAAAGGAAATAATAATCATCCCACACTTCTTACATGGCAGCTCCAAGGTCCACAGGTACATGTCCTAAAAGGAAGGCAGAGAGAAGCCATGTTGCCTTTTAGGAGCCGGCTTGTAAGTCTCACAGCATCACTTCTGCGGCACTGTTATCAGCTGAGGTAGTCACCAAGGCCCGCCCAGTTCCAAGGGAAGGAACACCAGCACTAGCTCTTGACAGGGGTTACGGGGTGCAGAGTTCTGGAAGAGCATCAGAGACTGAAAGAATCGTCGAAGCCACTTTTGTAAAACACAATTTGCCACAGAGAGGGTGTATAGCTGATTCTTTTAAGAAGTGAGCCTAAGAAAAGAAGGATAAAAAGATAAGAAAAAGAACAAAGCAGGATCAAAGCCAATTGCGTTTGACCTGGACATGTAAATGCACTGCTGGCAAAAGAAGAGGTTTGGAAACACTCAGGCCGCCCGTTTAAGAGTTTTCACTTTTAACTTTTGCTGAAGAACAGGGCTCAGCAAACACAGTCTGCAGACCAAATATGATGCCTTCACCTGGTTCTGTAACCCCATGAGCTAAGAATCAATTTTAAATTTTTAAATGGCTGGAAAAAAAACAAAAGAATCATATTTTCACATCCATAAATACAATATTATTGGACGTGCACACTGATGCACTTATGTGTTGTCTGTGGCTGCCTTCATGCTATAATACTAGAGCTGAGTAGCTGCAACAGAGATCATATGGCCCACAAAGCGCAAAATACTATCATTCTTTCTAGAAAGTATTTGCCAACCCCTGGTGGAATAGCTTTCTAATAGACCCATTTGTGCCTTTATACACAGGAAGAATGTGGGTTTCTTAAAAATGGAAGGTCCCTTCAGCATGCGGAATGGTAGCTCATTACATCCTTAATGGCTTTCTGTAAGAATATGAAAAGAATGGCTAAATGTTTACCTTTATTCTTGGTCAATATTGATTTGCATGTTATCATTTGTGTAGCATTGTGGTCATGTTTTTTGCATGTTGTGGCTACTTTCTTATTAGTCTTTCTGTTGTTAAATAGCTTCTCCCTGAAGAGGACTTCCCTTTTGAATCCACTTCACGCAGCTGTGCCCCTGCTCCCTTATCTCTGACCACTGCAACCTGAATACGCTCCTACTATCAGTCACGGCGTCTATCCGTATTCCTTTGCTTTGCTCACCTGTTTCATGATCTGCCCCTCCAACATGACAGTATGCATTCCATGGCAGCAGGGACCTCGCTCACCTTCATATTCCCAGAGGTAATGTTTGCATTATATTATATTCAACTGGCATCTGCCAGCTCCATGCATATGGTATGAATAAATGAGTGTGTGAGTGCGTGAGTGAGTGAGTGACTGACTGAGTGAATGACTGTTTCTCCATTTTGACTTCATCTACCAAAAGTAGAAGGATACTTTGATTTCAGCACAAGGACACTTTGATTTCAGAAGCAAGTATCTTTCTATTACTATTTTATAAAAGATTGTGATTTGGAAAGTTAGTCCACATATCCTGTGGTTGGGATTTATGGAAAAGAGAAAATCAGGACATTCCCAAAGCTGGCAGAAGCAGAACTGGAGGCCAAGGGGGTTACAGGGCCAGAGATGTGGCCAGCCCCCCAGGCACGGTTGGGCCATTGGATCTCTCTATCTTTACTCTCGCCCCATAGCTCAGACCATCATCATTTCTTAACAAAGCTTCCGCAAGGGTTTCTGCTCAACCCCCCACTTACTCCAGTTTCTTCTCCAGAGTGCTTCCAGTAAAAGCTTGTGACAGATGAATGTGACCATGATTAAAACCCTTCAAGGTCTCTCTAGCATTTATTCAATAATGCCCAAATACCTTAAGCATAGATGCAAGTCCTTTAGATGTTATCTATAAACCACATTTCAACCTTATTTCCATCACTCCTTCCCCAAGACCAGGTCCATTGAATTCTCCAGTCTTAAGTCAAAGCAGGGCCATTTCCATAGTGTTCTCTTTGCCGAGACTGCCCTGCAGTTTTACTTAAAATTCTGATTTTTCTTCAAGATTCAGCTCAAATATGAACACCACTGTGAAATCTTCCCCAAGGCTTCCCAGGGTAGTTAATGGTTTTGTCTACTCTGTATCCTGTGTCTGTGCCCCTGCTTGGCCATGTGACTCTCCCGGCCTGTGTTCCATCTTTCTTTACATCTACCTTAGTCTCTTGCTCTCTCGGCCCCTCAAGGGAATGTAATAAATGACAGTACAATTTTCCTGTATAAACCTCTACCTTTGCCCTCCCGCTCAATTACATTGTGCAGTGTTTGAGACCAGCAATAATTTCATATTTCTTTCTGAATCCTCGCACCTGAGTATATTTCCTGGACCAAAAGAGACATCAATTAAATTTTAGTCAAAGGAAATAAAGAAGAGAGTAAGGAAAGGAGGAAGAGCAGGAAAGTAGAAGTGGACTGAGTCAGTAGTGACCATGAAAATGGTCCTAATGGCTAAGGGTCTGTGCTAAAAGGTCCATATCATTGAGTCGGGGGAACTGATGCTGGGAGGGACGGTGCCCAAAGACACCACTGCAGTGCATTAGGCAGGTGGTGAAGGAGGATTTTCATCAAAGCTTTGTAGTTTAAAGTCAGACACACGGTTCCTCCTGCCTTCAATAGTCGTGAAACTTTGGGGAAAATGGGTATTCTCTCTAAGTGCTTTCGCCTCTTCATCTACCAACTGGGATAATAACATGTTTACCTTAATTTTTTAAAATTAAAATACCACCTTCAATATATTTAAATGAAACAAACACTCGTAAGTCATTTAGAACAGTGTTCAGTACATAGAAAATAATCAATAAAAGTTAGACCGCATAAAAACAAACCACAAACAACACTGAAATATCCAGACTGGGTCATAACTCAGAGGTCAATTAATGGACCCTTCATTTCACACTGAAGAAAAGGCCCAAATAATGATTAACAGCACTGGAATAGGAATAAGCCCTTCTTAATCAAAGTCCAGTGTCTTCCTCACAAAAGTCATCATAGCTAAAGATGTAATAAAGATGGATAAGAAAGGACTACAGGGAAAAGGAAAGGATTAGTAATTGGTACAGAAAAAGAAGCATGAGCCAGGAGCTATTTCATAGGCTCGTAGCATCCACCCAGAAAAGGTGACATTATTCTAGCTTAGCAGATGAGGAAATTGAGGAAGTGGATGCTGCAGAGACTGATGGGAGAAAAAAGCCGTACTGCCGTGAAGCCCTTCCCAGACAGGCTGGCCTGGGAAAACACAAACCTCATACCTGCTGCAGGATGCCAAACGCTGGTAAGAAAACCACCAGCAAAGTAGTGTGCAATGAGGATACAGCCTCCGAGTTAAGAGAAACATTATTCTAAATCATTGTTGTAGCAATTAAAAGGGAGAATGAATTAAAAATAAAAATCATTTAGAAAAAGAACACAAATTAATAGCCTGGCTAGTTGCAAAGCCCTGGTTTATATGTCAGAATGTACTCGTATGAACGGCTCCTTTGAAATGCACAAGAGAGAGAACAAAGTGTAACTACTTCGAGAGCTTTCTTTTTCTCTTTCTTTTGTGTCTTTCAAAAAATATACTTTTAAAAATGTCTTGAGAAAAGCTCACCAGTTGACTTACAGTCATTATTTTTCTAAAGCTTGGTAGCTATATACTTTATGAATACTACTCAAAATCATGCTGTCTCCAGCACTGATAAGCTCTTAAAGCATAAATCAAACACTGTCACTCTGTCTTAAAGATAGTCACTGGATTCTCAGCTCTCCTAGGAAAGTGTCCTGAAACCTATGTATGTGGAGTATTGCCAAAATAGTGCGATGGTTTATAGTTTATGCTAGAACTATTAATTAAACCAAAATCTGTTTACTCCATTACCGCATTCTCAAGAATGTATAGTATGTAGTGTGAGTGTGCACATAAGCAAAGTCATTTCAACAGTTCTTGGATCTTGTTTCGTAACCTCAGGCAACACTTTTTTTTAAGTTTCTGTTTTTCCGGATACTTCAGTTAATAATTAGTTCACATATATCATTTTGCGAGATGTTAAGAGGTAAGGTTACTTTCAGGAAATGCAGCAGGTGGCTACAAATAATGAAGTTACAAGGCCTGCGAAGAACTGCCCCGTAGCCTGACAAACGGTCTGAAGCCTAACGCTTCTCCGGGTTCTTGAGCAGCAATGTGAGGTTCTGATTCGTGTGAATCTTGGTGGAGCACCCATGTGATGGCCTCAGTGGCACTGACAACAACTCTACAGACAATGACTTGGAATGAACAAGGAAAAGCACGTGGCAGCTATTGCCTAAGTGCTCACTCCTGGGGTCGCTGGGGCTAACATTAGGGTTGTGAAGGCTAGAAAGGCTGCCAGGCCTCCCTGGGGAGGTGACACATGACAAGGACCAGAGGATAAGGATGAACTTAGAGAACATGGATCGTTAGTAAAAGAAGCTGAACTCAATCGTGGGCAAGGAGACTGTGGGCTACAATGGAGAAAGCCCGTGCGTGGGGAGGTGAGTCTCTCTTGACTGACGGACAGACGGTATGTGCCTGGGCCACACGGGCTTAAGGGCTCGTGCCCAGAATGGGTCTATTTTTTCCCCATTTTTGGTTCCCCTTTTTCATGTATTTGAGCCAGTCAAAACAACCAGAATAATGTCTACATTATTTTTCAAATAGCCCCTTTCCCCTTTATTTGTCACGATAAGAATCTACTCCCATAGATAATTATAAAATTACCTATAGATAAATGTTGAAACATCTATTTTCCAGTAGAAGCTTTCTACAAAGAGGCAACAGGGTTTATTTGGAAAACAATGGTATTTGGAATGGAGTTCAAGTCCTGGTTTTGCCACCAAAAAGGTGATTGGTTTGGTGTCAGGCAAGCCGTCTTAACCTATTTGCATCTGTCGCTTTCTTTATACAGGTGAAAATTAAAAGAGCACATGTAATGTGTTTAGCACAGTTCTGGAACAAAGCAGATACTCCATCAAACTTAGCTTCCTAACATTCAAAATCTCTCTACTTGGCTTTTCACTGATGCTAAACAAGTAGCAATACCAGGTTAATTTAAAAAACATATTTACTGGTTTGCTACACTCCCTGAAGTTCTGAGGAAGCCATCACAGTTAAACCTTATAATCCACAGAGAATGTGTCAGGATGTTGTCTATTAATGAAGAGAAAACCATTCTGTCAACATAAATGGGGCTTGGCTCTGGGAGAATTCATTGAAAGAAGGTTTTCTTATAACTTCTGCGCAGTTCTAAAGCTTGAAGAACTGAAAAGGAAGAACAAATTGAATTTGTATTGATTTCCCTCAAAATTCACTCAGATCAGAAAGAGAAAAAAATAATGTCTTTCATTTACGGCTGGACATGGTCCTCAGCCACTAGACTCTCACGTGAGAAGCTAGTATATAAACACCTAAAATGCACAGTCATTGAGGAAACGTCCCTGGAAGTGGAGGAGATCAGTTCAGGAAGCGATGTAGCCGACTCTGGCCCTCTGGGAGGTCTCAATTTACTAAGGCATATCGACAAATAGATATGACTCTTGATTAAATTCTGAACGCATAAGTGTCACACGCCATCAGCTACTACCTCACTAGTACACTGACGTCCTGATTCTTAAGGGTCGTGCAACTTTCTGCTTAGAAGAGAAGAACATTTGACATCATCTGCAGCCTCCTCTCACCTCTGAAGTGGCTCTGACGTCAGCACAGTGACGGGGACCTTACTACCTATCAAGGCAACCTACTCCAATGGCAAACATTTCAACTCTTGGGAAAAAAAAAAAAAAAAACGGCTTCAGGGTGCTTGGCTCCCTGTGGTCTCCCCCTACTTGTCCTAGTCAGACCTAAAATATCAGAGATGAGAAAGACCTTGCAAGCAGTAATGTGCTAGTCAGCATTCAACCACCAGCTCTCCAGTGTTTTATGTGTGTACGTGGCCATGTATTTACAGTTACATTTATATTTAAACATTTATACTTAACTGTATTACTATAAAGGATGTATACATGAATTAATAAAAATATAATATTTCTTGCTATAAATTCCCTATAGCCAATTGATTCTCATTCATGTTTTCAAGATTTTACTGAATTCTTTTCATTATAGTTAAAGCATGGTTGCGACTAACAAATGCACGTTGGTTGATATTTTTCATTTATCTTAATGAACGAGACAAAAGTGAAACAACAAAAACATATGTTGGAACTCGTTTCATTCACTGGTGACGTTGAGTGACTTCTTTTCTGAATTAAAAAGTACTTTTCAAATCCTGGAGGTGATTTCCTCTTTTTTTTTTGGTTTTAATTTGTCCTTCCCTGATTACAAATAGAATTAAGTATATTTTCATGCTTTTCTTTTTTTTTTTTTTTTTTTTTTTTTTTTTTTTTTTTGCTACTCACATTGAATACCTATTGATATAACACCATTTTAACTTTAATCCGTATTAATAATACTATCCATCACTTTCATAAGTCGATATAATGAACAAAACAATAAACCAAGCCTTGATTTGGATCATTTGCTGATTTCCATGATAAAAATACACCCACCTGGAAAATATTAAGCTACTGACATAACCTCACTGAACAGGAAACCAGGAAAAGATGGCAGCCTGCCATTTTATAATATTTCCACCACATAGATACAGTAGATATAAATAGCCTCAAGAACAGAAATAATAGTCAAATGGATTAAAATAATTAGTAAATAATGAATTTTAAATATTTATTATTTTTAATTTCAATGTAATATGTTTACTTTGAAGTTTAATCGTCAATGATGGCTGCATGTAAAACCAACGCACAATATTTCTGAAAATAAAACTACCAGTTCTTAGAGTCAACTCTAGCACATTCGGCTTACATAGACTTCTTATTTTACAGATGAGAAAGTGAGGCCCTGGGCAGAAATGAGAATGGTCCAAAATTCAGTAACCCTGCTGCTTTGGGTATAGTCGGCAGAGCCAGGATTTGACTCTCTCTGTTGCTTCTTATACTGAGTGTTCCTGAGTACCTTATTTGACTCTCCAAACCTCAGCTGCCTTAGTTTCATAGAAATAATAATTCCTAAATAATAAAGTTGTTAGAGGGAATAACAGATATTCTAAATCATACACTGGCACAGTAGCCAGTATTTAAAGTAACGGTTTCTGTGAGAAGCTTAGCATAAGCAATAAAGGCCACTCCAGTCTCAATCCCACATGACAAGCCTTCAGACATCTGTAGGCAGTTCTTGCATTCCATGAATATAATCAGCACTAAACTGTACAACCCGCGCTCTTTCAGAAACTCAATACTCAACTTGTGCTAGGCTTAGCACTCGGTGTAACAACTATTTTTTTTTTTTTTAATTAGAGTAGTTTTCCTCTTTTATCTGACCATCTCTACTTAAAAGCCTCGTGAATGAGGATTGTATTTGGGGTTCGTGTTTGCTGGACTGTCCACATCTAGGAATTACATTCAAGTCTGAGTTCTGCATTCGAGAACGGCCTTGGTAAACCAGATTATGGCAAGAGGTGGCTCTTATGATAAGAGATCTGGAAACTACTGCAGTAGCAGAGAGAGGTGAAGGAAGTGGGCTTATCTGTCCTGGAAGAGAGAAGAATTGAAAATATTAGATGGAAAATCCCATCCTACATAGATTTCATTTAACTACTTGACCCTGGTTGTAATCCCAACTTGTCATTTATGTTGTCGTTGTGCTTTTGTGAAAATGTAAGAAAATATTGAACAAAAGAACGCATAAGTGAATGAATGCATGACCTACAAAAAACAGAAGCACCATTGGAATAAAATCATGCTGTTGACTATAATCTCTTGAATCTGACTTTCCTCATGGTGCTAATGGGATGATAGCAGCCTCCCCAATAGGTGTGGTAAAGATTAAATTTATGTAACAGGAGCACTTGGTACCTGGCGGTCACTGATAAATGTTTGCCACCCTTATTATGACTCTCCAGCTTCCTAACTGACTGGTCACTCGAGTCCCTTAAAGAGTACAGGGGAAACAGAGCAGGAGCGAGACAACGTGCCCCGGGGTGTCTGTTGCAGCAAAAAAGTCACAGTGGGGAGCTCTGGCTTTATGAAACCAGCTTTGTGAAGGGTAGGGAGGTTTATAGAAAACAGTGTTGTGGGGGACAGTGCCATAAACTCGACAATACGCTCATCCGAAGGGCTGTTTTGATTCTCTCTAGGAGGTAGGTTAAGGCCATGTAATTAAACTCTCCCCAAAGAGGTAAAGGTATTTTCTAGAATTTCTGCCAAGGCTCTTTGAAAAAGAGTCAACGTGCTTTTTTCTTTTTTCTCTCTCACCTTTTTCACACTTTCTTCTGGCCTACAACGGGGAAGTGACGGCTGGAGTTCCAGAGGCAGCCATCTGGGAATATGAAGCGACTTTCGGAATGGAAGCTATGAGGTGAATCTGAATGAGAGAAGGAGTCTGGGTTCTGCCGACAGGGTAGCCGCCATCCTATCCTGAGACAGGTATCATCACACTCCCTTTTACATGAGAGAGAAATGCACTTTAGCCATAATTTCCAGTCCCTATTATAATATCAGACATGTTCAAAAGTCAGGGAGAGGACTCTACACTTATCCTAATCATTTAGTCCTACACATTAAGCCAAAGTCACTAACGTCTCTATGGGCAGAGAGGCCCCAGGTGACATATGGGTTAATCAATAATAATCAATAGTAGGGACGTAGACTCCTAAACACATGAATGATGATCTAAAGTTTCTCGAGTGTTTATTATATTAAAAATGCAGAGGGGAGAAACCCCTTGACTCATGCCTTTGGCTACTTGAAAATTATTAAAAATTTCCTGAACCAGAGATTTTACCATCTGGCCTCTTCTCTTATCAAAATATATTTATATACCATTTACTATGTGCCAGGTACTCTTCCAAGCACTTAAATAATATTGGCATAAGAATAGAATTGGCATAAGAACCTTGTGCTTTCGGTACAATTGTTGCTACCATTTTTCAAGTGAAGATACTGATGGAGAGATGGGTTAAACAGCTTATCCAAAGTCTGTCAATAAATGAAAAGTCAAACATGGCAGTCTCGCTCCAGAGTCCACATTCTCACTGCTACTCCATGCTGCCTCTTTGTTTTCAACTGAGACGGGAGAATCTTGCCACGGGGTTGGCCTACGAGCTTCCTTGCTAGCTTAGCTCCCCCTTCTGATGGATTCCCATCCCATGTGCCCCTTGGAAATTGGTTTCTATTTTAACCGAGATTTGTAAAAGATACTAGTATGGCTCTCAGACCGGCGTGGGAAACGAACTGGTCTGCAGAACGCTTCGTCTCTCATGCAGGAGCTCATGCAATACCAACTGCCCTAGAGAAGAAAGAGTAAGAGCAGGATGGGCTCACTAACCAGTCGAGGTCAACAGTGTGACTCCCTTCCTCTCCCCAATGGCTTCGAGTGTCATCGGATAAATGTGGACAACAGGAACTTCAAGAGAAGAGGGGCCGCCATTAGCGCTTCCCTAGTTACTTTCAGTCGTTATCGCTAATCCTCATAGAAAGCTTATGAAGTAAACTTTACTAGGTAATTTTCGTAGTTGAGAGGACTCATGACAGGGTGTAATAATTTGGGGATTTGAGCCTAAATTCACAACTCCAGAGTTTTCTCCTATTACTGCATCACTGCTTCTCCATCGCCGTGAGATCAAAAGTCAAACCATGTCACAGAAACAATCCTATCCTTGTTCCTTTATTAGGAAATACTAAAACATAAAAAGACATAAAGAAAAATGCAATGTAAACTTTTAAAGCCACAACTCAAGTCAGGAGACTTCAAAGGGATACTGTAGATACACAGAACAGGTTGGTGGTTGCCAGCGGGGGAGTTGAGGGGTGAGGTGAATTGAAGATGGACAAAAGGTACGAACTTCCAGTTTTAAGATCAAGAAGTTCTGGGGAGGTAATGTATAGCATGGTGAGAGAGTAGACCTTAAAAGTACTTATCACAAGAAAAAAAAATCTATGTATGGTGATGGATGTTAACTAAACATATTCTGGTAATTATTTCGGACTTTTTTCTAGGTAGGTTCGGGTCACTCTTTGAATCTTCACTTTCTTACCCACTCAACCTTCGGGGCAAATGCTGAAACTGAGACTCGAAGAGGAAAATAACTTTCCCAAGTTCAACTGATACTAATACCCAGGTTTGAGAGCCCTGTTTCATCGTTCCCCTCACTGCATCAAGCTACCTTTACAAAAATGAAATATCCATTTACGACAAGTATCTATTTTTGTCCATTTTCCTAAAACATGGAATCACAGTGATTGCATTCATTTGAAAACTATGGAAGAAAAATGTAAGTTTAACTTGAGTCAGTCTATTTTTAATGCATTCAGAGATTACAAATTATCTTCTTTTCTCAGAGTCAACTAAAAAGTATTCGAACCTTATTTAGCAAATAGGAACGAGAGGGAACGCATGGTCCGTGGCAGAAACCCCACTTTCTTTCCCTTCATGGTGAACCCTTCTCCCTGCATTCCTGACACTGAGAGATGAGTTTGTACTTGACAAATAGCCACCTGGCAGAGAGGCCCTTCGTCACGACCCAACTCCACCCAGAAGAAGAATGCACCCTCAAGAACAGGGCCTGGTGAAAAATGCGTGGAAACGGCCTGGGCTGAAGCAGGGTCCTTCTGATTCCATTTATCAGTGGTGGCAGTGGTGTCTTTTGAAGTGGCTTCCTTCAGCCTTGCCGAGACCTCAGACTGCCACCAGCATAGGAAGAATTGCCACCCACAGCCTTCACAAGGCTCCTTAAGGAGGGGGCACCCCGCAGCTGGAGCCGGGCCTTGCTGAGACCAGGCTCGCCAGGGAAGAAGAGAGAGAAACCCGCTGACTCATGCCTTTGGCCAATTCCAAATTATGAGAAATTTCCTGAACTAGGGACTGCACACATAATTTTTCCTTCTGGGATAAGAGAAGTCATAGGTCCTTGTTCTAAATAAGAAGGAAGAGAGAATTCACTGTTATGAATGTTTTAGGGACATTCTATACGCTGCTCTGTTACCTAGGAGGCCAAGTTCATATACGCTGTATCAGTGGGCTCACTTGCCATCCAGCGGCCAGTTGGCTTGGCCAGTTGGAGGCACTAGTAAGAGATATAAAGGGCTGGAAAGGAGCAAGGTCGAGTTACTTATTACTGCAGTCCTCTCTCTGTGAGGTCACCATAGGTTGGCTGCGTCCCTTTTCCTGTGTCAAGCCGCTATCAAACTGTTCTCTCTACAGACCAGTCTCCTTCTTCTCTATCATCCACTGAAGTCTTAGTAAGACTGTCAATCAGAGGGGCATGGGTGGGCACATGACGCGAGCTAGGCCAATCTGATTTTTTCCCTAGGATTTGACTCTTAAACCAAGTGATACAGAAATGGAGAAAGATTAGGACTGATTGGTGCCTGCGTTAGAGCACTGGGCGAGGAGAGGCTCTGTGGCCTCTTAGATTCCCAGAGCTGCACTGGTTCTATTCTTCTTCAGGTCCCAGTTTGTCAGTGTTTCCTTAAATTGAGTGATTCGTCCGCACCCATTAAAGAAGCAGCTATAACTGAGAAATTGAAGCTCATAGTTTGAAGTAACTTGTTCAAGGCCACACAGCTAGTGAGTAGAAAATTAGGGCGTCTCTCTTTTCCTATTGACATTCAACAGATTGCTGGCCCCTGCTGCTCACATGCCTCTCCCTATTCCAGTTTCTGGAATTAACTCCTATGCCTACCATTGGCCTCCAAAGTCACCGGATTGTTTTGTTTTGGAAATGAGGCTGCATAGAAGGAGGAAGGACGGGAGCCAGCGGAGTGCCCCTTCCATCCCCCATCTATCTCTCCTTCTGTCCCCAGAGAGGGTCTCATCGACATTAGCAGTGTTGCTGGAATCTGCTTTATCCCTGAGAGAGGACTTCTGGAAATATCTATTTGGCAAGTTTCTGAACTACCCAAAGCATGTGTTGGTTCAATCCGAACGGTTTCATCCAACCCTGGGAAGAGCAAAGTCAAGGTGAAGAGGAAGGAAACACGTGAGAAGCAGACGGGATGACCATTGAAACTCTGAGGAAAAAAGAAACACGGACGATAAAGACAAGCGAGCTCTACATGTGTCCCAGGAACAAACATGCCACCTACTGCCAACACCTTGTGCCCAGCACCCTGAACCAGAAACTTCTGTTCATTGAGCACTTGCTCTGGGCCAGGCCCAGAATGAGTACGTTACAGGGGAACTTAAGTTAGCAACAGAGTAAAGAGATAGAAACCCATATCTGAGATATAAAGGGGAAAGCTGCCCGTGAAAATCAGGGGTGGCTTCCCAGAGGAGGCAGCAGTGGAGTTGCTAGGAGACACTCACTGAGAATAAGCCTTTCTTTTTGGCCTCTCGTGTATGTGGTATTTTATAGGAATAAATTAATTTAACCTAGAAAGCTTGAGCCCAGTTCAGTTTGCATCTAATATTAGCCTTCTTTCTACTTCCTATAAACATTTGTCTCTGTGGGGCTGGCCTGGAGGTATTCGAGCAGGATTGTAGGAACCTTGGCAGTTATATTGTTTGGGGAGAAGGGATGAGATTGACAAACTGTTTTTGAGAGCACAGCCTCTTATCAGATCATTGACTATAAGCATATAGCCTGGCAGTTTTCACTGACCAAGCTCACTTTTAGATTGGCAAACATTTTCTGAATACCTCCTCTATGGTACATGCTGGAAATACTGTGTTGAATGGCCCCATCAGACCATTCCTTGGCGTCAATGCACAAGCAATCAGGGTAGTGAATCCTAGATCCACTGCCTTTGTTTGCCAGGCCCAGCTCCCACAGACCCTGGGGACGGTCCCTGCTACACCTGTTAGCAAATCTCTCGGCATCCATCATGCACATCTAAGAAAAATCCTTGCCAGATCAGAGAGGATTAGGGCATATATGTTGGAGATATGGCAAAGCCACAAGAGGCTCTAAGTATTTGAAGATCATTCAGAGAGGGCAATGTGATAAAGAACAAGTGTCAGACTCGATTTTTAAAAAGAGAGAAAATGCAAGAGTGGCTTTAGAGAGGTTTTCTTCATGGGAAAGTTTATGAGCAAGGATTTGGCAAGCAGGCATTGAAGCTTCCTTTCCCCACATCTGTTTTCTTCCCTCTGCTCTCTGTCAGCAGAGCCGTTCGTACAAATCTAAGAGCTGGCTTTAGCCCCTACGGCCATCCCATGAGTCACCTAGCCTCAAGTTAAAGAGCCCGATAAGTGAATAGTGAAGAAACACACCAAGCAGATTAGCCAAAGATGCTCATGCAACGGTGGGAAGTAGCAAGGAGCTCAGAGAGCCGGCCCAACCTCTGTATCTCCTAGGCCTTCCTTCTATAGCCTGGGAAACTAACTTCAAGTGCCCATCACATGCAAAGCACATAGTTTCTTCACACTTCCATAAAAGAGTCTGCTGTTCAAGTTATATAAACATGAGTGTCTACCTTTATTTTGACTGAACCATTTCTCAATTTAAAATTAACTGGCTGTTGTCTCTAAGGGTTTCATTTTATGGAATTTCAACCATTTATTCAGTCCCAGGAACTATGCCAGATTCTCTACTTGGCTTATTTAATTTAACTGCACAACAACCCTGAAAGGTAAGTATTAGAAATCTCCGTTACTGATAAGAAAATTAAGGTTCCCAGGGACTGTGGACATTGCCCCAAGCCAGGAATCTGAAGTGAAGCCATAATTCAATTGAAGTCCATAATTCAAAAACCTCTGCTTTTTCTTATAAAAACTTGCTCTGTCTCTCATCATATGTTAAGATAAAATTCATAATTTTACATGATGTAAACTAAAAAAAGGAAAAAAGCTTCTGTGTTCACCCTAGATCATACATGGAAGATACAATCAATGGTGTTAGCTTATGTATATTTTCTTTAACAGCATTTTGCATTTTTAGTTATTTTAAGAATTATTCTATATGAAAATTGATAATACGTTCTCTATAGAGAGAACAGAAAATGCACGTTACTTAGAAAGAAAAAATGGTACAGGAAAAGAAAAGGAAAAAACAGAACAAAAAAAGAGAAGGAACAGCCATTACAATGTTGGCAAGCTTGCACCTACCCCTGCATCAGATCCATTTTTACTTTATAAGTGGAATTTCTGGATGAGAGGATATGGACGTTCTGAGGCTTTTTGATACATATCACCAAACACCCTCTGGAAATATTACAGTCATTTGTGCTTAGTCTTGACTTTTATCTCAGTGTTCACTTAATTTTCATTTGGATCAGTAGGAAAAATGAACACTTTATCTGTTTATTATCTTCATTCTTTATCATTTATCTATTTACTTGATTTTCTACTGATATGCTCATTTTTCTTATTGAGTGATCTGGCATCACCATTGATGGCTGAGTTCGTAAATGAATGGCTGGTGGACTGTAACCCAGCCCTATTATGTGTGTTGCTTAGCTACTTATTTTAAATGAATAAATGATGAATGAAAAATGTACTAAAATGTAAATATTCAGAGATTTTCATAAAAATCTGCGTTTTCAATTTCTCCTATACTATCAAAGGACCTGGCAAAAATAGCCCATGTTTCTGCATGGCACATGGCAATGATTCGCTATATATGGCTTGAAGCTACACAACTTGCAAGGGACATCACTTTCCTTAGGCATGTGGCCTGTTTCACTGAAGTTATCTGTCTGGATCCAGTTAGGATTTGTTTTTGAACACTGATTTGAAGCATGGAGAAGCGTGATACCTGATCCTTACACACTCTTCAACACCGTTTTATAGCTATATGCTAAATTATAGCTGTGCCAAAGCCAATGGCTGAACTGTGGCTAATTCATGCAGCAAGTATTGAACAACCATCAAGTGTGTTTACGTTTCTATTTATGATGGTGTTTAGACTTTTATTTCCAAACAGAAATCAAATACCTTCGGCAGGGTCTCTCTATCAATTGATATGATTAATGCAGAAATGTTATGTGAACTACTTAGTTCCCTGAGGTGAGATTCAAATACTCCTGACATGTGCAAAGAATACTGACGTTTCCTAATGTTAATGAGAAAAGAAATCTTTAATTAAATGATTAACAAAGAGAATAATCTTTTAAATAAAATGCTGTGTCTATATGCAAATGGGTAAAAATTATACCCAGAAACCGGAAGACCATCTAGATTCAAGGAAGATCTAATGTAGTTAAATGTTATTCTGAGATAAAGTATGACTTGTTGAATTAAGATATGGATATCATTGTATATTTTTGAAGCCATCGTTCTTTTAATGAAATATAATGAACTTTTAGGCAAAATTCACATGAAAAGTTTTTTATACTTTTTTAAACACTTTAAAAATGTTTTTTAAAGTTTGTAGCCACCTGGCAAAATCTTATCATCTGTCAAAAGCCACATCAAGCAGCCTCTGCAAAGCATTGAAACCAAACTCCATCTCTCCTCGTAGCTCCCTACTATGGCCTCAATCTTTGGTTGTTTTATTTACTTTACTAAATTATGATGATTAGTTACATGCCCGTCTTTCAGTTAAGATTATGATCTATTTGATAACAGAGGGTTTAATATTGTTGAAAGAATGTGTAGATGAATAAACATTAAATAATTATTAGGCAAGCTTCAAGAGGCAAATGTATAGCTGTGAAAACAGCACTGGATATAGTGAGAATACTTAGGACTGAATTTTGGATCTGCTACCTATAGCTTTGAGACATCAAACATGGAATTTTACAGATGGACACTATATTTCCTAAATATTTGCCTAAGGTCTATTGTGACCATCTAATGACATATCACCTGTAAAAATAATGTGAAATCATTACATGCTCTCATCAAGTATATAAAGATAGAAACACAGGATTTTGAAGACAGTAGGATGAAAGTTATCGAGGGCTTCCAATTAAAGAAAGCAAAAGAAATCTAAGCAAATTCTTACCATTTATAACAGGAGAGGTGGAGAATAGATGTTAGGGTGAGAATAATTATGCTAAAATCCTTGTTTACCTACGTAAAGCAAGTGGTGACCCTAGAGCCTCTATATTCTGATGTGAAAATTGGGAATGATAATAAATAGGCTTTCAGGTGTCAGAGTCTAAATGAAATAACCTATCTAAGAGCATCTGCTACAGCATCTGGCACATTCCTATGGAGGGAAAGGTACATTCTCCCCATGTACGCCGAAAGCAGAGTGCTAGACTGGCAGTCCCCATTTAGCCTACGGGAAGATTTAACGTTGCTTTCACATGGGACCCGGCCTCGGCAGTCTTCAAGGGAAGTTATTGCATCTGGCCCCAGAAGCAGAGTTGACATCTTGACAGAGCCTTAAGTGAAGGTCTCCCCGGGGTGTTGTAACTGAGACAAGACAGGGCAGGTGGCAGTAATTGGCATCACATCCGCTCAGAGATTGGATATAACATGGATTACCATGAAATTCTTTTTTTTTTTAAGAGAGACTTCTATGAATTTTACCCGATTCTAAAGCCTTTGATAATTAGTTCCATCATCAATTACACAGCTGAAGGTTGAAAAGAAGGATGGTATTTTCTTAGGAATAAGCATACTTTACCCTATTGTTTCCAAAGAGAGTGGTGTGGGGTTAGTCACTACCAGTTCGCCATCACTATGTTGTTGCTCAGACTTACGAATCAGTGCTTGGACCTATGAGGTACCACTTGACTTCACTGCCTGACACATTTCTCCATGTAAACTCTACCACTCCAGGTTCCCTGGACACACTGTGCTCTTTCACATGTTCATGCCTTACTTCTTATAGACCTTTCAACTTAAAAAAAAAAAAAACAAATTCTATTCTCTTTCCCACTTCTATAATAGCATATATCTTTAGGATGCAGCAAAGACTAACCTAGAACCTAAGGGACATTGCTTGTCCCTTCTAATCCTCAGATTTGTTATGTGTACAATGGAGGCAAAACCTATCATGCGGGGTCAGAATAAGGCTTTAAGATAATGTATGTAATCAGCAACATAGATTGTGGCAAAAGTAGCCCCGATGTTATTAGGTCTCCACAAACCAGCCCTGCTCTTCACCTTGAGGCTAACAGTAGCCTATTGCTCCATTTCTAAGAGATAGATAATAGATAAATTCCAAAAGCAATCCTTAAAAATGTGGAATTTGCTGGTGGTTTCATGGGGAGGCAGAGGATATGGTTACTTTCCTGAGCATCATTCATCTTCTGTCAAGATTACTTTTCAGCTCTGCTGATCTAAAAGCCTAATTATATTCTTAGTGGAAAAAAAGAAAATATATAACATTTAGAAGAAAAAGTGTTGAATGAATAATAATTTTTAATGAGAGAGGAAAGGAGGGAGTGAGGGAGGGGGAGAGAGAGGACGAAGAAGAGGGAAGAGGAGAGGAGGAAGGGAGGAGGAGGAAGAGGGAGGAGGAGGAAGAGGAGGAGGAAGAGGAAGAGGAGGAAGAAGAAGGAGGAGGAGGAGGAGGAAGGAAGAAGGAAGAAGGAAGAAGAAAGAAGTCCCATGAACTGCCATCTCCAGTCTCAGTAGAGCCAGTGATATAGCTCAAAGGCCTGAGCCCTAAAGAGCTGTTGGTATAGAGTCCAGTCTGGATCTGAAGGCCTAAGAACCAAGAACATGAGGACAGGAGAAGATTATTGTCCCAACACTACAGTCAGGCAGAGAGTGAATCAGACCTTCCTCCACTTTTCATTTTATCTAGGCCCTCAATGGTTTGGATAAACAAATGATAGATTACTAGATAAATGTGGCCTACCACATTGGGGAGAGCCATCTGATTTACTCAGTCCATTAATTCATATGCTAATCTCTTTAGAAAATGACCTCTCAGACACACATAGAAGGAATGTTTAACCAGATATCCAGGTATCCCTTGGCTTAGTCAAGCTGACAGATACCCGTAACCGTCATAGTCTCCCAAGATTTAGGCCAGGGATTTGTGAAGCACAAGGGACTTGTGTAGGTACCTGTACCTCTACTTCTCAAAATGACATTGACACAATTTCTTCTCACTCTGGGAGATATAAAGCAGGGCTTCTTCAAATACTCTCCACTTCTCACCTCCTGTTAGGAATCATGGCTTTAACAAATATTGATTGAGCACCCCCTCTGTGTCAGGTAATATAGCAAGCAAAAAAGACAACAAGATGAGATAGAAGTCATTGTTCTCATATAGATACACTTTAATGCAGGAAAACATATTCATACCAATTAATGTATTGTAACCACAAAAGATGTGTACACAGAGTTATGAAAAATTTATTGTATACTGGGGCATGGGCATATAAAGAGCCTCTGACAATGACTCTATTTCTTAGAAACAAAGAATTGACTTTCTAGTGGGGCAACATGGATTTTTTTCTTCTTTTTCCCTTTCCTTCCTCCTTCCTTCCTTCCCTCCTTCCCTCCCTCCCTTCCATCCTCCCTTCCTTCCATGTGAAAGAAACTCTAGACAGCAAAGTCTCACATACAGCTTCCCAGCAGTAGAGTCAGGAATGATAAGAGCCCTTGTCAAATTGGTCTTGGCTCAGACATCCTCCAAGAGCATGAAACAAATATTCAGATCTAGAAGCTACAATAGATTTGGTTGTTGTCAAGAAGACAGAAGAGATAAAGAATACATATTTAATGATAATCCTTAATAGATAAGCAGAAGCCTCTTTTCCTAAATTATTAATAGTAATGATAACAATTGTACTAGTAACAATGATGATGATGATAGGCTATTAACCGTGTGCCAGTTCCTGTTTGAGGAACATCCTGTGCATAATGTCATTTAATGCTGATAACAGTCTGGTTTATTCGCGTAAGTATCCAAACAGCTCTGTCTAAAGAGCCATAAAAAACTGTGAATTGCTTCTGGTAGGTACAACTCTCAGAGAAGGTAAACGAGTGGAGGATGAGGCGGGGAAATCATCAGTGAGTAGGGGGCTGGTGTCTTGGTTCAGGTGAGGACACAGGAAGGAGTATGCTGTCACTTCCAGGTACAAAAGTCAAGCAAAAAGTCAGAGAGCAATCTTAGCTCCAGCAACAAATTTCAATTTACTTGTTTAATCTTTCATCCAACAAAAAAATATTTTGAAATCAAACCTATGTTAATGTTGATGTATCAATGAGTAATTACAATTAACATTTATAGCACTGCTGTAAGTGGGACAATACCCTACTGACCACAACTTAAGAAAAACATCTGGAAAATCTCCCCACCCTGTGATAAAGAAAACTAAGCAAGGGAGAGTGCATGATCCAAAACAAGCCACGTCCACTTTTTGAAAAGCAACTCAGAGCCCAGGATCATCCCATAAAAGGGACAAATGAATTTTTTTCTGTGTGCAGGAAACAGTGACAATCAAAGTGAGGCCTGGCTGCTTTTCAATAGTCCTTTTTCCCTCCACTTGTGAACTTTCACATTAAGCGACTCACAAATGCCCACGAAAAGAAACAAAGCCTAAAGTTATTTTATTTCTATGAAGCATGGGGTTAGTGAATTGTTTACTTCCTATTTGTTTGAAGGCTGTTTTATGACAGCAAAAGGATTACCCCCAGAGTCTCGAGATAGTTGCTCGAAAAATATAAGCAAACAGTTAAAGTGTCAATAAGAAGAGTACAAAACAGAGATCACTCAACCAGGCATCTGGGTAAACTGGGTTTTAACCCTGGACTACGCATGACCTTGGGCAAGAAACTTGACTCCTCTAGAATTTGGTTTTCTTGTCTGCAAAAAGATGAGCTCTAATGTTCCTTGCTGCTCTACCTGTCTGCAAGGTTTTAGTTAAGAATATGCATAAAGTAGGTGAAGTTATACCAAGGCACAGCAGCACATGTCATCTCTGGCCTGAGAATCAGGGTTCAAATCAAGTGATTATGAGTCAATGAGTCCACAAGTTTCTCTATATCTCGGCCACATGCCAAAGGGCCATTGAGGGGAAATTCCGGTCCATTCCCAGGCTGTTTTCCTACGATTCCTCAAGCAATTTAAGTACATAAAAGAGGCTTTTCTTCTGTTAATATTTATATACCTCTGGTCTAACATTTCCCACCAAAATAGAACATATTTGTACCTCCATAAACTTCACAAAAGTTTTATTAAAACCCACAAATTTATAAAGTAAAAGTACAATGAACAATTTGCATCATTTTTAAAGAGGAAAAAAAATAGGGGAAATGTGAGTAGTCTTAATGAAACAACATGTCAGAAATAGAACATATTATCTGGCAACAAGAAAAATGTTTCTAGTACTCAGTGAAATTTATGCTTGAAATGTTGTGAGTTCAAGGAATATATATATTCATTCATTCAGCTGGTTATATCTATCAATATTTTTTTCCTTCTTATTGGTGAATAGAAGTATTGCATCATGTAGATGTAACACAGTTTACCTATTCATCCATTGAAGAACATTTGAGCTGTTTATAGCTTTGGCCAATTACAAATATAGCTGGGCTTGACTAATGTATCATTTGTACATCATTCACCCACTGAGTCCCAGACTGTACTAGGTGCTGATACTGCAGCGATGAATAACACATTATCCTGAACATCTGGGAAAGAAGAGGGTACTGCATATTCTAGGCCAGGAAGGACTGAGACAAACAGCTACCAAATGAATGCATTCCACAGAGATTTGAAGATTACTACCTACCTCTACCTCTCGGGCTGCTTATTCTTTTGTTTCAAGTTCAAATGCAAATCCCTTAGGGTATCTTATAGACATATAATAAAGGATGTTGGATTTAACCAACATTCCCGTATTTCTCAGATAGTCTCTGAATCGCAGCGTGATTAATACTGCTCTTCTGAAGCACCACAAAAACGAAGTCAAACAAAAGCAAGACTGTTTTAAAGTGGTATATTTTCAAATTGCTTATATTATAAATTGGCTTATCAAGATATCTAGAATATTAGACATTCTTTCTGTCCTTTATATTAGTTACACATAAATAAGCATCTATGGCAGGTCAATATGTGTGATAACAACAATCATCTTTCTATATGAAGCTTACAGTACAAAGTGGAAAACAGACAAGAAAATGTGATTATACTACGGGAGCAGAAAGAAAAGAGGTGTTGGCTTGGTTTGGAGGAAAGGAGTCTGGGAAAAGACACTTAAATAAATCTTAAATAATTCTCAGGTATATATCACACAAAGGCCTGGGTTTATAGAAAAGGCAAGGAGTTAGAAATAGCATGGGATTTTGAGGAAAATAAGTATTTAATGATGCCTTGATGAGCTCACAGAATTTATCACCAGTAGAATATATGGAATCTTTCTCTGTTTTTTCCATTGATGCATTTCAAGCACCTTGAAAGGTGCCTGACTCACAGTTGGTACTCAATAAATATTTGTGAAATGAGAAGCAAGAGATGTTGGTGAGCTGGAGGTAAATATTGAAGAAGCGGAACTAGAATTAGAGATCAGAAAGAGAGATGAATTTCCAGATTATGATCTGGTGGTCATCGTCCTGGGTGTCATTAGATCTTGAGACTAGAATTCAGGAAGACATTGAATGCATTCATTTGCCCATCTACTTGCAATTAACTTCATATCCAGTGCCTAGCCTCATGCCTGACATGTACTCAATAAATATTTGTGGAATGCAAAATTGAAGCTTTTCTTCCCAAAATATGATGGGTACATCTGAACCACACCACCTCAATGTAGGGACAAAGGTGAGAGAAAGGAGCCACAATTGACTAATTTGTTTATTCCACGATTTTAATTTTTTTCTCCTTCTGCAGAAAAATTAAAAAAAAAATAAATGTATGCAAAAATGGTTAATAAATTTTTTGACAAAAAGGGGATAGTCTCTTCAATAAATTATGCTGGGAAACTGGAAATCTACATTCAAAAGAATGAAACTGTAGTGCTATCTTACACCATACAACAAAATCAACTCCAAATGGATTAAAAACTCCTGAAACCATAAAACTCCTAGAAGAAAATGCAGTAAAAAAGCTCTTTGACATTGGTGGTTTTGACAATATTTTTTTAGTTTGACACCAAAAGTAAAAACAGCTAAAGCAAAAATAAACAAGTGGGACTACATTAAACTAAAAAGTGTCTTCACAGCAAAGAAAACCATCTATAAAATGAAAAGGCAGCATTGGGAATGGGAGGAAATATTTGCAAACCACATATGCAATAGCAGTTAATATCTAAAATATACAAGGAACTAATATAACTCAATCGCATAATAATAATAATAATAATAATAATAACAATAATAATTAATAATTTAAAAATGGAAAGGTTCTATTGAGCAGACATTTTTTCTAAAAAAGAAATACAAATGGCCAACAGGCACATGAGAAGGTAATCAAAGTCTTAAATCATTAGGGAAATGTAAATTAAAATCACAGTGAGATACCTCTCACCTGCTAGGATGTCTATTATCAGAAAGACAACAGATAACAAATGCTGATGAGGATGTGGAGAAAAGGGAACTCTTGTATACTGTTGGCAAAAATGTAAACTGATACAGCCGCTATGGAAAATAGTTAGAAGCTTCCTCAAGAAGTTAAAAATGGAGTCATCATATGATCCAGCAATCCAACTGCTGGGTATATATATCCAAATACAATGAAATCACTATCTCCAAGAGATATCTACACTCTCATGCTCTTTATAACGTTGATCATAATAGCCAAGGTGCGATGGATGAATGGATAAAAAAGTTGTGATATGCAAACATACACACACACGCACACACACACAATGCACACAGACACAACAATATTATTCAACCATGAGAAAGAAGGAAATCCCGCGTTTTTGCAACAATATGGATAATGTTAAGTGAAATAAGCCAGACCGGGAGGCGGAGGCGGGGGGCAGGACTGGGGAGAGGTTGGTAAAATGGTACAAACTCTCACTGATGAGATGAATGAAGTCTGAGAACCTAATGTGCAACATGGTGATGATAGTTGATAAATCTGTTATATAATTGAAATTAGTGAACTAAGTAGAACTTCTGTGTTCTCACCAGGGGGAAAAAAGTTGAAGGGAGGATAAATATGTGAGGTTATGAGTATGTTAACTTGGTAGAGGGAATCTTTTCACAATGTTACATATATCAAATCGAATTGTGCACTTTAAATATATTACAATTTTATTTGTCAGTTATACCTCAATAAAGCTGTGGGGGAAAAGTGGAAACAGATATTGCTGGCCTGAGATAAACCATTCTGGGACTGCATCTCATGACTGTCTGAATATCTTAGAGAAGTGATGAAGAATATGAAAAATTGCCAAAGCAGTCCCTCGATTTCACGACTTCATTTGGTTGACCAGTTGAACAACTGGAACTCAACTGGAGATTGAGCACCATTCTTCTCACAAAAGGAGAAGCAAAGGGCTTGTGGCGGACTCCTCAAATCTTCTTTAGGTATGTATGGTAGAGTTGTAACACAGGGGTGACACTACTGAGAAAAATGTTCTAGGGTCAAGCGATTTATGTCAATAAAATTATAAAAATGTTGCTGTATCAGCCAAAATTTGTCTTCTATCATAAATGTAGTTACGTTTTGCATTATGAATGCTGGGTCCACACAGTGTTGAGTCTTTGAGAATCTCAAAGATGGTTGTTACATGTCTTCCCAACTCCAACAGCTCTTCTCTTAATCAGATAAGATTTTCTAGCAATTATAACAAGTTATTCAGTTGTAGCAAGTTTGTGAAACTCTTCTATGCTTCCCAATCTGACTTAAATCTTGAGCAACACCCAGCCCTCTTGGATCCTATGTCATGTTGTCACAACCCACTTTTCTGCTCAGCCATACTTCCTCAGTACTAACAATCATTTTAATCAGATTTTTTTT
>NW_006442104.1:1479336-1494788 GCF_000325575.1 Pteropus alecto
CGAGGAGAGGGGCTCATCCTCGGGTAAAGAAGAGAAGTCAACTGCAGAGTGACTTACTTATAGGAATTCTTGCAGGAGAAATAGCCTTTGATTTTGAGAAAGCAGAGAACCCACCTAAAGGGTAGTTCCATGACCATATGTATGTCAGATTATGAATGTGCATTGAGATCTAAAGCCACAGATTTGCAATTTGAAGTCAATCAGTCTTGGATTTAGATGTGAGTGGGCTCTGCCATTACTCACCTTTGAGATTTTCTTCAGGGTATTTAACCTGTTTCTCCCTCAATGTCCTCCTTCAGACTACTGAAATAAAACTATGCCCGACCTGGGCCTGTTATGGCTGCCTAAACTAAACAGTTATATGTACAGTGCTTGGCATGAAATGAGAGCTTAATAAATGCTTTTGATTTATTTTATTATTATTTTTTAATACCATGAAACGTAGGCTCAAGGGAAATTTGTATCATATATAGTGTGCTCTGTAGATTATAATATAGAATGCCATGGTTACTTATAAAAAAGTATCACAACGTCTTCAAGACAGTGAAAGCCAACAATACAGTTACATAAAAGCTAATAAAACAAATACTTCCATAGAATTAACAGCACATACCAGAGCTGTTTTGTGCATTTCACATAGACTAACTCTTTTAATGAGAAAAGTATCCCTATAAAGTAGGAATCGCCTTTAGCATTTCTAATTTACAGGTCAAAGGAAGTGAGGCAAAGAGAGTTTAACTCACCCAAGATCACCCAGCCAGAAAGCAGCAGAGCCAAGATTTAAACTCAGGGAGTTGGACTTTAGAATCTGTGCCCTAAACCACTAAACTCTCTCACCCTTTATACGGAAGAAGGAATTTTTACATATGTTATCTCGCTTCACAATAACCCTGGGAAATAAGCCACTTCAGAAATTCTCTGGCACTCTTGCCTTTGGACTCCAGGTTGATTTGTTCTGACTCTTAGCCTCAGCAATGCCCGTGAGTGAACTTCGTGGTTGATTCGCTTTTTTAGACAACATAACACATGGCCATCCCAGGAACAATAGCCTCTGCTGGCATCTGTACAGGCGACAGCCTGGGGTTTTAATCAAGCCTCTTTCGTTGTAAGAAGAAAAAAAAAAAACCTACACAAATGAGCTTAAGTAGGAAAATAGGAAAGGTGAAATTTATCAAAAGGAGACAAAGACATTCCAGGGAACCCAAGGGAAGGAAACACAAAAGATTTTAAAACATGAATATAAAAACCTGTCAAAAACATCAAGTCCCAAAATTCCTTAGTCCCTCCCTCTGTGACATGCCCCGCCCCATGTTTTGTTTGCTGTCTCCTGAATTCTTTTCTTTCTACAAACTTGTCTCCCCTTTTCTGGGTGTGCGGCAAAAGATAGTCACTTTATACCTCCAAACTTCACATGTCTCTCGTGTGTGACCAGCAGAATCTGACCAACATCTTTGAATTCCAATTTTAAACCCTGAATTGGGAGAATATGATCGACCCTTTGGGGTCATGTGCCAACTCTTGGTTCTATAAGCCACGTGAGAAGGCAGTACTGGGGAAATAGGGTCACATAGCAAAATTGTGGTGGTCAAGGCCCACACTTGTTGGATGTTATCAATTAGAAATTTTTTTTTAAAAAAAAAAAGGAAGTATGGTTTATTGGCTGAGCAAGAACCTCAGAAAAAAATTCACTATGTTTAAGGGTCTGCCTGACTCATATCTCCCTGCATTAAAGAATTGAACATTTCTTAACGCCATCCTTCTCTTTGTCATTAAGGTCCCAATTACTATTTTCTTCCCTGGGATTCTTGCAAATAGCTCTTTATCATAGTAATGAAGAAACTTCTCTGACATAAAATTCTCTATTAGAACACAGTTCAGCATGATTACATGATCACAGCTCAGTACAGGTAGTATAACCTACGTATGCTGTAACAGATGGAGAACATTTTCAAAACTATGAACTGTTTTTCAAGATGTCAAGATAGAAGTTTAAAATGTTCTATTTTAAAATTCAAATTTTTTTCAAATGCACATTTACTTATCGCATGAAATCTTCGTCACTCTCAGAAAGAAAAATCCTGTAGAGTCTAGCTTCAATTCAGAACACTTTTTGCTCAGCAAAAGGTCTCCGCTAGCAGAAATTCTGCTGAGAGCAGGCAGTAATTTTTTCTGTGGCTCAAAGCTGGTGACTCTTGGCCAGGTGATTTTTAAAATCATTAATTATATTCAAAAAGTACATAGTTAAACATATTTTTTTCTTAAAACAATATCAACCTTATTTTTTAAACTTTGAAGAATAATCTAAAGATGGATGTAAAACTTGGGTTGGTGAGCTTAACATATCTAGGTATTACCAATCCTGGACCATCATTTTCTTATTCTTAGATGTTAAGCTAGTGGCTTAATCTCTCTGAGCTTCATTTTCCCCAGTTTTAAATAAGCATAACTATGCCTTCCTCTTAGCATTGTTGTAAACATTTCATAAGGTAACATGGGTAAGATTCTTAGCAAAGTCCCTGCACTATGACATGCTCGATTAACATTTTTCTCTCCTCTATTTATCCAACCACTTCTCTTTCGGGCACAGTGTCCCTGTCTAACCTCTACCTCTACTGACCCAAAGGCCACAGAGTTACCATCTCATAACCATGTCTATGTGGCATCCAGAATAAAAATTATTGATGTGTGTTATGGATGTGTTAAATTTATTTGATTATTAGTAAGTCTTCTCAATTTTTTATAGGTTCATTTACTATTTTTGTTTTCTTTTTATAATTACTAGTTCATGCATCTTATCTAATTTTGGTTATCTCCTTTTAATTAATTTATGAAATCTTTATGTGGATATTAATTATTGCCTGCCAAATATATTGCAAATTGTTTTATTAGTTTGTTTGATTCATTTATTTTACTGTTTACCAAATAGTATTTTTAAAACTTTAGTCATTTATAACTAAAAAAACAAACAAGCAAACAAACAAACAAACTACTTAAGATACTCAAAACAAGATATCTGGTCTCAAATTTTTTTTAAATTTTCTATTCACTTTTTCTTTAGTTAAACAACTATCACAGATTACTATATGGTAGCTTAGAACAGAAGAATTTATTGGATGAAAAACAAGTAAACAAATTTGGGTTAACAATTCAACCCATAGAGGAGGTACAGAAGCTGAGAATCTGTCCCAAAATATAAATTTAGACTAAATGATGAGCAAGACTGAAAGTTCAAAATTCTGAATCTGAGGCCATTTAACACCCTGCTCTTTCCAGTATGTTGCCCACGGTCTTTCAAATGAAAAAACAGGTCCCAGATGTGAAGCAGCAGGAACCTTTACATGGACTGAAGCAAACTGTGAAGGCTCAATCAGAGCAGGAACAGACGCCGGAAGAAATAGATTCATGGCCCTGAGATGTTAGCCTAGACACTTTTAATTCCCCTCATCTGGAGGATGAGCTGGCCTTGGTTTCATTACCTTCTTGCTGAGCAGAGTGCCCAAGGTAAGTGTGTGGAAATGCAGCCGGTGAGAATGCACGTAGCCACACCAGAACCCGCCACCCATGAGGATGAAAGTACCACCTCACGCCCTGGACACATGACACGTGACAGGCATCTTACATGCGTTATCTCACTGACTTCTCACAATAACACTTTTTGATGGAAACCATTATCCCCCAATTCACAAACGAGGAAACGGAGACTCAGCAAGATGAACTGTTGTCCTCGGTGCTGAACAGCTAATAATGTGTGTGAGCAGAAGCGGAGCCCAGGCGTGAACTCTCAAATACGAGCTTCCGTTCACAGCGTCAGAAAACTTTTTGTGGCCAAAGTCTCGAAAAATGCCAAATTCTCTCTGAGTCAAAACATGCCTCTCATAGTCTGGTGGTGAGTATCATCTCTCCACTCTAAATTTCATGGCTTTCTTTCACTTGGATTATCTGAGCATATTTTCAGCCGGACAGTCATCTCTTAGATTGTTGTGGGAAGTCCCAGGGCTGGCTAAAATAGGCTACAGTCCTTTGAGCTGAGCTAAAAATAAGAACCAAGCTCCTCAAGGGACTTGTCTCCTACTATAACCATTATTTCATTAGTGGAAAACATTGTATTGCCCTTTCTCTGACCTCCTTTGCAAAGAAGGAAATGCTTCTCTACATCAAGCCTCCTAAGTCTAAAAAAGAGCTAATTAGGTCTTATGGTCCAAACCACTGCATGGAGGCAAATGGTATGTCTTCTTCAGGAAAGATAATTCCATCATTAGCTATTGTATGCAAATCACTTTCAGACACTGGGAACCAAGAAGCAAAAGGGAAATATCGAGGGGCATAAGCTGGTGGTAGGTGTCATGGTTTAGACACCAATTTAAAGAAACATAGGTAACCAAATTGAGCGTTCAAGTTAGGAAAAGTCAAGAGACATTTGTAGTAATTCAAAAGGTGACAAGAATCTAAATTGAAGCCTACTGCTTACTGGTAGGAATAAAGAAGAGAGATATGTTCAAAGATATAAATGTGATTTAATTATATGAATAGAGATAAATAAACCAATAGCATAATAACAAAAATAACAATAGCTAACACTGATTGAATGCCTACCATGTTCCAGATCATAACTCAATATTAAGCATGATAACATTTTAGGCTCTCAACCAAACCTAGGTAGGTTAGATTACCTTCTTTATATTAATAAGAAGAGAGTGTATAGAAATTAATCGTTTGCCAAAGCCTCACGGCTAACATAAACAAAAGCAGGATTTGATTCCAGATCTGTCCGATTTCAGTAACATTGCTTTGTATTAGACTGGGATCAATGGTGAGAATTTCTTATCTCATAAGAATCTCTATGCTTTATTGGCCTCTGCCCTCAATTAGAATGTGTTACAAGTTTGCCTTACTATGTGTTTTGTTTTAATATCTATTTATGCACATGTTTCTTCCTACAGCCTGTAAGTAGTTTGAGAGGAGCACAGGTATCCCCAACATCTACCACAACACCTGGAGAAATGAACCTGCTTGATAAATGTATATTGAATATATACTTCTGTATGTAGAGCAGAAATTTAGTATTACATATCTGTATGACTTGTCCTATGAATGCCTTTTTATCAAAATTATGATCTGATTTTATAGCTTTCCTGTGAGGTCCAAGAAAATTATATATATATATTGCACACACATATATATGTTTGGGTTTTGGGGGGAAGTTGTTATTTTTACAGATGAGGATGAACAGGTATTAGTAAGAAAAATGTTCATAAAGCTATGAGTAAAGCTCAGAAATACAGCTCCAATTAAATATTCTGCCATGCTGGAAGAAAAATTATGCTATTCAAACTAAAAAGAGATGTATTCTTTAAAAAAGAACAAATCTGGAGGAATTTCAGATAATCATGGAGGGCTCTGGTTTGGCACTTTGTCAGTGCAGACATACATTGTGCTTAAATGTTACTTCTTCACTTTGGCAAAAGAAACACGTGACTCTTGCTGCACTCTCATGCCTTATGGAAATTAAGATATTCGCTCTATCCTGCCCCATATCCCCACTCCCCCACCAAAACTCATACTCAGACACACACACACACACACACACACACACACACACACACACACACACTTACACATGCACACTCATGAATTATGAGACACAATCACATATCCATACACAGACATGTTCGTAGCACCATCTTAACCGTGCACACATCAATGTTCATGCAGGTATATGAACATACTTCTCACAACTCTAGGAAATGTGATTCACATCCCAGATGATAAAAACGGTGTCTTCTGTAGGTGTGCAGGACTCGGCTCATATAATTGAACATGGCAAGTTTGTTAACGCCTCCTTTCAAAAATTCATAAATCTATGGTTCTTCTTTCTCTCTAAAGCTGTCTGTAACTAAGCATAAAACATCACAATAGAAAGAATTTTAAGAAGTGTGGTAGTGACCTATACAAGTGAAACTAGGTAAGTATATCAACAAGATGCATTGCCCACAGCTTGTTAACCAACACCATCATCACAGAGATAAATGGATATATTTCAGGCCTTCCAAATGCACAGCCAGGCAACAGCCAGGAACTATGACTATTTTTTCTCAGAAATTTAAAAATCAGATGAAGACAGAGGCTGATCAGAACACAGATACTTAAATCTAAGCCACAGTTTCATAATTGTCTACTTTTACCTATTGTCCTAAAAAATGCAAATTTTTAATTCTCACTTCTAATTAAATATGAGGAAATGTAGCAAACCATTACATTTCAATTTATAAATTCTATAAGTTAGGATTTATGTATAGGTTATAAAGTTCATGTCTTAACCCCTATTTGAGTCTTGACTTGTAAAAACATCCTCTTGGGATTAAGTTGAAGGATCCCAGAATCATGTTGCTTATACCTGAATCTCATCACCAATCTTTCCTAGTTTTATGATGTTGGGTAAGTATGTTAATATCTTTTACTTTAGTTTCTTCATCTATAACATGAGAAATATAATATTATATATCTCATAGAGTATGATGAGGATTAAATAAGTTAACATGTGTAAGAGGCTTAGAAATTCCTGGAAATATAAGTACTCAGTAGATATTATTTTTGTTTGTTATAACATCCATGAATAGCAATTTCAGATTTTATGCTTTAGCATTTAAACCATGAGTTTCTCAGCTACACAAACCTGAATTTAAAGCCCAGCTCTGCCACTTGAGAGCTGGGAAATCTTGGACAAACAAAAATCTCTGAGCCTAGATTTCCTCATTTGTAAATGTGTCTAGTGGTAAGGATTATGGTGGTGATAATGAAGGATATAGCACAAAGTAAATATTCAGACATTAGCGCTCTCCCTCACCAAGCCATATTTAGATCATCACTGCTTCTGAAATTTCACTTTGCAAAAGGTCACTGCACCTGCTACTCCATGCACACCTCACTAGTAACCATATACATCATCACTGTATCAAGCGTCTGTTTCCTGACACCAATGCTGAGTTGGTCCTCATGCCTCAAATTTTATGCCCCTCCTAGAGCATTCATACAATTCCCTAAATGCAGAAGCTGAAAATAATACATCTTCTCTAGCATTATAAGAGGTAACATTTGTGAAATTTGTTTTACAGTCTCTACCTACCTTAAATATATCTACTGAAAAAAAAATAACAATGTCAAGTTTATCCCAGGAATTCAGTTAGTGTTTTACGCAAATGATTTCACTGAATACTCATAACAGCCATGTGACACAGGTAGCGTTATCCCCACTTTATAGAAAAGGGAACTGTGTCTGAGGGAGATTAACTTGCTCAAGTTTATACAACTCATAAGAAGGACTTGACTTTGAATCCCAAATGTTCTAAGCCCAAAGTTCATCTATAATCTGCTAATAATTGATGGGTGACAAAAAGAAGTGACTGGCACAATACCTCCAAAATATTTAGTGAATGAATGAATATAAGTAAACGTTTTAACAAAAGAAGTACACTGAGCAAAAAGCTCAGGAAGCTGATAATCCCGCGGTGGCACAGAGGTTTGACAGCACTGCATCCCACAGTTTTTATAAGAGATCAGAAGTTCAAACATGTTTTGGAATTTATCAATCGGAGAACAGTTCTGGTCAACAAATGTATATGAGGAACTTATCACATGCCAGATTAGATAATAGAGCTATAATAATAGGCTCTAAGCATATCAGAGACTAGCTTGTCTAATCCTTTGTTCAAACTTAATTTGCACAGAGAAAATGTAGACAGCAAGCCTGTAATATAGAGGCAAATCCTGTCTCCCCTCAAAAAACATTAAAGGGCGATGCATAAGAACAGAGAGAGTCTCTTTCTGGAGATATTTCTGCAGGTACTGCTTTTGTATAATCCTCTGGGAGTGGAGGAGGTCGTGTTAGAATCAGAGAAGCTAGACTGAATAGATGCGTTCTGGAGAGGGGAGAAAAAACCGCTTGCCAAGTTTTTTTTTGGTGGTTTTTTTCTTTTGTCACAGGGCTCATCGGAGAGTCAGAAGGAACTAAGGAACTCATTCCAGTAATTGTCATTGCCTCTCACAGATGAGGAGCTGGGACCCAGGGGGGTAACGAGGTATTCCCAGTCAGCGTTAGAAATCCAAGACAAGAATGCTGGTCTCCCATCTTGTCTTCCAGTGAGCCAACACATCACTCACTGCCTTCAAGTCCTGCCCCTCTCTCAAGCCATTCCTCACTCCGTTTTTCTCAGAGCCACAGGGATGACCTGTGTGCTGAAGGAAGGGAAGGTGAGGGAAAGGGTTCCTCAGTAGGACTTTGGCAGTTGTGGGAAAGCGAACAAGGTTTAACTTCACTTCCAGGCTTCTGTTTGCCAGCTTATGGGCCTGTTCGACACTCCTCGTGAGAATTATTTATCCAAACAGAAAGAAAAATGAGTCACTCGTAATGTCACTGTTCTGTGATACTGTTATCACTTTACCTAAACTCTCCTTCTGGTCTTTCTTTTCGTGGAGTCTAATATTGAATATACAATTGTATTTCCTATGTTTTTCTTAACATTTTATCATAGACAATTTCCCACATCATCAAAAATATTCCTGAGTACAACCTTTAGTGGCAACACGATATTTCATGACAAATATGCGCCATAGTTTTCCTCTCCAATAATGTTGGATTCCTGGGTTATTTTTGCCAATGTGTGTAATGAATTAATGCCTAAATCTCAGTCAGCATTTCCAAATATTGCCTAACGCTTGACTCCTGGAAGGAAGATTCTTATGTCACATAATAGGTATGAACATTCTTATGGTTCTCGGTAACTTTTTAGGAAAGGCTTACAAATTTATACTTTTTCTGAAAGTGTCCATGAACAGGAATTTTCATTCTTTCTTTCCATTTTCTTCCTACTTTTCCCAATCCCACCTCTGGCAAAACAAGTTTCAAAGACATTGGATAGCATATATAAACCAAATGATGCAATTGTGTAAAATATTAATAAACCCTCTGTTTAAACAAAAATTTATTTTCCTGCCTATACAGCAAAAATAAGCAGGCAAATAATCATTGATTAAAGAGGAAAAAAAATTATCTTTCTGGAAATATCCTAATGCTCTAACTCTGAGGTGTTCAATGTGGGGCCATCAGCCACATGTGACTATTATGCACTTGAAATGTGGCTGGTCCAAATTGAGATATACTGTAAGTGTACAACGTGCCAGATTTTGAAAACTCACTACGAAAAAACAAGAATTAAAGTATCTCATTAATATTTTATATTGATTACATATCAAAATAATATTTTCGATTTATTGAGCTAACTAAAAATATAATTAAAATTTATCTCATCTGTTTCTTTTTACTTTCTTCATGTGAAAATTCAAAATTATACACACGGCTCTCACTGTATAACTATTAGATAGGGCTGCTCTAGCTAGTTCCCAGATTTACCCATGGATATATGCAGCTAATATTTAATTCTGTATTGCTTTCATGGCTTTTATGAATTCAGAAAATTGGCGATTCGGAATCCACATTTCTTATTTTTTGTATGTTCCTCATAGCGTTTAGTCTCTTTTTATTTTATGTTAGTTTCATGCGCACAGTCCATTGGTTAGACATGTATACAGTTTGTGAGGTGATCTGCCCGATTTCTCTAGCATCCATGTGCCTCTACACACAGCCATTGCAATACTATTGACTCTTTTCCCTATGCCGCAGTCTACATCCCCATAACTATTTTATAACCATCAATTTGTACCACTTCATCCCTTTACCTTTTTTTACCATATGATTTTACTGATATGTGGAATCCAAGGAACAAAAGGAACAAACTAAAAGCATTGTCCCTTCTGTCTTTTTTAAATGTCCCTCCGATGCTTGGGCCAGCCTATACTCTTTATGCTAAACTGTCACCATGGAAATTCACCCAGGAATTCATTTCCCTTCTCTCCATTCATTTGTTTAATTAGAAACCTTTGATTGTTCACTTACAATGCAGTCACTGTGTTTTCTAGGCCTGGAAGTGCAATGAATGAATGAATGAATTCCCGTCCTCAAGAAGCACACAATCTAAACGAGGGAAACAGAGTTCAAAATAGTCACAGTCTAATGAGATAACTTCTAAAATAAAGGTAGGTTTGAAATGTTATTATGAAGGAACCAAAGAAAGGAGAGATTAATTATCTCTAGGGGTGGAATGGCATGAGGGAGTGGCATGAGCAGGTGTTACCCAGGTGACAGTTGATCTGGACCTTGAGAAGAAGCCCAGACGTCGGAGCTTGCAGAAGCAGAGGGAAGGCCTTGGGATAAGCATCGACACGTGGCGGAGCCTGGCTGAGAATTCATTGCTAAAGAATGACAAGGTCGAGGGCAAGGAGGAAACAGTTGCTGATATTGGGACCATGCCTTGAAATATGCCGCGCTATGCTGTTTAGTCTACGTGTCTCGTATAGAGGGTGGGAAACTATTTAAGATATTAATTAGGGGACGTATATATTCAGACATGAGGTTTAGAGAAATCTTCCTTGCAGCATTACCGGGATGATAGAAATGCAGGTGACGGGATAAAACACCAGATGTTAATTGCCTGGTCTGGACGGTTTCTAAAATGCCTTCTCATTCTCCAGGAGTCAGCTGAAACATCGCTCCTGGGAAACCTTTCCCAAACGGCTGAATTAGAATCGGTAACCCACACATCCACAGTCTGTTTTCTATAACTCCTATGTGAGAAGTGTCCCACTGAGGACCTCTGTGTATTGCCCACCGGTCTCTCAGTTCCTCCCGAGATTGGTGTTTAACAGAACACTTGGCTTGTCACTTCCTCTGAGAGGACTTCTCTGATCACCCTTTCATTTTTATTCTTAATTACCGTCCCTTTTTAGTTTCCTCCAAAGCACTTATCGCAATATTTAATTTTATATTCATGTGTTTATATTTATACTGCCTGTTTTCTCCACAGTCCTGTAAAATTTTCATGGGATGAAGATTCCTGTTACATTCACCAATACACACAGTTTTCACACTTAACAGGCGCTCAATAAATATGTGTTGAATGAATAAAAGAACACATAAACTATCAGTGCTTAATAAGTGTGTACTGAAAGAATGAATTAGTTTACGAATACATAAATGAATGGCTTACTCCAAAAAATAAATGTTGATAGACGGATTTTATTCCATTCAGGATCTGGTATGTGAACTCTCCAGCAGTTAATCCCACAATCTATGCTGAGTAACAATTCTAAACTAGGAAGATACATGTTGGTGGAGTTGGCAGAAATCTCCAAGCGACTCATTCCACCAGGTGTGTCAGAATTAGAGAGCATGGTCACTGCACACTGAAGGTGACAACACAGGCTTCTGCTGCTCATGGCCCGCAGGAGGAGACAGGCACGTGTGCGCACGGCCCTAACCTGGGAAGCAGTGAGGCGAGGTAGCATGAGCTTGCAGGGGAAACGCTGTGTCCCCAGTGTTGGGATCAGGGAAAGCCAGCTCCTGAGCTGATTCTGGAGGGGAGAGTAGGAGTCATTTGGGTGAGGCGACTGGAGTGGGTGCACCAGGCAGGCAGAGGTAAATTGTAGACAGCTAGGAGGAACAGCCAAAATAGCATAACAGCTTCCCAGGTTCATTCAAAAGGAAACTTCAGCCTCTTGGCTTATTCTTCCCCTTTGCTGTTTCTCCTCCCTTGACAACTTGTAGCTTCTCCTTTTTGTTCCAAAAGAGTTTTTGCTTCCTCTTGTCTTCAGCGTCTCTTGATGTCTGTTTTTCCCAGGTAGCCTGGTGAAGGGCACAGAGTAATGACCGGTAGCCCTTGTCTACACTCTGAGTCCAGGTTCCCTCATTTCTAGAGACAAGTAAAAGAATCAGCATTGGAGTTGAGACTAGGGAGGCCAGTGGGGACAGTCCAGAACCACGGGACGGCCCCGCCTTTGACTATGCATGTTCCTGAAGACTGTCGGAGCCACCAGAACCACGAGCACAGAACTGCCAGTGGCTTTTACTAGCTTACCCCTCAACCTGAAACAAATCCCACTGCCTACACAGTTTTGTAACAAATCTTATTTCTATTTTTCCAAAGGCAGCACTATACTCCAGTTTGAAATGTAACTCCAGCCCTTGATCTCCAAAGAGGCCAAAGTAAAGAAAAAATCAAGCCATACCTAGCCACTCATAATATGTGCTTTCTAAGAGCAGTGATTACTCTCTCCACCATGCAGTCAGCTTTCAGTGAGAACCTCACAAGTGCTGGGACCATACTGGGTACAAGCTTCCATGGTAGTGAAGGAAACTATCCAATATTACAACATTGAGTTTCCCCTCACGTAGAAGAAGATAAGGTAATTAATTAAATGACTGTCTTGACAGGTGCTTCCATATTTCTCTGATTTTTAAAACAATAACATATAAAGTGGATACTGTAGTCCTGTATGTAACCTGAGAGTCAGTGGCATCAAGATAGTTTCCCAGTGCCACACAGCTTGTTCGCAACCCAGGTCTGTCTGCCACAAGGTGGTTGTTCTCTAAACTATAGAGTTTCTGAGCTGCATTCCTTGTGATTCTTGGATCTCAGTCAGCTCTGGGCTATTTGAATATCCAGTCAGTCAAAGGACACTAAGTGCATTATGTTTCTATACCAGGTAGCAGGGCAGGAGCTGAGACATCAAAAAATTAGTAACTCATCAGTGTGCACAAGACTGACATGTAAACCAATGTATGATAAACAAGGGCCATGAGGAGCTGCATCGTTGACTGTGCCTGCACATGTCAAGGAAAGCCTCACAGTAGGAGAATCACTGCACTTGGGTCTTCCAGGATGGTAGATTAGTTTCCGACGGTCGTTGTAAGAAATTACCCCAAACTTTGTGGCATAAAACAGCTCAAATTTATTCTTGGACAGTTCTAGATGTCTGAAGTCTAAAATCGGGGTATCAGCAAGGTGACGTTCTTCTTGAAAGCTCTAGGGGACCATTCGTTTCCTTGCCATCTTGAGCTTATAGAGGAGGCCTGCATTCCTTGGCTCTGGTTCCTTCTTCCATTTTAAAGCCCAGCAGCATAGCATCTACCAGTCTCTCTCTCTGAGACTATGACCCCTGATTCCAAGGTCACATTTCTTTCTTTAACTCTGACCCACTCACCTTCTTTGTGATGAACTGGACTCCCCTGGATCACCCAGGATGCTCTCCCCATCTCAACATCCTCAACTAAATCACATCAGATAAGTCTCTTTTGCCATGTAAGGTAACATGTAAGATGATATGGACATCTTTAGGGGCCATAATTCGGCCTACCACACATGGGTAGAAATGCGTTTTGCAGAGGAAGTGTGCTGTGGTGGCTGAAAGAATGCCATTCGAACTAGACTGCCTGGGATGGAAACCCGGGGCTGCTGTTTACTGACCACACAACTTTGGAAAAGTTACTCAATCTCTTCACATCTCAGCTGCCACTTCTGTAAACTGGGGACAGGAATATCACCTGCTTTACTGGGGTGCTGAGATCATCGGATGAGTTAAGGTATGACAGTGTCTGGCATGTAGTGACCGCTGTCAGAATGTTAGCTCCCATTGTTAACCAAGGAAGATAGGGTACTACAGATGGTCAGTGCAGGCAACGGTACAGAGTCAAGACACTGCAGGACATGTTTCGATAAGAAAAAGTCATTTTATGTGACTGAAACATTGTGTTTATTGGTGACAAAGGAGTACGGCAAAAAGTGGGTTTGGGCAGATTACACAAGGCCTTCAGCTGGTTGGTGCCCATGGACTATGAAATAGTCAATCAAACGATCAATAGAAAATAATGTATTTGCCTTTAATTGCCCCAAATTATGCTGAATTCTGTAGGAAAGATGGTAGAATTATTAGATACCATTCTCATGTGCTTATAGAGGACAAATTGGCCAAACTGTCTGACATTAGCAGCTAACTTAAGGCTAAGAGTATAATTAAAGGATTGACCCAGACATGAATGAAACAAAGGCAGATCTTAGGATGCCATCACGATACGAGTTACAAAAATCAGTCATGAAACACCTGAGCCGACCTTTCTCAAGTCCTGGAATCATAGACTATAATGAACAAAAGGAATATTAGGAGAGAAACACCCAATTCCATTTTTTCACTTTATAGAGCATAGAATTAAGATGCAGAGAGAAGCTTGCCCAAGGTCTCAAAAATTCTAATGGCCCAGGTGGGATCAAAATGAAGATGTCTTAATCACTATCAGGCAAAGTGCATGAATAAAGAAAAAAATAAATGAAACCAAAGTCTTTAAGATATTAAGCATCATTCTGCGTTGGATACTCTGTGCTTGTTGTGATGCCATCGTCATTACTTAAATATTTAACACTTTCAAGGACCACAAAAAATAAGAACTGTATTCATATATATGAATATGTAAATACTATATTCATTGAATGATGACTGTTCACCACCCCCCAATGTTAGGCCCACTGTGTTTCAATGTATGTCAATAATGGCAACTGAGGTTTAGCATGCATAAGAGCGAATGTGCACCACTTCCAGACAAAGACCCAAAGTCTCTGCAGCGCTCCACTAAGCATCAAAACCTGGCTTCCAAAATGACAGCAGAAAGGAGAGGCTAACCCTTCAAGGGTGGGGTGGGGATGAGCGGAGCTAGCTCTGCCACTAATCAGCTGTGGGACTCAAAGCTATACATTATCCCACTCAGGACTCAGTGCTCTCCCTGCTCTATGGCTTAAGAACTGGGCTCTCAATAGGGCTGCCAGCTTCAGCAAAAAAGTAAAATAAAACAAGCATGACAATCCACATGGTACACTCAGTTAAATTTGAATTTCAGATAAACGACAAATAATTTCTTAATATTTACACGTGTCCTGCAATATTGGTGACATATGTATTCTAAACTGTTTTTTCATTACTTATCTGAAATTTAAATCTGAGAGTCCTGTGTTTTATGTGGCAACCTAGTTCTGGTGTTGAACTTCAGTTTCGACCATGGTTCTAGGACTTATTTGCAGTGTGACATTGTGCAAATTCTTAAACTCTCAGTGCCTCTCTAAAATATATACATACACACATGTACATATACCACATACAATACATGTGAATATTAATAGCATCTCCTTCAAAAAACTGCTGTGAGAACGAGAAAATATTTACGACAGGCTTAGGACAGTACCTGAGTCATGATACGCCCTCAAAAATTCTTCTCGATGTTAATGTTGTTGCAATAATTGGGTGAAACAAGATGATTTCAAGAGGATTTAAACTTTGTGTTTCTCCCAATAATCTCTCTGAGCAGCACTAGTTTTGAGTATCAAAGACATAACATCTATAAATAACATCTGAGCGTGACAAATATAGGGCAGAAATAATTTAGGATGTGACTGCCAAACTGGCCCTTTCAGTTAAGAATATATTCAAATAAAAAGCTGAAAAATATAAGAAACAGCATTATCCAATGAAAAGGTCTCACAATGACAGGAAGAGAAGGGCCAAATGGCGTGTTGGCC
>NW_006442104.1:1494801-1498801 GCF_000325575.1 Pteropus alecto
CACAGCAGGGTTAAAGCAAGCCCAGTATTTCTGAGTGAAGTAATTAGGTGAGCCTCACTCCCAAAGGATTAATTCAGCTCCCAACAGATCCTGGCAGCCACCTTTCATCTCCACACACAGACTCCATCAGCACACGGATTTCAATTAGAGAAGTGAAGCTCTATTGACTTATGCTAGACACAAGGAGACATAGCAGACAGATAACAAACTGGATTACAGCATTAATCTCATGGCCATGGCATCAGAAAGATTTTTAAATGCATTACCTCTCTCCCATAGGAATAAGCAAGGTTTTTTCACCCTCCCATTGCAAGAAGTTTAATCTTCATACGAGGTGATGGCTTAATACATAAGTTGAGAGTGAAGTCCAGTCCTCCTCACTTCTTGAGGGGCAGTAACTTTCTGGCTGGGCATTGACAGGAGCTGCGTCTACCAGAGACTGCACCTCCAAATGCTGGCCCTGACCAAGTCTCTAGATGAAAAGGAACCTCAAGCACGTTGCCCAGATGTCCATCAGAAAACTCCAATGAGACAGTTTGATGGCTTGATTACAGAGCCTAGGTGGAAACAGCCTATATTAACAGCCCATGACATTAATAGACGGGGTGGGAAAAGGAATATGTAGAAGAAAATGTCTGCTCTCAGTCTGGGTACTTCTGCTTTGAATCATCACCCCTTTTCCTTTTTTGTTGTTTCAAGAGCATCGTGTGATCCACCACATGCTCTGCTTGGGCTGAATGGTTGGACAGCATGAACCCTTCATTGAATGATGAAGAAATCCCTAGGACCCTGTACCTAGGATTTTCCCAAGGCTCCGTGACCCAAATCCAAGGTGCCAGATAGGATCTAAATGTCTGCCCAGGCCTAGAGTACCACTATTCAGGGTCCAACCTCCTAGTTACCAGGGGAGAAGAAATAGGAACATCAAGTGGATTTCAAAAGGCTCTAATCCCATCAAAGGACATGACCAATGCAGTGAAAAGGTAACCTATGAGATAAGAGAAAATATTTGCAAATCATATATCTAATAAGGCATTATTATCCAGAATATATAAGGAACTCTTAGAACTCAATAAAAAACCAATCCGATTTAAAAATGGGCAAAAATATCTTGAATATACAATGGCCAACTGGTATATTAAAAGATGCTCAACAGTATTAATAATTAGGAAATTGCAAATCAAAACCATATGAGATATCACTTCACATCCATTAGATGACTACTATTAAGGGGAAAAAAAAAACAGAAAGAAATGTTGGTGAGAATATGGAGAAACTGGAACCCTTGTACACTGTTAGTGGACATATAAAATGGTATAGCTACTCTTTGAAGCAGAATGGTGGTTCCTCAAAAACTTAAATGTAAAATTACCATATGATCTATCATTTCCACCTCTGGGTATATACCCTAAATAAATAAAAGCAGGGTCTCAAAGAGGTGTTTGCACACCCACGTTCTTAGCAACATTATTCACAATAGCCAAAAGGTGAAAGCAACCCAAATGTCCATCAACAGATGAACCGATAAACAAAATGTGCTATATTAGTATAACTGAATATTATTAAGGCCTTAAAAAGGGAGGACATACTGATATATGCTAAAACATGAAACTTAAGGACATTGTACTAAGTGAAATAAGCCAGTCACATAAAAAGACAACTGTACTTTTCCACCTATAGGAGGTACCTAGACTAGTCAAATTCGCAAATAAGATACAAGAATGGCAGATGCCGGGGGACTGGGGGAAAGAACAATAGGGAGTCATTTCCCAGACACAGAATTTCAGTTCTGCAAAATGAAGAGAGTTCTGGAGATGAATGCACAGCAGTGCGAAGGTGCTTAGCACCATTGAATTACACACTGAAAAAGGTTACAATGGTAAGTTTTATCATGTGTGTATTTTATCACAGTTAAATGTTTTTTAAAGGCTCTAACTCATGTACTCTCAGTGGGGATGTTACCACCACCAAGGGGATACAGATTGCTCTTGAGAGAGAGAGGTGAAAAAAAATCTTATATTTTTATGTATAAGTCGCGGATAAATATAAAGTTTATAAATAAATATACGGTGTTATTCAAATTCTTTGGCGATGTCTAGAAGAGATAATTCTTTAAAAAGGCTCCTTCATGGGCCAGTGATGAAAAATGGTTGAGAAGCCCTGCCCAAAGCTATTACCTCTGCTTAGTTCCCAATTCCAAAATACCTGCAAGAGATCTCTGCCCACCTCAGACACAACTTGACCATGATCAAAGTCAGAATCCTCCTTCACCACCAACATTCACTAAGCACCAAGTCCATCAAGTCTCTACAAAATCAAACCATCAGTGGTCCCCCACACGGCACCATGTTCTCTCAGACAAGTCCATAAATCACCTGCCTCGCTCTCATTGGACTAATTTCACTCTAGCCTTATCCTAGCTTCCATCCACACAGAAGTTCAAGGTGTACTATTTACCTCCTGTTACCTGTGATTACCAACCCCTACCTTATTCCTTAACAAGTGAAGGCCTTTAGGAACTTTTACAAGCCAACTCAAATGCCATCTCCGCAGAAAAGCCACATTGGTCCCTCCTTCCTCTTTGGTCCCAAGCCACTGGAGAGATAGGTTCACTGAGTGTGGTACATGTTTTCAAATCACTGTTAGTTACATGCTGTCCTATAACCTGGAGGCTCTTCTAAGGCAGAGAATGTGTCATTTGCCTATTTCAAGCATTGAGTGTAACATATATTTTGCTGGATGGACAGATTAACGAATGACTAAAAGTATAAGGAGAGGAGGTTATTGCTCTTTAATTTAGAGGACATGAGATTTTATGGAGGAAGGAGCATTGGGATTTGAGTGTAAAACTGTCTCTACTTCCAAAATATACTATTAAAAATTATTTTAAAATCCCCTCTAGGTTATCAAACACTTAAGGTAAAAAAAAAAATTCAGAAATTATAGACATATTCAATGAAGCATGGAAGAAAATCACCTCCCTACCCAGAAGCAACCATCATTAATATTGTAGATATTTTTTCAGCCTTGTACTAAGCATTTTTCTCTACATAATTGAGATAATATAATTTTAAAATCTACCTTCCTTACTTAATGCTATCTCATAAGTATTTTCAGGATTATTAATAAGCATTATAAATACAATTGTTAATAATTACATTCTATTCCTTCACATGATGAATATATCATAACTTGCATAATCTTTTTCATCGTACTGGATTTTTAGGTGGTTTCCAGTTTCTTGCTCTCATAAATAATGCACATATTTGTTCATAAATATTTATTCCCATTTCTGATTATTTCCCTGGGATGCATTCCTAGAAATATAAATAGTGGGTCAAATGGTGTTACAATGTGAAGGCTTTTGAGAAATAATGCTCAAGTATTTTGAGGAAAGTTAGTAGCAATTTATGTTCCCATCAGCAATGTGAGAAGTTTATGTTTGATAACATTTGGCAAGCACTAGATAATACCAGCATTGTTATTAATTATCTTTATCTTATTTTTTTCTTTTTCAGTGAAACAAATGTGTCATTAGGTCCAGCTGTTTTTTGTAAAATGCTGCTACACTTCTTCCTTCCTATTTTCAAGTTGCTGTCCTAAACCAGATTTTCAATTTTATTACACTAAAAATTTGCCCATACCTCCCAATCAAATTCACCATCCCCCTCATATTCATGCTAATACTAGCCTCAGATTTAATTTCAACCTCTTCTAAATCCCTTTGCCTGTACAGTCTACATCACACAAGCTCAAGTTCAATTGTTCTTTGAATGAGCCAAATGAATTATGTTTGTCTTCTCGCGGCAAGAACAGTTTATAACAATTCACTCAACCAACATCTGATGAGCATCTATTTTATGCCAAGCACTATACTAAACACTAGAACTATAAAGGGAACAAGACACAGTCCCCACCTCCAAATCTCAGAAGTTTCCAGTGGAGAAAGAGAGGAATAAGTAAATAGACAACAATAATGTAGACTGAGCAATACTTCAGC
>NW_006442104.1:1498815-1527081 GCF_000325575.1 Pteropus alecto
GGCATAGTGGTGGAAAGGAGGGCAAACTATTATGACCTAGGCAGGCCTGGAAAGGCTTTATGGAAAAAGCAAAAGCTAAGGACAAATCCTGATTTTAGGTAAGAATTTAGCTACACAGAGCCATTTGTAATGGATTGCATGTGTGTGAACCCCCAGAATCCATGTATTGAAGTCCCAGCTCTCAGTGTAATGGTGGGGACTTTGGGAGGTGATTAGGTCATGAGGGCTTGCCCACATGAATGGGATTAGTACCCTAATGAGAAGACACAGGAAAGCTTGCTTCGTCGCTCCCTGCGTCCGTCATGGTAGGACACAGGAAGAAAGCAGCCCTCTTTAAACCAGGAAGAGCGCTCACACCGAGAACCTGGCCATCCTGGCACCCTGATCATGAGACTCCCAGCCCCCAGAACTGAGGGAAATAAATGTCTGTTGTTCAGGCCACTCAGTCTATGGTATTCTGTTACAATAGCCTGAACTAAGACACTATTTCAGACAGAGGTACAAGCAGATATAAAGACACAGAGATGAGGGAGAGAAAATATGAAAAGACAAGCCACAGACCAAGAGAAAATATTCGTGAAACATCTACTTCGTATAGGACTTGTAAACAAAGGACATTAAGTAAAAACTAAAGGAAACTGAATAAAACATGGACTTTAGTTAAATAATGTGTCAACACTGGTTATTAATTGTAACAAATGTATTATACTAATGTAAAGATGTTAATGATAGAGGAAACAGTGTAAGATAGGAAAACTATAACTTTATTAACGAATTCCGTAAATCTAATACTGTTCTAAAATTGTTTTTTTAAAGCATATTGATACATATGTATATAATTTTAACTTGATTTCATGCATACATAAAAAATAAACTCTAAGTAAATTAAAGACCTAAGTGCGAAAAAGATATTTTTAAAACGTGTAAGAAAATCTAGGATAATTTCTATATGATATTGGGAAAGGAAAGGATTTTCTAAATGAACATAAAAAGTACAAAGCATTAAAGAAAACAGTGATAAACTTGAGAACATCAAATTTTAAATTTTTAAATGAGAAATGACCACAAACAAATGTTAACACAAGCCAAACATTGGGTGACAATATTTGGAACCTACATAAACAAATAAAGGAGTAGCATTCAAAATACTTAAAGAATGCCTTAAAATCCATTGTGAAAGAGCAAACATGTTCACTCTTTCAATAAATTAGGATAAATTATTTTTTAAAATAAATAAGAGATGATAAAGTCTCTAGTGTTATTCTCCTTAGGAAAGTCATATTCAAATGAGGTCCTTGGTTTTAACAAAAATAATTCTGTTATGAACTTCATTCTACAAGGAACTCTATTTATTTCCTTTAAATAGTTATATAACTTTGAAAAAAAGAAAGAAAAGAACAAACAAAACAAGAAAACAGTAAAGAATATTGTGATGGTTAATTTTATGTGTTAACTTGGCTAGATTATGTTGCCCAGTTGTTTGGTTACACACCAGCCTAAATGTTGCTGTGAACACTTTTAGATGTGATTAACATTTAAACCAGCAGACTGAGTAAAGCAGACTTCCCTCCATAATGTGGGTGGGTGGCATCAGATCAACTGAAGGTTTAAAAGCAAAGACTGAGTTTTCCCAAGGAAGAAGGAATTTTGCCTCCAGATTGCAACATAAAAATTCCTCCTGAGTTTCTAGCCATAAAGTCTGCAGTCTCCACTCCAACGTGAATCTCCAGCCTGCCACCTGCCCTGTGGGTTTCAAATTTGCCAGTCACCACAATCACATGAGCCAATTTCTTAACCCGTTTCCCGTTTGCTCCGAGATTACTTGCCAGCAGCACTCACTTGTGGCTGCAGCGTTTACCCCGAGATAACTCGTGGATCACAGTCCTAACCTCACTTGAAATATCTCACCTTTATGATTATTTTCGCATCACTCTAGTATATCGATAGTCTTTGGAAACAAATGACAGCATTCTATTTACAGCATTATGTTGTTAGTAGTGGTATTTCCATTTACAAAATATAGTAACTCTCGATCTCTGAAAACATCAAATCCTAGATGTTCCACTTTGTGTTGTTCTGTGCTTTGAAATTTACCACATGAAAAAAAATTATTAACTACTGATCTTCATATACATTTCTGTTACACCGGGATTAGAGACAAGTTCTGTTTAGAAATAACTCCAAGAACAGTTTTTTCTATTTTATTTTCACATTGAGACTTATTTTCACATTTCAGATTTGCTTTAGCTTCAAAGAGCATGTTTATGTAAAATTAAATTAACGCTGGCAGTGAGCTGCACTTTTTTTTTCTAAATGGGAAAGGGGTTAAAATCAATCTCCAATGGCTTTCTCTCTAATTTCATATCTATTTCTACCAAGATAAAGAACAATTTGGGAAAGCTGAAAATGCGCACATTGATAATTCAGACATTCCACATTTAGGGATATAATCTAGAGAAATTCTCATACATCTACCAAAAGAGATCTATAGAAAAATGTTCACTATAGCATTGTTTTTACCAGCAAAAAAAGAAAAAAACAACAACAAAGAAAAGTGACTTGAAAGTCCATCAGTAGAAGAACATATATGCCTTGTGTGTTTTTAAAGGGACTACAACAGTTATTACTCTGGGAACATTACAATCTATATGGATCAACTGAAACATAAAGATAAAAGAGAAATACAAGTGGGATACTGTAAAACAGTGTGCAAGGTTTGATATAATATTTGTTTTCAATACATGAAATATGCTATTTATAAATCTATGCATGTATAATAAATATTTTTAAAAGCATAAATTGGAAGAATGCACAACAACTACATGGCTTCTTGCCTCTGATGGAGAGCAGGAAAGGAAAGGAAATGAAGACATACTAAATGGAATTTCAACTATATTTATATATCGTTTTATCAAACTCTGAAGCATTTGTCAGTAACGAAGTGAGAAATGCCTCGATGTTGGTTATATTACACTATAATTTTATGTATGTTTGAATTTTTCGATAATTAAATACTTTTATAATTTTATGTTTGAATTTAAAAATCAATAATTTCAGTAATCTAAATGAGAGATGAAGGTAGAGCGTTATTAATCAATAAAAAAAAAGTGGACAGGTATCACAGTCAGTCAATCAGTAGTATTTAACACAGAGGTAAGAGAGAGGGAGCAGTAAACATGAGTGAAGGGTGCATCCTGAATTTCTGGCCCAGGAGACTGTGTAGAAGGAGGGACCATTACTGAGGCGGAAAGGGAGTTTGGAGGGAGAAAGCATCCTTTACCGTATGAGGTGGAATGGGAGACACATTACAAACACTCAGTGAATGTTTCCTCGACTTGTTGGAAACACTTGGAGAGCTGGCACAAAGACACACTATTTCTGAGACAACATTCTCTGTCTTTCTAGGTATTTGGGGTAGATCGAGTTTTATGTATTCAGCACAGGCCAAGTCAACTAGGTAACCGAGGATAGAGGAAGCATTCTCATATAATCCAATTACAGATATTATTAGACAAAAGATTCCAAGTAAATCTTATTCTGAACTTCAACAACACCCTAAAGAAAGTAGCTATTACATTTCAAGTGGCAGAATATGGCTCCACTTAAAAAAAAATCAATAGATTCTCTGGAGAAAAGCAGTAAATGACTTTTTTTTAGAATTTCATCAGTAGCTCTCCTGTTATACAGACACAGTCTATAAAATCATAGCCAAAGATAATCTGGTTGAAAAGAAAGTCAACAATATAGATCGACAGCCATTCGCATACTTGAAATGTCTGAGACACTTGCAATTTATTGTTAAAAGTCCAAACCTACCCAGCTCCCATAGAGCCTTGGTGATCAAACTGACCTCTCCTTGGACTCATCTTGTTTCCTCTTGACCATGGCTAGGTGCCAAGCAGAAATAATTAACATGACATTGATCACATAGGTTGTAATTATCTGTGTTTATGCCCTCTTTATGAATCATTAGACCACATGGAAACAAGAGACAAAGTTGGATTAAGGGTGAGCCAGCCAGGCAGCTGCTTTGGGTCTGTGATCTACAGGAATTACAAAACAAAGCAGCAGCGAACCAGAATTACCTTAGCGAGAGATGACATAGCTGAGTAGATATATAAAACACTCTTCGCCAACCTCAGCCCCTCTCTGTTGAACATTTTTACTGCAGGCATGTGTAACGTGTGGTGTGCAGGGCCAGCTCACCACGAACCTAATGGCCAACCAAGCGAGCACTCTCTGGTCTCAGCAAAATCACCTACCTATTATCCTCAAACCAAACAATGCACAACTTAGTTCGATTAACTAAGATGTGTGTCTTCATAGAGCATCTACAATGTAAACTCTTTTAAAAAGTCAACACAAAGAAGTTGTCTGGCTCAGAAAATTAAAATTCTAAAACCATTTTACATAAGCAGAAATATTATATATCCGGAACATGTAACAGTCTCTTGTTTTGAACATAAAATGTTGTAAGATTTTCCCTATAGAAAGTTAAGTTTCTCCCCACCCTACTAAGCAAATTTTAAAAAATTTTTTAGAAATGTTTGGAAGACGTATCAACTTATTGCCAACATGAGTCCTGTCCATGTCTCAGTCTGGCCATACATGAGACCGACCTTTATTCCAACACCAAGCATAGTGTCTGGTACCTAGTAAATATTCAATAGGTGTTTGATAAGTAAATGAGAGAATGAATGAATGAAACAATCAATATTAAGTATCTGTTTACCATTCAATGTTAGAAAACCCACACTAGCCTTGTGATAGCCCATTTTAATACCACACAACTTTGATGGTGACAAGAATCTTATAAAAGTTAAGTACCTATTGGTCTTGAATCTCTCAATCATAGACACATTCCTGGGGCATCATGATCTCATTTTATGGACAGATATATTTATAAAGCATGGAACTCAATAATGAGTTCTAACTTGTAGGAAACACAGAGACCCTACTTGATAGCATTTGATTTGTCAGCACTCAAGTTGCTTCCTTATTGCCTGACCTTTGCACGCAATTTGTAGGCAAAGGAGAGGGGAACTGGAATGTGTTTTCCAGACTTTATATTTAATAAAGATGAAGACTTCCTTAAAAATAGTACAAGGAGAATATTAAATTCAAATTCCTCTTACTGCAAATACAGTAGGGAAGATAAAGGACACTAACACCGATGAAGCACCTATTATATGCCACCAGCTTTATCCCATCATCTCACCGAATCCTGACAGCTGCTCCTGAGTCACATACTACTGACCCCATTTTAAAAATGAGCCATTAAGACTCAGAAAAACTAATTTCTTTAAGTCATACGAGGAGAGAGCAGGGTGCCCAGCATCTGTATCCAGGTCCACCTAGAACCTTGCCCACCTATGATATCGGTTGGGTTCAATATAATTGGGATCAGCATAAATTCTTCAACCTAACACTCAGCTCACCCACACACACCTACACCCTGAAAAGAAAGGGAAGAGGGACTTTAAAAATTATATCCATAATGAGAGTCTAAAGTCATAGGAATCAGAGGGAAAACCATCAACAGATTTCATGGATTTTGTCAGGCACTATAACTCTGTGCCAGATTATAGAGGCTAGTAGTAGCTTTTAACCTCAATGAGTCTATAAGACACACAATGGCAATGATCTCTTATTTAAAGGGGCTCACTGTAACTGTAATTCTCAGGAAAAGGGAGTGGCAAGATACTGGCTACGTTTTTAAAAAAAACCTTTGACGATTTAGATATGCCACCCCAGAGAGCACGCCTCTTGAGAGCCTTTCCTGTAGGGACCTGAATTATCTGTCTGATATGCTTGCATTGATCACAGTCAAGGTCATTGCCAGATCTCCACTTAACTTGGGCTTAGAACCAAATAATAAAAATTCCTCAAAGCTCCACACAATAGTTAGATGCCTTCTAAATCTTGCACCTGACAATGTATTCATATTACTGACCCTAAGAAAAAATTGGAATGACTGGGATGGACTGCCACATGTAAATATGCATGACACAAACTCATCAAGCCTTGAAGAAGAACATACGTAAATAATTAACAAGATAGTGATTTGTCGTATCATGGTAACAGGTAACCCAACTCCTAAAGAGAGGCTAACTGAAGCCGTTTTTCCTTTTACAAGGTAACCAAATATTCAAGACAGTAAATTATAAGGTTTGTTATCACTTGTGTAATACAGCTTTGGAAGTTTTCTTCTTCTAAACTTCTGACTCTTTCTGTTGTTTGATTTAGAATTAAAATTTAAAGGTTATTTTCAATTATTTGATTTCACTTGACATTTTCATCTCATTCTCCCATCTGTAGGCTGTGCTCTGTATTTTCACCAAGAGGCAGCAAGCCAGAAGCAGCCGCAAATGGAGGAAAGAGGGAGACTCAGTGTCCTCCCTTGGGAGCTTTCCCTAAGAACAAAAACTCCCCTCCACTTTTTTCTTACATGAAAATCATCACTTTGGAAAACCTTTGAAACTATCTACTTTTAAAGCTAAATGCATGTCTACCCTAGGATCCTGCAATTCTATTCCTTGACATAGATAAATGAGTATATTTGTTGACCTAATGACAAGGATAAGAATTTCATAGCAGTTTTATTCACAGTAGCTAAAAACTAGAACCACCCAAACCACGTCGGTCTACAGTAGAATGCATAAGTAAATCACAGAATATTCATGCAATGGATACTATACAATAAGAGATCATTTACTGTGAACAATATCACAGTTGAACCTCACAGACACGGCAATGAACGAGGGAAAGAAGCTAGCCACAAAAGAGTACGCACTGTATAATTCAATTATACGAAATTTAAGAATGGGAGAAAGTAAACTGTGGTAATAGAAGTCAGAATGTTGGTTACTTGATTTTGAGCGGAGGGAGGGACTGTATAGGTTTGAATTTAGAAAGGAGCACGAAGTATCCCTCTGAGGTGTCAAAAATATTCCAAATATGCATGTATATATATATGTGTATATGTGTATGTATGTGTATATATATATGTATTTTTTTCGCACATGTACATATATATGTAAAAATCCATTGGTTTATACATTAACACTTGTGTCCGTATCCACATCCCCAACAAACATTTAGTTTAAATGATAACTGACCCTTCCCTCCCAGCAGCTGGCTATGGCTGGCACGGCGTGGACAGTGGCGTCGCTCATCCATTGCTCTTTCCTTTCACAGCCACCCACTTGGGGTCATCTCTTTTTCAAAAGGGAGTCCCCCTTAGGAAAGCCTGTATCCAGACCACAACAGAATGTTTGGAAATACAAATTTAAACACAACTTAACAAAAACATTTTAACAGAGAATCGTGCTCATTACACATGCAAATTTGTGGCAGATGGGTTCAGAGGACTAACCCAAGTCCACCCACCACCAGAAGAAAAGTAAAACTGAATAAGCACTTCTGAAATATTGTAGTGATTTCCCCCCTGGCTCCTAGTCAAGACTGGCAACGGAAATACAGAAACACCATGAGAAAGGCCTGTCTGGATACATGAGACTAGAATTCTCAGACAGTGCTGGATGACGAGAGACTCTGACTCAGCTTTGAAGTCTAGGAACAACCCTAACAGGGAAACAATGGAGCCTGCTTGGGACTGAGCCATTCCACCCTTATTTAGGCACATGCATTATCTCATCAAACACCTAGAGGGTTAGCAGCCTTGTGAAGTAAGGCTTACAAACATTAAGCAACTTGTCTCCCAAAGTCAAAGGGCTTTTTGGTTGGGGATCCCGATTGGAGCCCTCATTGTATAACTCCCCACTTCTGTGACTTGCCTCTTGTAATCTGACTTGCTGACCTTCTTGGTATTGCTACTAGACTGAAATATTTGGGAAAGGGCTTATAGATTACTTAGATTCATCAGGATAGGTTTTTCCCCAACAAAGGGTATTATATCTTCTTTTTTTAGTCTATCTTGATGAAAAAATTGTGAATTTAACCTGTCACAAATCAGATGGAACTAAAACCGATGTTTTATAATTTGTACAACTGTTTTATCATTTATCTTGCCATTCTAATTCATCCCTCTTTCTGAGAATTTTGGAGGTAGAAGAGTGGGCATGACCCTGACTTCACCCCTACACGCTGCCCTTAGGTGCCTGTTGAAGGTACACACTGGTAATTATGGCAGTTTACCTCTGACTTTTCACCAATAGCTTGCCCCTAATTGCTAACCGGATCCATGCTCTTGACATTAGAACCTAATAGAATCACATTCTGGATACCAGCTTCCAGTTCCCAACACCTGCCCTCCACACTCACCAGCCACCCTGGACTTTGTAAAAATCCATTGGTTTGTACATTAAGAGCCTCCCAACGTCATGTCCAGGTATCAGAATTTAGGGAAAACATGCTATATATTGAATGCCTTGTATGGAAGCAATGCCTGAAAGAATTTTAAATTGCCAGGTGTTTCTTGGCTCTCCATCCGTGTTTCTCAAGGAAGTTGTGGTGCACCGATTACCCAGACAGAGCCGGGCATCTGCTCAGGGTCTGTCATCTCACAGCCTGTTTGCAGCAGAGGAGGCTTCTTCAGGGGAGCAGAGCACAGCATTGGAATTCTTGATGTTGTGAACGGCTGCACATTGTAGTCGCTCGAGAGCTATTTGCTGCCTTTATCTTTTCAAATAAGAATCGTGGAATGCTTCAGACATCTGATTACATTCACTAAAGCCATAGTTAATAAAAGTAGAGCAGTTATGAATAATTTGGATGCATTTTGATATTAACAAAACTTTTTTTCATCAAATGACCTAGTAGAAACCGAGGGTTTCAGCTACTAAAATGGGAAAGGATGAGCCTTATAACAGAAACTTTGCCCTCTGAAATATTGAGGTTATGCTTGTGACCTTCTCCTTTCACTCATGCCTCTGCCCAGGGAAGGTTTGTCTGATTAATAGAACAGGGGACTAAGTAGATCAGCCTCTTCCCTCGGTGACAAGGTCACTGGAGCATAGATTCTCTGCCTTATGCCAGGTGGACAAAGTCAGTTCAAGAGGAAGCACTGGGAGCCCATTTTGGTCTTGGTCCTAAACCATATATCACAATGTACACTTCCTGGTAATAAAGCTTATTTTTAAAAATGTATGTATGTATATAGGACACATATTCCAGACACCCAACAAGTTCAGATGATACTAGAGAATACTACAAAGAAACATACTCCTACCACTTGGCTTAAGAGCTAAATCACTTTCCACACAATTGCAATTCTTCATTCTTTCTTGTTCCCATTCTTCTCCCACACACTCCCTATCACAGAATCACAGAGAGAACCAGCACTAAACTTTATCATTCCCCTGAAAGCCTTCATATTTATACCACTTATGTGCTCTTTATGTATTCTTTAACGATAAACTTATTTGCTTATATACACTTTATATACGAATAGTGTACTATTAACATACATCCTTTTTCTAAGTCGAGTAAAATATTTTACTCAATCTTATGTTGTCAGAGTTTACTCACATTGATAGATGGATTGCCAGTACATTATCTTAACTGATTATAAAATTCCCATGGATTAATAACTGCATACATATGGTGATAGATATTAAGTGCTTTCCCATACTTCACTATTACAGATATGCTACTACAAATATTCTGTGACATGTTTCCATGCATACACATGTGAGAGTTTCTCTAGGGCGTGTGTCTCGGAGAATTACTGCACACTAAGCTAAGTGCATTTTTACTGTTACTACAGATTGCTAAAACTCTAAGTCTTATCTTTTCCTTAGTTATTGCAGATCCCACAGTAGAGAGGAGATGATTAATGCTTTCTTCTTCCTCTACCTAAGGTCATCTTTCTTCTTCCTTCTTGTGCCTCATAAATGCTTAACGATTTTCTAAGGCTCGGCTAAGGCCCTCCCTCCTGGGAAAGCTCCCCTGAACCTCACAGGTGGAGTGATCATGTCCTCGTTTGATCGTTCACGGATGGCACTTCTACATGAGACTTGTCAATTATCAGACCCTGCGTATATATCTGTACAAAATTCACACAGACTATAATCTTCAGAAGGAAAACGAAAAAGCAAACTCCAAAACACCGCATGATAGGACATTATGGTTTAACTGATTTCTGATCGCCCAAAACTCCATCAGTTAGAAATGAACATCCTTGGCACTGCCTTTGCTCCATCTTATCCTCTTTTTTCCAGAACGCTTGGATTCTTTATAGAATTCGGGATGTGAAAGCAATTTTATTAATTCTAACACCTACCAACACACAGTAACATGGCCCCGACCCACATTTCCCTTGCCATCTACTTGACCAGAGAAGATACACATGTGAAACTTCTGTAATGAGAAAAATTCACATGTAGAATTACAATTGTGGGGCTTTGAAAGCTAAAAAGGGCTTAGAAATGATAACAAAATGTATGTATTGTCTTTCGAGGTGATGCTTCACCTGAGTTAGCTCAACCAATTAGTAGCATAGTCGGAGCTTGTGATAACTCATTTTTTTAATTCAGCAAATATTTATAGAATACTCAACCATATCACGTCTCTACATAGGCTAATTAGGACAAAGCTAAGGAATTCAATTTAATTAAAACCATTTTCTTGTAGATCTACTCTGTGATTATTGCTATATTAGGCATATCACGGACTTTACAAAAGACATTATTATCGCTAGAGTTTCCAAGAAATTTATTTCATTTGGGAGCAGTAAAACAGGAAAATGGTGACACCTGAGTGTGTAACAAGATGCAAATTTGGACATTTCAACTGAGGCAGCAAAATAAAAGAGATGAAGAATTCCAAGGTGGAAGGCTATATACCACCTATAGAAATCCCAAAGTGATTTTGACAGTCATATGGATCTGACACCCACAAAGAAGATAAAAAGGTATCAAAAGGATAGAGATTAAGAAGAATGGTTTAGTGAAATTAATTATTTGAAAAAAGCAATGCTATAATGCTACCCCTCTCTTCCTTCTACACTATTTACCTTAAACTTAAAAAGAGGGTCTTTAGCAGGATTGTTGAAGAGAATGCTCTGTGTCCCCTCAATTTGGGGGAAATGCAGTGGCCTGGTGAGTGACAAAGAATAAAGGTAAGAGGCTGGGTGAAACAGCCTGCAGTAGCAGGGTGGAGGGATGGTTTGGGAAGTCACTGCACTCCCCTACATGTGAATTGCAGTCTTCTGACATGGACTCTCATTAGAAAGATCAGCCATTTAAATAGCGGCTCTACCAGAAGGGGGCTTCTGCCAGAGGATAAGGGAATCCATAGAATACATGTGGAGTAGACTGCCAGAAATATGTGTTGAGTGTGGATCAGGACCACATGTCCGTGGAGTCCTGCTTAGAGAAGTCCAGCAAGGGGGCAATCAAAGAATCCATGGAGATGACCCTCAGAGAAAGGGTTAGCTGAAACCATCAGCCGGGCTCAATTTACAAGAAGCAAGCTTACAACCAACCAGCTAAGAATCTTCTCCTCTCTATCCCCATTTTTCTTCTTGAATTCAACCCATGATAGGTTGTCAACTTAAGCTAAAGAAGATAAGTAAGCAGATGTGAGGGAAGGTGGGAAGGAGGGAAAAAAGGAAGGAAGAAAGGAGGGAAGGAAGGAATGAAGGGAGGGAGGGGAAGCTAACCATATCTCATTCTCTGAAACATAGGCTGGTCTACTTGGGCTGTCACAACTTGTGGCTCCAAAGGCCATTTTCCTTCTACTGTATCATGGTGTCAGAACATAATGAAGACAGATGGCAGGATGAAATAATAAAATAAGTAGCACAAAATTTCATAGGTGTAACCTGACTAGAAGGCCTCATCTTATGTCAAATCCAAGAGAAAACCCACATTCCTTCCAAAAAGGAAGTCTTGGAAAGGACTTAAGTATTGATTAAAGTCACTTAAAAAGGTACCAGAGATAAATTCATAACACACAGAAAATTTTCTCAAAATCTCCATTTCTCTTCTAATCTTTTATATAATAAGCTGTCCTCAGTCTCTCATCTCAGAAACATTGAAAACTCTCTTCCTAAGCTCTGGGAGTTTATTGACTTTTTTCTCCAAATTCCTTTGCTCTCTTATCAGATCTATGGCTTCAAGAAGAAGTCCTTCCCTCTTTATAACGATAATAAGGCAAATGTTTCTTCCTTCTTGCATCCTGTCTACCCTGACCTTCATCATCACCGTCAACATTCTGAGAAGGGTAAGAGACAATGAGAGAGGGGGAAAGCCCGTGACTATTATACATTAGTATGTTTTATCATTCACATATGAGTTCATAGAATGGGGATCTGTATTTGTGCTTGAGTAACAGAATGACTTCAAAAAGAATAGCAATTATATTGGGCCTCGAGGGAAGGGATGAGTTTGAGTATTTATAATAGCGCATCAACATATGTCTACTCTCTCATTCCAAATACTAAGAAGTTGAATGTCAAATTCAAGTATTCTCAGTTATAAGACATTTTCTCCTACCTTTGAAAGGTATTTCCTGAGGAAAGCAGCCATCCCTAAGTGTAAGCTCTAGAAAACCTATAATCAGCTGCTCTCTCTAATTGAGCACTTTCTTTCCTTGGATTTTAGAAGAAGCATGAAAATGATTTACTGATTTAGGAACTGGGTGGAGTAGACCACAAAAGGACAAATCAAAAACATCTGGAATAAACTAGGAGGGAGAGAGAGGGAGCACGCTTTCAAATGAAACAAAGTACAGATGATTTGGCCGAATTTAAGCCAAGTCAAACACTCACATTAAACATTGAACTTGGGCCTGTTTCAATAGCGGGAGCCGGCAAGAGGGAGCGTCAGCCAACATTGCATCAGACTCACATTGTGGATAGAGGAAATGAGTTTAGTCCAGCCAGCTGTGACTTCAAAGGGACTGCTCTTTCAGAGAACAGTGGGAAAGGGTTCCCTCTTCAGTGAAGATTGCAAAGTTCAGCCAAAGACAGTCCAAAGGGAATGAACTTTGGGAAGAGGAAAATTACATTTAATGCACAAGAAAGAATATTTTCCTTCCATGAAGTGGCTATGACAGTCAGAAAAGGAAGGAAAATGATGAGGAAGAGAAGTGAGAAGCAAAGATTCTGACGCTTATTGGAGGATTGGAGTCTCGTGTGAATATTTATGAAATGGAGTGTTTGTATAGATAAGTTTGCTTTCCAGCTCAGACACCTCCTTGTATGAATCACATTTCCAAACCTGTGGGAGAAAAGACCAGAGGATTCCTCCCCCACTAATTCCCATGGATAGTTTCTTCCCCCTTTCTACCTCTAGAAAAACACACATTTCTTCCAAGTTATTTACTCAACATAAATTTATTGAGGAACCAAGAGTGGGTTAGACCCTGGGAATACAAAGACAAACAAGGCGGTCCTCGCCCAAGAGTTCTCAGTCCAAAGGAGAGCTAGACACATAGAGGATTAGGGCATTTGAGTGATGTCTTATTTTAGATCAGCAATGTCCAAGGTGTGATCACCTGACCAGCATCAGCTGCACCTGGGAACTTGTTAGAAATGCAACTTTGCAGGCCCCAACCCAAAGCTACTGAACCAGCAGGGTTCTTTAACAAGCTCTCCATGTGATTTGGACGCATGCTAAAGTTGTAGGTCTACCTGGATAATAGAAAGCAAAGGGGACTATGAGCAGAGAGGTGACACACCTGAGCCAACCTTAATGTCTCTGCCATCTATAAATCACTCCTCAGTCTCTTCCAGGCTGGACTCTAAAGAGATTGCTCTCTGGTGATTCACAAGAATGACACACAAAAGTCTGCCTTGTCTAACTAACTTTTAAGAACTTCAAGGGCAAGAGCTGACCCCTCTTTTCTTTTCTTCCGTTCCCCCTCCTTTCACACATCAGTCCAACACTTAGAAGATACAGGCACTGAAATTTACCTTAAGTAGCTAATTCGGAACTGAGACTGGTGCAAGGTTGTCCATTCATAGTAAGAGAAACCAGCCAATATGTACTTAAAATTTTTCCTAACTCTTATAGGTTGGAGGCTAACATAAATGTTCTCTCTTCCAAACACTCGTTCGATGCTTGAATCCTTTCTCTGACATCCTTGCCAAGCGTTCGTTCTTCTTATGCCTGAGTCCCTGCACCTATCCCACTATGTCAGGATGCAGTTTGCTGCCTTTTAGACAGTGCTGCTAGAAACAGCTAGCTTCTTCTGGGCTGAAATCCACCGCCATTTAAATTCCATGTGTTAGTTATAGTCCTATCCCTTGGGAACCCATAGCGAAAATACATACATATTAATGCAACGTTTTTTTATTTGATGTTAGTAATTATATAGCATATGACATAGGTTAACTTCACAGACTCTGGAACCAGACTGCCTGCATTCAAATTCTTAATCTGTCACTTATGAGCTCTATGACCTTCAGAGAGTTATTTGCTATCTCTGTAGCTTTGTTTCTTTATATACATAAAAATATATAATAGCATTACACAAAGGGCTTTGTAAAAAGCGCATGAATTAATATATGTAAATGTGCCTGGAATATAGTAAGTAGCTATTATTCATCATTATCATTATCATAGAAAGTTTGTCAGATTATCTCTGACACAGGCCGTCTTTCTAATTCTATAGTCATTCACTAGGTGAGCTTATTCACTCCTGTGGGTTCGATCACCATCTATATGTTTGTATAAAATCCATTCTTTCTCCTCCCGAGCACACAGCTAAATGTAAGTAGCCATAAGAAATGTTCTGGCCACTATAATCTGGATAGAAATAATACACACCACTTCTAGGCCTGGCTCCTAAAGTCATCCTGAAAAATCCTCCACTCTCTCTTATTTCACCGGCTAATTGAATGCATAGGAACCAGTGAAGGACTCTAAGAAGCCCCAGCAAATGGTTGGAGCCACAGGTTGGGAGAAGCCTAGACCCTTTAGTCGCTACAGAGGGATGCTGCCTACGAGAGCCACGAATGAAATACCCACATTGGGTGTCATGTGAGCAAGAAATAAGCATTTACCGTGTCGAACCACTGAGACTTCACAGCCTATCATGGCTAATACAGCGACTCCCTGATTGATGTCTCTTGCTCAGACTTTGAGCTTCAGAACTGTATATATTTAGTTTCTATTCGGTCTTTCTACATGGACCCTCAAATAGCGTAATAAGTGAACTTAAGTTTTCTGGGATTAGACATTTTGCATTGAAATACTTATCCTGCCAGGTACCAGGCACAGGACCATGAGTGAATTATATAAATTATTCATAACTGTATATACTTCAGAGTTGTCAAAAATAACTAAATGAGTAGATTTATATAAAACACAATAGACCCAGGTCCATAGTAAATGCTCAATAAATGCCAACTAGTGTCGTTATGACCATCCTACACCAAATTTGCTCCTTCTCCTGGGTTTTCCATATGGATCACTGGTAGTTTCTCTACCACCCAACAACTGTTAAAACCAGAAACTAACAACTTAATCTCAAATCACATTATTTTTTTCATTATCTCACATGGTATGCATCACCAATAACTGATCGACTATACTCCCTGAGTACTTCTCAATTCCATCCACGTCTCTCTCTTTTCTGTACCCTCCTTGTCCTAGTGAAAGTCACCGTCATATGTGGCTCTATTGTAGTTGCATCCTTCTAGTCTTTCCAAATTCATTCTTATGCTCTTCAAATGCATTCTTCACATGGAAATATTAATGCCCTTTTTAAATTCGAATGTGAGCTGGTCAGTCCAAAATTTGAAATGTATTAAAACTTTTCATGGACCTTTGGTAAGGCCAAATTCCTGACCCATCACTTCAGCCTCTCCTCACAGCCCATAACATGATTTTATCTCTAGAGTTCAGCCAAATTGGGCTTTTATTGTCTCCATAAATTTGCTATAGATCGCCCCATCTTTGACGTTTCCACACGTTGGCTACTTCTGCTTACGATGAACTTTCTTCTCAATCCCAGTTTCCCTAATTCATTCCCGACCATCCTTTTCACTTCAGCTTAAGTGCCACACTCTCCAGAAAGCTGTCTTAGCAATCTGCCCACATAGCACCTGTCATACTCGTTCTTTAAACTAAATACACTTGCCCTTATTTCACAGACACATCTTCTCAGCTAACCAGAACACGTTATGAGGGCAGGAACCCCACGCGTATGATTCTCTGCCTGTTATTTTGGCTTGTGTGGTGGAAGGTCTCATTAAACTTGTTTTTCTAAGTGTGAGTATGAATCCGTTTAGGTGGCTTGGTGTGTATGTAAACCATATGAATTCGTATTTGGCTGAGTCTGGAAAAAAATGTCCTACAATCAATTTATGTACCTAATTAAATTCACTTACAAATTTAGAAAACTCAGCATATGACTTCTTTGATTTCAAAATCTAATTGATTTGACAGACGCATAAAGTAAAAACTATGTATAGTATCATTCACGCTGTCCTAACAGAGTGACAATTCTAAGACCTTTGTTGGTGGGTGATGGGTTTTGGGGGCTGGGTCAAAAAGTAGCATGTTTCTCAAAACAGCGTTATGAGAGTTCTCCTATTCTAAACATCATAACAGTTTCTCCTTTCATATTCACAGACCAGATCAAGGGATACAGAAGAGAAGGTTAAGAGGAAATTAGAGCTCAGAATCAGCCAGGTTGTTTTTATGTCCAGAAAAGGTTTGTGCTTATGTTGGTCCAAAATTTGACGAAGTTCATAGTTGGAGAAGGAAAGACAGAGGAGTGCCCTCTGAATAGTGCAATCTACAGAGAATATGTTCTAGAAAAGGAAACTCTGTGTTGGACTCAGCACAGTCACTGAGATTCAGTGATGAGGTTTCAGAGTCTAGTCCAGACTTAACTCCACTTTTGTTGTAATATATGGAATTTCTCTCAGTAACACTTTTATCTCATCTATAAAATGGAAATGATGAGTCCCAAGTCATTCGATTGTTTATGGCAACCCTAGCTATCTCAGAGGCTCACAGAAGTTACAATTTCTTCCTGGGGTAATATCCTAATGACTGATAAAAGCTACGTGTGCACCTATGTCTTGTGACTCTCAATCTAGATCTCCTTCCATTAATTCTTATGGAATGTCTTTTCCTTTAAAAAATAGTAAAAATAAGTGGATATTGCCTAGAAATAAACAAGTTAAACTAAGGTTAAGTTCCACGAAGTGCTCAAAGCATCTTGACTTATCTTAGATGATGCATGTCAAATTTAAACTAAAGAAGACATTCTCTGCCTTAGATTTATAGTCACATTTTCCAGAAGAGTTGAAAAAGCAACAACAACAAAAAATAGCCAAAATAAGTGACCCAAATTCAACAATACTAGTACTTTCTGCTGCCTTCAGTCAAAGAGGGAAAAAAAAATTGATGTTCTGACAATAGCTTTGCATTAGTTCCCGAAGCCTGTGGGTTTTCTTTAGCTTCTTTGGAATCATGGCCAACAGTCCTGTCGCCTTCCCTGGTTCTAATAAAACTCAGGGATGGGTTTTGAATTACATTCATTCCAAGAGGACTCCTTGTCAGTCCTCAAGTGGACTTTGTTGTCCACAGCCGCTTGCAATGAATGTGGGGGCAAAGGTCCTTGGTTACACCCACCACTGAAATCAGACTCAGCTATACTACACAAGGAACATATTACAGGATGGAATTCAGCATTCGTCCCCACAGGACGGAGGCAATAGCCTTGCAGCTATTCCCTGTCTTTATGTGTGATGATTCTATAACCCATTGCTTCCTACATTGGAGACAGCCAGCATTTCTTAGCAACACTGACCTGCATGGAAAATAAAATAGCATGCAGCAAAGGTGTCAGATCGAGTCTTGGGAATGTTTCCTCTAAGAGAAGAGGTCGAACAAGTTTAAAAACAAAGACTTATAAATCTCTCCAAGTATTTTTCCCTCTTTAATAGTCCCAGCCAGTGCCTTATTATTATTCACCCCATGTTTGAATAATGGAACACTTAGATCACTGTATTCATCAAGGGAAGAAAACACTGTATATTCTGAAAAGCGCTTTGAATAGAGCTCTCTCCCTCTGCGAGGCCATACTTCACCGAGTTTTCTTAATTGCTAAATGCACGGCTCTAGCTTGAAATTCAAGAATTTGAGGAATTGGACAACATGTGCTGCACCAGTGAAATCAGACCACATCACATTCCAGGCCTTCATTATTCAAGCAAACTATTCCAGCCCCAGATTATCGCAAATAGTATCGAGATTTTATATCTATGTATATAAACACCAGATTACAGTAGGCCTCCTTAGCCACGGGGGATACATTCCAAGACCCCCCATGGATGCCTGAAAGTGTGACTAATACCAAACCCTCTATATACTACGTTTTTCCCATATGTATGTACATATGATAAAGTTTAATTTATAAATTAGACACAGTAAGAGATTAACAATAAAATAGAATAATTATAACAATATACTGCAATAAATGTTGTATGAATGTGGTCTCCCTCTCAAAACATTGTACTGTACTCACCCTTCTTCCTCTTCTGATGCTGCGAGATGATTAGATGCCAACCTCATTCTTGAGTCTGTTTGATTGCAGTAAATGGCTTGGTGTCACTCGTTTCAAGGGCTCCCTTGCTAAAGTCTTCACACAGTCTCAACGTTTGCCCTCAGTTAAAACACGTTTTTCGTCTTAACTAAGCACTCATCATGCACTGTGGCTGTTCTTAACGTTTGCAGTTCAACGGGCGACAGCAAAACCAGCACGAATTTATTTTTCCGTCTTCACAGTTTCACGGGTAGAAGACTCATTCTTATCGCAGATCTTAGCCACCTCAGCATACGATTTGTCTTAAGTCAAGAACCTTCACCTTTTGACTTAAAAGTAGCACTTTGCAGTGTCTGTGGCATATCCAAATTGCTAGCATCACTACTCTTGCGTCTCGGGGCCATTATGAAGTCAAATCAGGGTGCCTCGAACACAAGCAATGGGGTACCGCAACAGTGCATGGATCTGGTCACAAAATGGCGCCGAACAATGTGAAGACGCCGGTCGAGGGGCTGAGTCACGTCCCGGGCGCGATTCAGGAGGACTCGCGAGATTTCATCCCGCTACTTAGGATGGCGCCCAATTTAAAACTTATGAATTGTTTCTTTCTAGAATTTTTCCATTTAATATTTTTGGACTGTGGTTTACCACAGAAAGCAGGACCATAAATAAGGCGAAAGTACTGTAATACAAAAATTTTACATATACACACACATGAATTAGGAGGGAGAGGCTTAAGTTCTGGTCCTCAGGCACTGCTACATAACAACAGACTGTATTTGGGAAAGTCCTGAGCCTCAGTTTCCACACCTGCTGCATGGGTTAATGAGTTTACCTTGCTTGCCAGTCAAGGTGATTTTATAGCCCTAATGAAATAATGCTGCCCCTGGGATGGCTTGGTGATGCAGGATACGTTTGATGACTTTTGAAAGAAATGCAATTTCTTAGCTCACGTTCACCATCTATCCTGGAATCAACATAATTCAGGAGTTTTGTTCACTATCAAACCCTCAGCATCTCTGATATCTTCTACAGGAGTTAATTGGGAGAGCTGAGAGCCTTGCTCTGAGCAGGCCAGAGTCTCCTCCCATTTCCTGTCTGGCATCATTTTAAAAAGTTCACTCAAGAGGGACAATCAGTCCATTGTTTGAAAGAAGCCTAAGTTTCTTGAAAATCTAATTTTCAGATCCATTCCCCTTGGTGAATAGTAATATTCACTTAATCCAGTGCTTTACGAATAAAGAATTAGAACTCAACTTCACTTCTTCCAATTGGCTTATATGGTTGTGTATGCAATTTTGAGCATAAAATGTACATTACTTGAAACAACCCAAACATCTCATCACCGGAGAAGCATATTTATTGCATGGGTCGTTATACGGCCATGAAATAGTTACGAAATTTTTTTTTTGAGTGTGAGAGTGCTCGTGTTATAACCTGAAATAAGACAGCAAGATTCAAAACTGAGTAATCTGTATTATATCCATTCTATGCAAGCATGTTTTGTTGACCAGGATAGACTCCAGAGTGTATAAACAGAAAGCAGCTTTCTTCTCTCTGTTATCTGTCCCTTTAAACCTCTGCAATGGACTTCTAGAGGCAGGCCTTTAACTTTTCCAGTTCATCTCAGATTTTGAAATATATCCCCTAGGTAACTTCAGGTCTGAGAAGAGTCTCCTTTTAATGATTAAGTATCTGGTCCAGACATAACAGCATGCACTAATACATGTAGGATTTCTCTTCTATGCCAATGCGAGGTTCGCTTCATACCCACGGCCCCACAATGAGGGAACAATACATGGTCAACTCCTTCACTTTCATTTTTTTCTTTCTTTTTTTCTGTTTGAGGCTGTCTCAGGCTCTCCCAGGGTTGAGGCAGGCTCTGGCATAGTCTGGTCATTGTGCCCTCTGGGGTAGCAGCCTCCATTGTAGATGACCTCTCGTTGAGGAGCTTCTCACAGTTCATCTGAAGTTTCACTGGGGGCCTCCACCTGCGGGGTCCATTTCTTGTTCATCTTTATCCCTTCAGTTTCAACTATGGCTTATGATAAGAATATAAAAAGGATTTGTTTGTTAATTGATTGAAATAAATATCGATTTTTGAAGAAACTGATAGAATGTAAGGATTGGACAATTTTTTTTGTAGTGGTGTGGTGTTGTGTAAAAAATATGAAATTTGTGTCTAATTAACTTTTAACTCAACACCATTATTTATTGTCTTGAATATATCTCTTGAGCTCTAATTTCAGGGTGAATAATACCTTCCTTATTCATGGGGTGCTAATATTTTCCAAGTGTGATAAATTTGTTAGAGCTTGTTAAGCATTTGGCAAGCTACGTAAGTATTCTGAGGATTCATTATTTGAGCAATGAGAATAATAATGATAGTAGACCTGAATTCTCAGAGCTGAATTTTCTGCCACTTTTTAGCTGAGTGCCTTGATAAGACCCTCTCTGCAGCTCATTTGGTTCATCTGGATAGTGGGCACACTAAAGATCACCTCATTGCACTACTATGATAATTATTTAAGCAAAACTAGAGCACAAAGAGTTTCAATAAATGTTTGTTGAAAAATGCCTTTGACTTTATGAAAAGTACTAACTCTTTGGGGTAGCTGTATGGCTCGACCCATTGTAACGAGTACAAAAACAAACAAACAAACAAACAAAAAACAGTTTCCTGTGAATAAACTCATTCTGTGCTACAATTAAAGCAAGATGACCGGGTCGCCTTTCTGGAAGATGATGTGCCCTTTTCCTGGGATCGTTTAAGTTCAAGGTGATGACAATTAGAGGGGCACAGAATGCAAGTTAGACTATATGGGCTTGAGGATTCCTTCCACTTGAGATTTCATAAGTTTAAAAATTCAGAAATTCATCATTCATTGATTCAACAAATAAAACTTTGCTGTGCTAGTTTTTTTGTTTGTTTGTTTTGTGAAGAGTTTCACAAAAATCTGTAAAATGCACAGAATATATTTACATTGGAGGGAGACAGACAATAAACAGATAAAGGAATCATCATTTAGTATGCCAAATGATAATACCTGCTACTATAAGACCTAATATTTTTAGTTAGAGCTGAGTTTTCAACCTAATTTTAGGGCAGTACCTAATTTCAAATTTCAGTGGCAGGAAGGCAGAGTTTCAAATTCAAGGGCCTCTGAGTCCCAGATGTTTCCTTTTCCTATTGCATTTAATATCATCTGACTCAGATGGATCCCTGGTCAGTTGAGTGAACTAATTAATAGTTGATAAGTTTCATCAGGGAGAAGATGATTTCTATGAGAGGGCTCAGTATTCTTCATCAAGTGTGCAGGTGATACTATGAATTTTCCCCCTCTGGTTAATCAGGAAGACTAAATCCAGAAGGAGGGTTAAACAAGGTCAGGGAGATGGAAAAAAACAGCCACGATTTGCATTCTAGAACACATGACTGTGTCTATTTATATAGACCTCCAAGGACACAAGAGTGAAAGGTTCCCATATGCACATTTTCAAAGATCCTAAAAAGCTAACTAAACTATTCAATCTACTGAGAGAAGATGAGTAATAAATATCAGCTACTAGATGTTAGTTCATTTCTTTCTATCAGAAAACTTCAGTATAAGTTAGAATAGCAGTACTGACAAATTTTGGTCTATTTCGAAGACTGTATTAGTATGTTTAAATGGAGACACAGTATTTCTAGGTTTAACCTAGAAATTTACTAGTTATTTTGTGTCTGTTTTGCAGATTTATTCACGCACAAACAACACTAAGAGTTAAGCAAAACAGGTTTTACGACATCAGGTGGAGGCAGGAGAAGAACCTAGGTTTCCAATGTCACAGGTTTTCACGTATGTTTAACCCCTCCCAGTTGCGTGCTCTTTAAACTTTAATGGGCATACAAGAGAGGACATATAGGTTGCAGTGTATCATCCTTTCATTCATTTCTTCACACAAAAATGTTCCAGTCCCTGGTGTGGGGCCGGAGGCTCACAATCCAGGAGAGAGAGGAAGGCAAGTTTGGCAATGGCTATAATAAAAGCTGGAATGTGGAAAGCACCATTAGAAAGTTATGGAGTGTTATGGGAGTTCATGGGAGGAATATACCACATTAATTTTCTTGTCAGAAGATCCCAGTGGGCTTAGTGGGCAGCTGTACTCAGCTCAGCTGGTGTGGGGGAGGGGAGAAAGAGCAGAATCACTGTGGTCCATTGTCTCAGATAATGTACCCAAAACTACACAAAGGATGGGTCTTGTAAGACGCCAAGAGCAAATGTCTCTGCTTTCAAATATGTGCCCATGAGGGCGGACTCCAGCCCAGAAACCCGTCCTGGGATGTGGGACTTATACTGCTCAGAAAGGTCCAGGAGAACCAAATGAGCTGGTCATCCCACCTGGGAAGGCTGTGATCTCAGACGCGGCAGATCTCCACACCCGAGGAGCCCCTGAAGGTGCTGAGAACTAAAGGTTGTCTGTTGATCTTCCCTTCACCTGGGCATCAGGTCCTTCCTAGAATGAGCACCTGCAGCCGTGTTCCTCTGTCGTAACTTTTCCTACCTTCGCCGTAGGCCGTTGCACCATTTTGTAGATAAGGAGATCAAGCTCAATGAATCTCAGTGCCTTGTAAGAGGATCGAGGCTCTGTAACCAAAAGAACTGAGCCCAAGTGCATGAGCCACAAAGGCTCTTCTTATTCTCTCCTCCCAGGGTCTTTATCGTCCTTGGCTCCAAAATTCTTAGAAGGGTCAATGGGTTTATCTGCGGGGGTAGCATCAAGGGGCGCTCCAGGGAGACAGGAATATTGTTCTTTCATCGCTTTAAGGAAGAAGGAACCTAGAAGGGTGACTAGGTGGCCAAAGCTTGAAATAGGGAAGGGGACCAATCACAGCCCTTGGAGTCTATGGCAGGAAATGGGCTGAGCCACAGACCTGGCTTGGGAGGACAGCCAGCCCTCAGGGCAGGTTTATTGAAAGGCTTTGTGGTCCCACAGGCAGTGTTCTTCCCTCCTTCTCTTCATCAGGCCACATTTTCTATCCCAGCCAGGTGAGGTAGGCTGAATTCTGTGGAGGTATTCACGAGAAGCTTTCTCCCTTCGCTGGAGAGAGAAAAGATGAGAGAAGGCACTGTTAACTGCAAGGAAAGGAAGTGGTAGAAGTGAATTCCTTAAGAGACTGTTCCTTGGCCTTTTAAGCCTGAAGACGACTAGTTAAACACTTAGATGCACAGAATCTGACCACCATTCTAATGAGCTCTGGTAATCTGGCACAGAAAATTAATGATAATAAATTAATTTCAGAGAATTCCATCTCGTGTACTCAATTATTAATGGTATTACAGTGTTATTAATGGTGTCAATTATTTAATGGCATGAATAATTAAGAAATCACATCCATGTTATGATGTACAAGGATTCCAGTGTTGAGCAAATTGCTCAGAATAAATAAATAAACGCACCAGGGTTCAGACCTATAATGTTCAGCCTTCGATGTGTTTCTTTGTCACTAGACCAATTCTATTGCTGAGGCCTCTGTTACCAGAACTTCTGCCCAAGTCATATATTATGACAGTACCAAGAAAGAGGTTACATTGTTGGGGGAGGGCAAGTTTCCTTGGCAGTTCAGATCTTTCAGAGGAGATACAAGAGGGACCTGGCCTGAACTTGGTGTCCATAGGAGATATGAAATCGGGCAGGGCTGTGTGAATTTAGTGAATCCAGAAGAGCTGACCAGGAAGCTTCAGGTTGACTCATTAGTATGAAGTTTAATTTGAAAGACAACAGAAGCCCCAAGACGCTATCGCCCCAACCCGTGCAACCAGATTGGGATCATGGTAAGTGAAAACGAGGGAGGGACTGTAGGAAAGTGTGGAGCGATTTTTTAGCGGTGTGAACAGTATCCTGTGACATCCCTCTGAACCTCAGTTTTCCCGTTTGTATCATGGGGATGCTTTTTTATTCTGAAGACTATTTGATAAAACGAATGCGTGATTCATTAAAAGGTCTCGACAAAGAACTTCCATTGCTGTTGTTTTAGTTGTTATTATAAATATCTTATAATCCAACTTGCCCATTTTATAGGTGATGAAATCATACCCTAAAGAATAGATGTGACTTGTTGCTAAGTGAGTCTGTAGGACATCTTCCCCTCACCCCACTAGATGACTATCTTCTCCATCCTGCTGTCTTTTCCAGGAGCCAAACTCCATACATGACATTGACAGGGCTCCAGTGCCTGGCTGGGTTCCACTAATGGGGAGACCCAGCAGAAGATGGGAAGAGGGGGGAGAATGAAGTCAAGGTATTTCTTTTCTTGGCTCCTTCCACAATTTCTATCACTGGCTATGCATCTCTACAGAAGACTACAGTGTAGGAGTCGGTTGTGTCTGTATAGAGAGACAGACAGCAAATACTTTAGACTTTGGGCCACATGTCTTGGTTGCGACCATTTGACTCTGCCATAGTGGTGCAAAAGCTGCCATAGACAGTATATTCACAGATGAGTATGGCTGTGTGCCAATAAAACTTTATTTATGCCCACCGAAATTCATACTTCATATCATTTTCATGTGTCACAAAATATTCTTCTTCTTTTAATTTTTCCTCCAAATATTTAAAAGCATAAAGACTATTCTTAGTTTGTAGATTGTACAAAACCAGGAAGCAGGCCAGAGCTGATCCACAGACCATAGTTGTTGACCTCTGTGCTAAAATGTGAACTTAGCACTGAGAAAACAGAGTTAAGGAGGCCAAGAGTTGGGAGAAAGAAGCTGGGAGAGGATTCAGAGACCACGTGACATTTGCACAGAGAATTGATGGATGAAAGAGTTGCTTTGGCAAGTAAAAAGGGGAAGTACCTTTAAGGCACAAGTAATGAGCAAAAGCAAAGAATCTTAGAAGTGCAAGATGTGTTCAGGGAGTGGATCCTGACCTGGTAGGGCCAGAGGAAAGAGGTATGGCACCAATGACAGGGAGAGGAGACCCTGGTTGGGGAGAGAGTGGGAAGCTCTGAGCCACATCCTGGGGGGCTAGAGTGCCCTGCTGAGAGGCTGGTCTTCAGAGGAGAAAAAGCCAAATGGTAGGGTTCCTGGGCAACAGTGTAAAACCCAGCTTGACCACTTTCCAGGCAAGCCATCATGGACAAATCATTTAATCTGTCTGAGTCTCACTTCTTACATGCAAAACAGTCACCACAACAGCTTCAGCTCTGACGGCAGTGAGGATTAGATGGAATAACACACACAGACTGCTCTCAGCAGGGCTGGCTCACAGTGAGGACTTGGTAAAGGTCTGCTATTATTAGCGTTACCGTGATTAGGCTCATCGACTAGCCTGGCACAAGCTATGTTTTCTGTAGCCCAAATTCTGAGCACATCTTGCCATTGCTGATGGGGATGGCGGCTGGACAGTTGGCAGCCCTGAGGTGAACATAAGGTTTCCTTTTTAGCACCACGAGAGCATCAGCCATAATGAGCAACAGTGGCAGAAATCCCTTTCTTTGGACTTGAACCTCATAGGCCTCTGGTCTTCGGACATGGAGCCAAAACCACAGCTCCCCAGTCCAGACAATATCCTTCTTAGAATGTTCGAGCACACAGCACACCTATTATTACTTTGCTTGTGAGCTTTCTTTTTTGTTTAGACTGAAAAGCAAGAGGACAATGTTTGGATAGTTCTTTTTAACCATTCCTTCTTGAGTCTCCTGGATTGTAGCCTCTGGCAAATCTCCATGGTGCCCCCATTCAACCTAATGAATGAGAAGAAGGGCAGAAATAAGTGGACATTATTTGGTGACATCGCCTGAAATAAGTTCTCTCTATTCTAACAACATCTAAAGTTATACATTTTGTTATTTAGTGGATCCTTAGCAGACTTCAGATATGATTCGAATGCAATATTGTATAGAAACCATAATGTTTTATTCCTGAGTCACTGTAAGAAAACTAAAAAGTGGTGAGAAAGAGGACTATTTCCTTATTATTTTAAAAGAAAAAATAATTTTAATATTTAATGAGAATTCAGGCACTTAATTTAATTATTAAACACATTTGGAGGTAATCATTTTAACTCCAACTTTTAAAAAAATGAAAAATTACGTTACAAAGGTAACAAATGTTCACCATACAACACCTGAGAAAGAAGAGAAACCTGTGGAAAATTGAATAACCATTAATCAATAAGCCTAAACTTACAGGTTGTATTTTTAACATTAAGTATGTATTTTCTTCAAAACATTCTTGTTGGCACATTGTAAATCTAGATAAATGCCGGGAGAAATCAAAGAAGAGTGTGGGGGGTCTTACTCAAGGATGTAAAGGGTTTAAGTGAAATAGGGCAGAAGGAGAGCTCAATTGCACAGAGTTGTAGGGTGTAGCGTCATCACCCTTCACCCCCTCCAGGGCTGGGAAGGCATGTGGTTGTTTGTCCCTCACCCCAAGCTGAGTGGGAGAAGATATACATATACACATATATGATATATGTATAGGTATAGATATATGGATATAGATATATACATACACATACACATATATGTGTGTGTGTGTACACAAGATACATATGCATAAAATAAAATGTAAAGGGCATTGGAATTTGGAGTAAGTGGTCTGGTAGTACTTACTAGAACCTAGTATTTAAAATTTGAAGGATGGAATCATGTTCTTAGTACTCAAGTGAAAGATCACTGTCTTTGTATTATTCCTTGTAAAGAGAATAATAATAATATCTTATATCCACCGATGCCTAAAAGTCCTATGTGTTTGTTTTGAGACAAACCTTGCTCTACCAGAGCTACACCTGACTAAGTCAATTTCAGACCTTGAAACTTACACTTAATAAAGCCCATGAACCAACAATTATAAAACAGTCTAAAAACAAATCAGCCACTTATCTATAGACAACAACTATAATATAAACTGCTATAAAACACCAAAAGATCTGATCTCTTCAAACTTTATGTGTACTCAAGGCCAATCTTTATTTCTATTTCTTGAGGTTTTTTGGGGCTATGCATTATGTGCTGGCCATTAAAGGGTAATAAGTATTCATAGCTGTTTTTCTTCTGAGTGCAGTTCAAATTGACATACGAAGACATAACACCTCTACTTCCAGTTAGTGGGACGGAAGAGGGGCTACGATTTAGAAATGAATGGACAGTTTCAGTTGAATCTCAGACCAAATTAAAGAGACGTGTCCTTGCCCAAATGACCTGTAAAAAAAAACAAAGTAAATTCTCTCTGGAGGAAGGTAACTTCAAACACAAAGTCCTGTAATCAATAAAGAAATTATAAGACATATTATTTTTTAAAAAATCATAGACTTGCAAGACATCAGATATAACAGATATGAGACACAGACTTCAAAATAATTATGCCTGAAACGTTAAAGAAATCACATGTCAAAATGGAGAATTTTAGTGGAAAACTAAAGATTATAAAAATATCAAATGGAAACTCTAAAATTAAAAGTAAAATAAAAAAATTTAAGAATGGATTCATGTGTTTAACAGCAGAGTTGCCAAAGTTCAGTAGAGAAATGTTTAACTAGAAGATAAACCAGTAAAAAATAAAATTCTGACTGATACACATACAAAGATAAAGAGTGATATAGGATATAGAAAAGAGTCTAAGAGGCATATAACACATAGCAAAAGAGTCTAACATAAATGGAGTCCCAGAAGGAGTGGAGAGAATGGGGAAGAAATAATATTCGAAAGTATAACGGTCAAGAATTCACCATCACTGACGAAGAGCTAAGAAGCAGCTGAGATAGCTAAATAGATGATAGATAGATAGATAGATAGATAGATAGATAGATAGA
>NW_006442104.1:1527254-1530175 GCF_000325575.1 Pteropus alecto
GATAGATAGATAGATAGATAGATAGATAGATAGATAGATAGATAGATGATAGATAGATGATAGACAGACAGACAGACAGACTTAGATAATTTCAAATAAGCATCAGCACTAGCAATAGTGATAATTGAAGACATAGGAGAAATGACAGGAGCCAGAAAATGTTAAAATAACATTCAGTGTTGAACAAAGTAACTAACTACTAACCTAGAATTCTATACTCGATGAAAATGTTTCAAAAATAAAGGTAAAATGTAAAGATATTTGTAAAAGACAAAAAAATGAATTTTCCTGGTAAAACTGGAAGAAATTAGGAGCAACTGAAATCATACAGATATGGGTAAATCTAACTGTATATTGAGCATATAAATAAAAATAATGTATCATGGAGTATAAAATATATATAGAAATCAAATGCATAACAACAATAGCTCAATAAGGTAGAACAGGTTAAATGAAATTGAATTCTCTAGGATAATGCTGAAAACTTGGTGAAAGAACATACAGCTAATAATATAATAAAAAAGAAAAGAATTTTTAAAAATTATTCCAAGTGAAGGCAAAAAATATTGGAAAAAGTAAGTTAGTTAGAATGAAATAGATGCTATATGCAAATAAAAATATAATAGTAGTTATTTTAAATGTAAATGGACTAAATATTTAAATTTAAAAAACAAAGGTTAACAATGTAGATTAAAAATAAACCGACCACATGCTTCTTAAAAGAGACATCATATCTTAAATAGAAGGATACGGAAAGTTTGAAAGTAAAAGATTGGAAAGAAATATACAATGCAAGCATTAAGAAGAGAAGTCTGATATATACTAATACTTGAGTTAGTCATTTTAGAGCAAGAAACATTACTACATATAAAAAGGTACAGTATTTTGATAATAAAAGGATTAGCCTATGAAAAAAATGTATAAATTCTAAACTTGCATCCACCTAATAACATAGCTTCAAAGTGCATAAAGCAAATATTAACAGAACTAAGAGGCGAAAAGACAAATTCACAGTCATTTGGCAGAAATTAATGCTTACCTTGGTCAAGTTCTGAGGAAGTAAGCAGACATAAAATCAGCAAGGATATAGGACATTTGAATAACACGAAAAACAAACACGAACTACTTGACACATAGAGAACAATGCATGCAATAACCGCGAAAGTGAATAATCTACAGAGGGATCAGAAGAATGAATGCAAGACAAGGCTTCATTATGGTTGAAGCTGAATTACAGGAAGTGCTCCCATCTTTCGTCAGAGTAGGTTTTCAGCTACTCCTTCCGCCACCACTACCTTCATCAAATTAGACTTTTCTCTCTGTAGAAACTCGACGATGATAGGCCTGCTCCAATAAGGGGGAAGAAGAGAAGAGAACGCTCAAAATGTGTACAAACTCTAGATTCAGATCAGGCACTTCTTTTGAGAGAAGGGTTGCTCAAAAAGTCAAAAACGTTCATATTCTAATTCATTTCTCTCCTGGGAGTTTCCGCCTGGAAATGTGATAATAGGACATTGGGCTTCCCCCTAACAGTATCTCCAGAAGATGTGATTCAGAAAATGACATAAAAATATTAGTTAGAAATTTGCTTTAACACTGATCACATTTTTATTTTAATGAAATGTCCATATCCCCGACATCTTATCTCCAGAAACCAAAGATCTTATTAACATATTTATCTCCAACCCTTCGTATAGTGCTTGGCACTTCATAGCTACTCTAAAAGATTTTGTTGAATGCATTGAGTCTCTCAAAATTTGGAAAAAGGTGAGGACAGCTACCTGGCAGAGACTAAAACTAATCTATGAGTAATAAACAGCCCTTTCCAGAAGTAGCCATTCCTAAGACATGACATATAATTATGTTCCTGAGGGAACCTGGAAATCACCTAAATTTAACCAGAGTGACTTCACACGTCCTCCGGTCTCCAGTGCGTTTATCTACTGAATTGAAACTGGACATTCCGAGGAAAGACATGTTAATAGATCCATGTGGTTTGTGTGGAGATGGAAACTGGGTCAGGGTAATGAGCACGGTCAGGAAGAAGGAGAAACCAGTCTCAGGTTTTTGATGTCCTAGAGATGGAGACGCCTGCATTTGGAGGGCCAGGAAATCTCACTTCATCCCCCACAACAATCCTTAAGGCAGAAATCATTACCCCTTTATAATGGAATAAAACACTGAGGTCCAGAGAGAGTGAGAAAACTGCTCTAATTACTGCTATAACTGAGAATCAAATCCTGATCTTTCTATCTCCCCAAACCTGGGCTCTTTCAACTTATCCACACAGGGTCCAAAAGCAGCCTTTAAAGGATGTTTTCAGTCTACTGCCTGTGTTTAGTAAGCAAGCCACTGACATTGACTTGACTTTCCTTGGGAACTTGCCCACAAGGGAAAATAAGATGGCAAACAAGAATCCTTTAGTTCCCATTACAGTTATATTATCTATATTTCACTCACGAAATGGAGTCTGGCCTAATCATGAGTATCTGATGATATTGATTAGTCATCAGAATTGTACTCACTTCCTGATGGACGGGAAAGACAAAGTTCTGAAAGGCCCAAAGCAGGCCTACGGCAACGCCATCAATACATCGTTCTGCCACCATGAACGGCATGTCATGGCCAGGAACGCTTGGCACATATTTATGAGGTAATATTTGTAAATCATATCATCGAAGTGGCACCATGACACTGAGAGCTACAGTTTTAGGAGAGTAAACTGTTGCTCAATACAAGAGAAAAAAATTCCCATGCCTCCTTTGTGATAGTGTATCTGTGAGTCTGATGCAATGTTGTACTGGAATCCCGTGCTGTGGGTCATACTGTAAGCTCTAAGTGGTGACTGCTTAAATCCCACAGGCTGTCAAGGCAAATCCAAACCCCAAATATTGTGTCTGTTCCTAAGAGAGAAGTTCATT
>NW_006442104.1:1530212-1537406 GCF_000325575.1 Pteropus alecto
GTTGGTCTTCTCAAGGGCTGGTGTTGTACCAGGCACTCAGTGTTCATTTCTATCACTGGCATGCCAGACATCCAGTGCCACAACTGGTCAGCCTTGGTCAGTGGAACTCATACTGTAGGGACAACATGAAGTCTTCGCCTCTGCTACCTTGGTCACATGACTTGTATGTGCCTGTCATTTTAACCCTGGGGTGCTTGATGACAGAGACTGGCTAATGTCAACTAGACCTGTCATTTTGTCTACTTGGCTGTGTAGTGCCTGTCCCATGGCAGACACCCTCAGGTGGCTGTTCACCTGTGACACAGAGGTACATTGTGCCTGCCCCCTAATGTTCATCTGTATGCCTCTAGTTTAAACTCCTGTCCCTGATCTCCAGTCTTTCTTCCCATATCAACGACCAGCCAACCAGGCCATTTGCTACTGCCCACGTGTCCATCCACATATCGTCTAACCTTGTCAATTACCTTTTCACACAAAGCGGACCCCCAGGTGCCATGCCCCAAAACTCTGACCATTTGAAGTGTTTTCCCTTGCTACTGCCTTTCAAGGCCATTAAGGGCAATGCCAGCTCAACAAGATCTCATGCAACCTAGTGGGGAGCCCTGGAGTAAGTGTTGCCCGCCAGAGTGTCCCACTGGCCCCATACGACTGTGTCTATATGCCCTTACCTCAGTCACAAGACATAGGTTGCCCAAGGAAGGGTGAGATCTCAAGTTCGGTGGCTCACTGTAGCTGCTGTGGACCCGGAAGGGGCTGATGGTTGGAGTCTGTCTGCTGACCCCAATCCTCACTGCAGGGCAGCAAGTCCCCCATGAAGAAGTCTGGACAGTGCATCCTATGTCCACCTCATGCCTTCCCTAACACAGGACCCAGAACATAGTTCATCTTGAAGTTCTATATTTATCGCAAGAAACGGAAAACTGGCCTATGGTGACTTAAGTTTTCTTTTTATAGCAAGATGTCTAGAGGTTAATTGGTTACTCGTGTCTGTTCCATAGATCCAAAATGTCCACAGCTTTCTTGCCATTATCTTCATTGTCACAAAGTGGCAACTATCATATTTACATTTAAAGCCAGCCAGAATGAGAAAGAACATCACAGTGTATCTGTCCTTTTTATCAGAGAACCAAAACCTCTTGAAGAATTCTGCAGGAAAACTGTCTCTTCATGGGTCTTGTTGACCAGAAACCGAGGTACACTAGGGCTTCCAAGAATGCTAAGAGAGTGAGAAGGTGACCATTGTGATTGCCTTACAGCAATAAAAATTTATTGTGTGGACGTGAACATAATGCCTGCACTCAAAAAAAAAAAAAAAAGTCTATGAGAGTGCTGTTAGCAAGGAAAAAAGGAAGAGTCATTGAACATTGGATGGAATACCAACAGTGTGTGCCACAGTGAATAAATGTTTATCAGATAGAGAAGGATTTTTTGCTACACAAATAATTCCTCCAAGGGGAAGAAGTTTGACTAATTTCTCAGGTCATTTCAATATCAGTCTATGAACTAAACAGAACAGCAAAGGCCACCCATAATTGATGAAAAGAAATCATTTGACTATGGAAAACCAGCAAGAGAACCAGCATAAGAGAGGAAAATTCTTTAGCATCATAGCCAGACACTCATTCGGTGTCCCCAAAGGAATCTGCAGAAAGCCGTTGACTTTTAGAACAGAACTGTTGAGGCAATAGTAAGCCAAAGAGGAATAATAACTGCTTTGTCCTTTTCCTGAATCAGGGAAATAGCCATCAGCTGTAGGATCCATGAAAAGCCTCACTCTTACCATGTTTAACGACTTGCCCCCACCTTCCTCCCCACCCTCGATGGATTCCCCTACTCAAAATCTGACGTAAATTGTTTCCTTACTAGGGCAAGCTGCCTAAGATTTCTGGGAAGTATGTTTAAACAGGAATCATGCCAGGGCTGAAATCAGCAGTGCTTCTGTGTAGCCTGCTCTATAAGCTGTAATTAGGGATATTGAGATCCCCGAAGTTGGAGGCCAAATATGTTATCTGTGTGTGTGTGTGTGTGTGTGTGTGTGAGAGAGAGGGAGAGAGAGAAAGGGGGGGGATGTATAAATACACACACACATACGCATGTGTATATATGTATATGTACATATTTTTATATTTGTTTCTTAACTTGGAATATGAAAAAGCAAAGAATTTAAGAGACTTTATTAGTTTGATGGAGTGCGATATCCTACCCAACTCTGTTTTCTCTTTTCTCTCTTTGTATGCATCCATTTATTCATTCATTCGCTTGTTCTTTTAAAGAACTACTCTTAGGTAAAGAGTTGCCAACAAGATATATAAGTCTTACATCTTCATAGAGCTTGTGGTGACTTTAAACCAATATTTATAATAGTTTCTTGATGACATCTACCCTTATACCTTCCTCTGCTTCTCCTATCGTTCACTGTTTCAGGGCTGAGGTAAAATATTGCCTGCTGGAATGGTACAGGTGAAGGCACATGAGCTATGAAATGTAAGGACTTCGAATGGAATTTCAGGTGAGCCATTTAGCAATTTTCTTAATCCACATGAGACTTTCTTTCTTCATCTGAGCAGGTGGCCAATGGTCCATTCACACACTAATATATCCCCTTTTCTTCATTTCCTCATTTATATTCTCTTAAATAAGCTAGCCTCAAATTTGGTGGTAATTTTTCATGATGTCATCTCTCTTCTTGGCATACTCGCAGTGTCCTAATGACTCCAGTTCTTTATTTGTTGGATTTAGTCAAATTTTATTGAAAAACAACATATACACAGAAAAGTGCACAAACCACAAATGTACAGTTTAATGAATTTTCACAAACTGATCAAACTCTGTAACCAGCATCCATATTGTGAAATTGAATATTATCGCCATCCCAGAATCCCTTGTAGACCCTTCTGGTCACTACAGCCAACAGGTAACTACTATCTTTATTTGTAACATCAATAAGAGCATTGTAGGGACTCTTTCGCTTAGGGCTTCTTTCATTAAACTCCATGTTTATAAGACAAATTAATGTTGTTAACTACAGTGGTGCTCTTCATTCCCATTGCTGTATTTCATTACGTGAATATACCATTTGTTTATCCATCCCTCTTTAGATAAGCATATAGATTATTCCAGTTTGGGACTACAATAAATAGTGCTGTAAACGTTCTCATACATGACTTTTTATTGACATATGAACACTTTCTTTTGGATGCCTAGAACTGGAATTATTGGGTCATAGAGTATAAAAATATCCAACTTTAGTCAATACTGCTAATTTTCCAAAGTATTTGCAACAGCGTACACTCCTTGAACAGTGTATAAAGTTCTTATTGTTCAAAATGTCCATTAACTATTGTTCTTATTAATTATTATTATTGTTCCTATTCATTAGTTCCTACTAATGTTCCCATCGTTCAACATGTTTGGTACATTCTGTCTTTTCCATTTGGACCATTCTAATAAATGTACACTGATATTGCATTGTGATCTTAATTTTAATTTCCCCCAACGACTAATGAAGGTAAACAACCTTTCATAAGTTTATTGCTCATTTGCACATACTCTTTTTATGAAATTCCTATTCAAGTCATTTGCCCATGTTTTGCTATTGAGTTATCTATCTTTTATTTGTTGACTTGTAGAAGTTCTTTATTTTATAGACTCCTTGGTTAGCATGTGTGTTGCAAATATTTTCTCTCAGTCTGTGGCTTGCCTTTGGTTTGAGTCTTCTTATTCTGTTTTGAATATGGCTGTGGACACATCTGGAGTAGAATCACGCCTCTGCAACTTCTTATTTGTGAGAATTCAGGTGAGTTGATTAACCTCTCTGAACCTCAGTTTCCTATCTGTAAAATAGGAATAATGACTCCTGCCTACCTGCCTAACCTATACCATATTGTCATTGAGATACTGCATAGGCAACAGCTTGAGATTCATACAGTATGCAGGTCAAGAATTATAACTATAATTTATAACTATTATGGATTACTTATATTACTATTACTGATAATTAAGTTGTCACCAGAGAAAGAAATAATCAAATTTTATGCTGGGTAGAAAAATAGGCTAGCTATGTAAGTCATCTGTGAGGGTGATATCTTTAGTTCATATATGTGGGATAAAGAACTTTTAGTAACACATTGTACACAGGAAAGGAATCTTGTAAGACCGAAATAATGTTCCCAGATATGAACCTCAGCATTAATACAATAAGTATGTTCAGAACCTGACAATCAACATTCCTTATTTCTCATTTCCTCTAAACTCTCTTACTTTCCAGTGGATACAAGTCAGGAAAAAAAAAAAATGCTTTCCCCCAAAAGGTGATGTCACTTCTTAGAATCTAGGCCTACAAAAGAATGAGTTTTCCATTCATTACATTTCCTCAAACCAAACAGTGATTGGCTTTTGGTTAAGAATTTAGTGATTCTCCAAAAGGCTGTGGGAGATATAAGAAATGTGAAATAACAGAAGGTCAGATGCTGACACATTGAGATCATTTAATCTCACATTCTAATTTTACACCTGGGGAAAAAGGGGGTTTAAGAGAGATACTCACCCAAGGACGTACAAGAAGTGAGTGAAGGACAGAAGCCTGGAATTTTGCTCGATAGACTATAAGTTCTGGAGGGCAGGGACTATGCCTGTTTTGTTCATTATCACAGCATGTGGCACACCAAGCAGAATGCCTTTCAAACAGCCTTCCTGATGCTTCTCAACACACAAAGCTCATTCCTATCCTCAAAGAGAACCAACTAGATAGAAAAGGCTTAGCACTTAAAAAATTACAGAGCAACGTAAACAAATGATTGATTGTTTAGGAAGTACACACAGCTGGGAAAACGTGTACAAATTAATTGTAGGATCTTTCTCATGTTCCTCAGAGAACCCGTCCAAAACCGCCCACACTCTACAGGAGAGTTTATCTGTGTTCTCATAGCAACATGTTCTTAATTCCATTATAGCAGCGTGTATTGTATTATCTCACATTGTAGACAGCTATTCATGTGTTTAAATCCACTAGACTGTGCCTAATACAGACCTTGGTACCTACTAGGTGATCCATCAACAGTTGTTACATGAGTGACTCAAACAATAGATAGTTAACAGTAGATTTGTATACCACTCTAGTATCTCAATCTATATTCCCAATGCTATAATTAGGATTATTGAGATCCCTGAAATTGCAGGTCAAGTATGTTTTGTGCATGCGCGTGTGCATGTATGCGCAGAGATAAAATGCACACACACATATGTATGTTTTTTTCTATTTCTATTATTAAGTTAGAATATTAAAAAATAAAGCCTATAAGAGACTTTGTTACAGTTTGATGAGGTATAAACAAGCTTCTCAAGTCTTTTTCCTCTCTTTACACTCCTCTTTCATCTATTCATTGATTTACTCATTCTTTCAACTGAAGAACTATTCTTGGGTAAGGAGTGGCTAGCAAGAACAATTTTTTCCCCAGGGAAGATTTACCAAAGTCTGGAGACATTTTTGGTTTTCACAACTTAGAGATGAGGAGTTGCTACTGGCATCTAGTGGATAAAGTTTAGGGATGTTGTGAAACATTCTTCAATGCACAAGACAGTCCCCACGACAAAGACTTATACAGCCCAAAATGTTAGTAGTGCCAAGTTAAGAGACCTGCTACATGTCTATTATAACTAAAATGTTGTCCATTGGTCTGTATATCCAGAAGGAGACTGTGATTGATTTAATTAAGACAGAGCATTGGTCTCATCCATGGGAAAGAAGTATGCAATTTGCTGCCCTCATTCTTTAAACATTTCAGTCAGCCTTGTTCATCTGTAGAAAATCACAGTGGCCATTCCAGTCTAACTGAGTGAGAGGTTATCTTTGAAATTTAAATCATTCGTCACTCAGCAATTACTTACTGTATGCCTCACAGTCGCCTAGCACTGTGCTACAGTAAAAGACAAGGTAAAGAGAAACAATTCACACTGAGTTACTGCTTCTCATTGTTCAAAGCACCTTTACTCGGTGACCTCACAACTTCTCTTCAAGATAAGGAAGATGGGCAATTATTGGCCCAATGTGACAAATGAAGAAACTAAGGTTCAGGGAAACATATAGAATCTTCACCCCCAAAGATTTAAAGAGCTCTCTCAGTAATGTAAAAGGGAAGTCATTGCTTGTAAAAAAAAAAAAAAATGAGAAGAAAAATGATGAAACCATTAAAATGGCATGAATATTTTTGTGGTTGCCTATCTGGAATCAAGGAGGAGGAGGAAGAAGCAGGCTTAGCTCCTTGTGTTAGTCTGTTCAGGCTGCTGTAACAAAATACCAGAGAATGAGTAGCTTGTAGACAACAGAAATTTCTCATAGGTCTTGAGGCTGGGAAAACCAAGATCAAGGTACCAGAAGATTCTGGCAGAAGTGGTGTTTGATGAGGCCCCTGTTTCCTGGTTCATAGAAGGTCATCTTTTCATCTTGTCCTCACATAGCAGAAGGGGTGAGGGAGCTCTCCAGGGTCCCTTTTTTAAGGGCACGAACCCCATTCATGAGGGCTCTATCTCCTGAATTAATCACCTCACAAAGGTGGCTCCACCCTTGTGACCTAATTACTTCCTAAGGCCATCATCCCAGTGGAGGTTAGGATTTCAACATGTAAATTTGGAGGAGATTCAAAGATTCCATCCATAACCCTTAACCATCAGGTACTTCTTTGATAGACCGCTCATTACACTCAGAATCAAGTAGCTCTGCTAAACTGGGAGCCCCAAAACGCTCTCCGCATCTGGGCAGATGCAATGGCCCCATTGGGGTAAGCACACCTCAGAGCTGTCGAACAAGTTTCTTTGTGAGCTATCTTATAAAATTTTATCATTTAAAACAAATACAAAAATACACAAAAATAATAACACATATTTTAATAAACAGCATTTCTATTTCTCATTCTGAGTCTTTACGAGAAAAAATGTCAGGCCCTATTTTTCTGAACTTGCTGAATAAACTAAGGTGCATAGAATTTGGATGATTTGCCTGAGGCCACATAGTTACAGTGTCATGACTGCCGCAGTAGGTCTTTTTCCACTGCCACTTGTGCACTAAAACTTTCTCCTCTTTTTAAATCATCTTTATTACTCCTCCACCCTCCACTTTAATTTTCTCAGCATGAAAAAAAGAAAGAGAGAGAAAGAAAAGAAAGAAAGAAGAAAAAGGAAGGAAGGAAGGAAGGAAGG
>NW_006442104.1:1537459-1556107 GCF_000325575.1 Pteropus alecto
AAGAAAGAAAGAAAGAAAGAAAGAAAGAAAGAAAGAAAGAAAGAAAGAAAGAAAGAAAGAAAGAAAGAAAGAAAGAAAAGAAAGAAAAGAAAGAAAGAAAGATTCTATTAGGTGGAAGCACAAAACTCAGAAAAGTATGATACCTCCAAGAATTTTCATGACTCACTGAAATAACTGGACTCATCCTTTGGGAAACAGACACAGAATAAAGAATGTGGGAAGATTTTCTCCTTCCTTTGAACTGACTGGGTGCGACATTCTCTGATTGACGTTCTCAGAATCCCATGGGGAGAATAGAGTTCCTTGTCTCTCAAGTATGGAATTGCAAGCTGGGAGGCATCTTTATCATTCCCAAGAAAATGGGATCACTGAGACCAAAAAAGTGGTCTTTACCAAGAGACACAATTGAGCCAAGAAGGTGTCTTCTACAAAGAAGACCCATAGATTCCAGGCCTGACTGTGGCCAAGTGGACCAGACACATCGAATTCCAATCACTGCTCATGTAAGCCGTCCTTGATTTCACTTCAAGCTATTTGTATCACTCTCAACTAGAATTTTATATATGAGACACATAATTTCACAATAAATGTGTGTTTTGTTTTGGCTCGTTTGTAATAACGAGTACTTCCTAATGGGGTTTAGCAAATGCAGAATGCTAATAAGTAGCTCCATGCTCATTGATCCCAGGATCATATCTGATATAGGATCACAATTAAACTCTCCGAGTTTGAAGACAGTATGTTATCAGTGATACTGTTATGCTTATGGCGCAAGATGAATTTAGTAATTTATATAATACCGACAACAATGGAGCAATAGCAGTACTAGAGAGAGAAGAAGAATCAGACACCATTTCACTCCTTGTAATAACTGACTATTCGATGAGATTGAAGTTATCAATTTAAGCACTTCATCTGTACAGTGTTCTGTGCTACATACAAGGGCTCTAAAGAAGAATTTGAGAAGAAAACTCTATCCTCAAAGAGAGACAGATACGTTCCCAAAGAGTTGCATACAACGGTGAAAACGCCACAGCCGTTCTCTGCACTATGTGCTATGTTAGCACACAACCGGGAGTGGCCAGTTCTGCCTGGGGGCAAACATTGTGAAAACAGATCCAACAAACGTTGGAGCCTGTTGAGATGGCCGGTAAAATCAATCAGTCTCAGTCCTTTAAGATGGTCTTCCAAACTCCAAGTCAAAGACCAGTGGTTGATTCAGTGACCACACAGACACATTTAACTGCTAGCCTGTTCTGGCACAAGATGGGTTTTACCGGGTAAGTTTTCTTTAGGGTTGCTGCATTCAGTTCTCTTCTTCCATTTCATACACTGAGGTCAGGAAGCCAGTCCAGAATGTGATTAAAGTGACTCTCAAGTCTTAAAGAGTTTTCACAAGGAGGAAAGATAATTGCATGTGTGTGCAGGGCAGATTTCAAGGAGACAATCGCCCCGTGGGCAACAGTGACCAAATCTATTACAACTCAGACTGCTTTTTCCAGCACAGCTGAGCAAGAGTTTTCTGACAGTTCATGTTTAACTCTAGATGAGCATTATTTCATCCAACTCATCAAGATTCATATAACAGGTCATGGCCTCATATAGTAAACCTTTGGTCTCTGCCATCTCGGGACAAGTCAGTCAAGCTTTCCCAATATTCTATGATCCATCCATAAATGCAACCAGGTCTTACAAGAGGCACTAAGAAATCAATAATAAATGACCCATGATTCCTGTCTTCCAATGTTGTACAGTTCAGGGAAGGGACAGGCATCAAAAGAGGCAATTAACAGTCTGATTCCAAAGCGCTAACTAATGTGAGCTTAGGAGGGTGATAATTGCGGGTGCCGGAGAAGTGGGAGGTGGAGGAAAGAATTCACAGGAGAAGTAGCATCCAAGTCCTGAAATAAAATGTAGAGGATATGCAGGTGAGAAAGGATAAGGGAAGGGCGGGTGTCCAAGGCTAGAAGGTATTAGAAACAAAACCGTATGGAAGACAAAAAAAGCAAGGTGCCATCGTGACCTAAAAGAAGGTAAGACTAGATGAAACATCACAGGAAAGCCACGAAAGGCTGAGAGTGGAGACGGATAATTCCAGAGTTATAAGTCCGTTAGGTAATACGAGTTCAGATTTATTTTGAAGGCAGCAAAAGCTTGGAAGTGTGTGAGTATGTGTGTATGTGTGTATGTGTATTTAAAGAGGACCCCAAAAGTTGCTTGGAAAGTGGGTTTGAGGGGGTCAAGAAACCAAGAAGTCTGTTTTGGTGGTGCAAAAAAGAACTGATAGTCTTGAAATTAAAAAAATATATATATCAGTGGATTAGAAAAATGTTAGTACTTTTAAGGATCTTTAAAAACTTGGGGAAGGGACTTGGTAGCTGACTGAATATTGGAGCTAAAAAAAGAGGGGTCGGGGAATCAAGCCTGATAGCTAAGTTTGGAGCATGGAAACTGGGTAGATGAAGGCGCTCTTTATCGAGAACAATGATACTTCATTTTTAATAGTTTTGTTTCATATTTTTAGTACCCATATCAAGTAAGTGATAATCTGTGTCTTTCCGCAACCAGAATTCTGGAACTAAGTTATCTCTTCACCTGACATGAAGTTACCTAATTTAATACTAACTCCTTAAATGTGTTCAAGGGAGGAAGTCAGATGCAAAAAAGGCATGTATTGTAGCATTCCATTTATGTGAAATACGCAAAATAGGTAAATCCATGGAAACGAAAAGCTGATTGGTGGTTTCCAGGGGTCAGGGGGAGGGGAAATTGGAGAACAACTGCTTCACAGGTTCAGAGTTGTATCTGGAATGATGAAAATATTCTGTAATTTGATAGAAATGATGGTTGCAGAGCCCTGTGAAATGTTATAAATACCACAGACCTGTTCACTTTAAAATGGTTAATTTTATGTTAAATGAATTCTATCTCAATAAATTAAAAAATGTACAAGGGAGAAATAATCACACAGAGACAGCATTCCCTCTTCCCCTTGGCTCCAATTCTCATTGAGACGTGAGGGATATTCCGTCTCTGGTCTCCCTGAACCCTTTTGGGAGAGTCTCACTTCCTTTACACAAACATAATGTTAGGCCTGGAAATATCAATGCTACCATCAGAGAAACAGTACACTTTCAAAGTAAAGTAAATAGCATGATTCCTTTTAACCTTTACTCTCCATGCTGTGGAATCTTTCTGACACTCTGGTGATTTCATGGGGGAAGGGACAGCCGCAGATGGGTTAATATTCCTGTCTGTCTGAACGTTTTACTTCCTCTTTCTCACAGCTAGTTTTTCCATTGTCTTGCAGGCCATTTAGCCAGAGCTAAGGCCGTTGCTGTGGGGACCACCTCATGGCCTCCCCTCCCACAGTAACCTGTCACAGTGACTCTCCCAGGACACGCTGCATTTACGGGATATCTATTTCAAAGATTGGCTAATTGCTCCACAGGCTGCAAAAGTACACTCTCAAATCATAAAAGGGAAACACTCCGGCTTTTCCCAGGCCACAGAGCATGACCAAGTTGATTAGGACTCATAACTCACACTCCCGATAGCTGAGCTTGATCCTTTGGGAAACAGCTGCCCTATAAAAGCTAAGGCAGAACACGTATATCACACTGCTCAGGCTGCCATAGTCACAGCTTTGCATCCACGATCAATGGCCTCTGCCATGTCTGAGCCAGGCCTGCGCTGGAAATGCAACAGTAAGAGTGGAAAATCGCCTTTATTTATTGAGTTCACCACCCTTAACATCAGATCAAACCCCAGCCTATGCGGCACACAATCTAAAGAGCTGAAGATAGAAAATGCCTCAGAGGGCCAGGGATGTTTTCCCAGAAGCTAGCACCGAATTCCGCCCCCCGTCACCAGAACACACATCAGGGTCCAGGTCTCTCACATGTGGAGTGATAAGGCAATCGGCACTCTGAAGTGACATACCCCATTAGGGCTGACAGGCCTCACCGATGACCAATTGGGTCTCAACGTCTCGAAGAGACACTGGTAAGTGGAATGTAATGGAAAGCAAGCATCGTGATGAAAGTTACACAAAGAAACGTTTTCTGGCCATCTGTGTCAAGATGGGAGATGCAGTGTGAAAGAACATTTCATAGCATAGGGAGAAGTCACATTCTATGCCCAGACCAGGTGGGTGAACACGGTTCTGGGGAAGATGAAGTCCATGTTGGATTCTGTAGTGGCAGGTCTCTCTCTTGCTGAGAAGGGACTCTAGAGTGATGTTACCAATTATAGAATAGGTAGTACACAAGCTTTGGAATTGCCCAGAAATGACTCAACTTTATTCACTTATTCATCCTTTCATCCAATCACCCAATAGGTATTTCTGGGCAGCTATTTTGTGTTTGATTATCAAACAGTGGACAAGACAAGATCCTCCTTTCAAGTCTATCGCTCCGGGGTTATTAAGCAAGAGAGCTAACGTCGTTGTAATAGCTGAAAAGCACTTTGATAAGAGGTGACCCAAGGAGGGACAACAAAGAGGAGGAAACTGGCACAGGAACAGACCAGATTTCCTAGAGGAAGTGACATCTGAGCCGGGGCCTGAAGGCCAAGTAAGTTAGCAAATCGAAATGCTGCGTGCGTGTATGGAGAGGCCAAATGGGATGACGAAGAATGCGGAGTATTGGGGGGTCAAAGAAAAAAGAAGCGGATGTGGTGAGGTAGCATTTCGAGAGAGAGAGCATCCTTATCAAAAGAAGAAGGGAAGAGACTCAAAAATGTTACGGAGAGAAGTAACTCAGGAACAGGAGCCTTAGGGAAATGTTACTAATCTGGTAACTTTGGACCAGCGAATTAATCCCTTTGAGCCTTAGTTTTTAACACAGATAAAACTACCTAACTTTCTGTACAAATTAAATAAAACAATGTATATAAAATGCTTAGTGCCTGGAACCTAGTTACTAATGACTTAGCAGTATCCATACGAAGTATCCTTTAGCTCAAATTCGATATAACTGTGGACCTTCCCTTCTGTTAAAAGTTCACACTTTTTATGAAATGTTTCCTCTAAATTCAGGTACAAACTGGTTAATTCACTATTCCAGCTTTGGGTGACTTTGAGAAATTCATTTGTTTAATCGATTATTCAACATAACATTTACTGAGTATCTTCTCTGTGCTGGTCCCTGAGCTTGCCACTGGGGGTGCTGTGATAAAAATACTCATGAGATGGTGATTCAGTTAGACGAAATGATCGATTAAGCCACATGTTCACCAAATTACCGTGGTTCGGTGTGATGTGAGGTTGTGGCAGAGACTACCAGTTGCCACTGAGTATCAATTCCCTTCTTCTTCTTTACGAAAAGGATTCTCATTTTCGGTGCTGATAATGCTCTGTTTAATGATCTAGGTATTGCTCACACAATACCTAGTTTGGATTTAGTTTGAGAAAATTCATCAGGGTATGATACTTATAATATTTTTATCATTTACAATATAAAAATATCTTTATATAAATATATATGTATATTACATATATATATATATATAAAATCATCAATGAAAATTAGAATTTAAAAAACTTTCAATTTGTATCTGGGCATATTTTTTCCCAGCTAAAAATTTTTTTCTAAGGCTCCATTGAAACTAGGAATCTAATACGACTGAGTCTGGACAATGAAGTGTAAACACAAATGCTAGGTGGTGTGGCCAGAAAGTCTTTTTAAGAGGCTCTGGGTGTGCTCTTCCCCAATTCTCTTTGATCCTGGACCTGGAAACACATATGATGTACGGGCTACCTTGGATCACAAGGACAAACCCACCATCCTAGGGCTATCTGAGAGGTTAGCCAAAAGAAGCTTTGGCCCTGCCTGACAACTTTTCATATTCACTAAACCAGCCCTTACCTATGGGTTTAGTTTATCTGAGAAAGAGGGGAAAACGATCTTATTTAAAACACTCTGGCTTTGGATTTTTCTGTTAATTCAACTGAAATTTATTTTGACTTATGCAGGTTTCATGGAAGAATTCTGTTCAATTCTTGCTTTCACACCAGGAATACCCAAATGATATTTAAAACGGGAGCTACCTAAAAGAGCAACAGAAATAGCAAAACACTCTGAGTATTAAATTAAAGGTTTGACTTCACTTTTTGCTGTTTAATTGCAACTCCACATTCTCATACATAAAATAGAGATTCAAAAAGCTACTATAGTTTCTCCATTATTAGAGTTCTTTCCTGGCAGCAACCCAGTCTAAATCTCGTAAACTTGAGCGAAAACGGAATTTATTGGAATGTTATCGGAAATCTCACAAAGTAAATTGATAGGTTAGTGTCCAGGCTTAGAAATAAAGAAAAAAATCAGAATGAAAAATCAGAATAGGATCACGGCAACAAGAGAATTCTGCCATCTCATCAGAGTGCCACCTAGAATGAAGAATTTGTACCAATTTTCCTGCTGTGAGTCACTTGACACAATATGCAAAGCCGTGGGAGAAAGTCTGATTGACTATGTGTAGATCATGAGCCCATTGGCCTCTATGAAATAGTAAGAGAAAGGATCGGGAGGTTGAGACTGCACCAGCCTCCAGGGGCCTCCAGTCCTCTATTAGGACGGCAGTGGACATTGATTTATAGTCCTTCTGAGAATGTACAAAATGGGGGCTAGTTAGGTCCCTCAAATTAATGGATGCTGGACAGTCATAAATCAACAAATGTCCACTCTTTCTACTTCATGAGGTTGTGGAGAGTGGAATGAATCAGACACAAAAGCTCTGAAAACTGAAACCCGCAATACAAATACTCATTTCTATGTTGTTATTATTACTATTGTATTAGAATTAAAAAAAAAAAAGTATCTTTGAAATTATGGTCATTTCAAAATTTGAAGATTTCCTTCCTTTACTAAAATAATATTTTATTGGTATTAGTTACTACATTAATAGAATGTGTCTCAAATTAATAGCGGATAATGTTGACATTAACTAGTTAGTAAAAAACAAGTCCTCGCTTTACACAGGATTGGAACATCACATTTCATGTTAGATGGGTTTCAAAAAATAATGTAGAGAGCAGGAAAATATAAATTTCTAGACAGAAATCCTCAGTTAGAATTGGATTTTCAGCAGTGGTTCTTGAGTGCATGAGTGACTTTAAAACTCTAATGAAACCCTGAAATTGCACGTAAACTTTTGCTCTGTTGCACATAGAAGTATATTTACTTATCTATTTATTTCTCGGGGATATGGCCAATACATTTTATCAGTCATTGACAGGTACATGATCCTAAAAACACTAAGAATTATTATTTTCAATGCTGGTCTATGGAATCAGAAATATCTGGGTTCAGATTCTGCATATCCACCATAGGTTCTAAATTGTGTCAATCAATGTAGAAACTCATAAGCCATTCCCTATCCTTCATGGACTTAGAGTCTCATGCAAGAGATATGAGTAGCCATGTCAATTAAAATATGTTAGGCTACGAACAAGAGAAAATCAAATTGAACTTAGTGTACATGATGTGGAAATAGTTCATGACGCTCATGAGACTAGAAATCCAGATAGAAGGCAGATTTCAGAGCTGCTGTAATGCAATGGCTTTGGTTGCATTTGTCTATGGTTGTTCCCATCCCTCCAGGCCCCCTGTGCTGACCCCTTCTTCAGCCTATTATCTGTTGTGGTTACAGAATGGCTACAGATGTTACAAACTGGGTGGATAAAAACAACACCCATACAAGTAGGTATCACTCCTAGTTCACCTCCGCCCCCTACAGAGTATCCTGCATATTTGAGTATTCAATAAATATCCCTTAGATGACTAAGCGATTGGATAAATGCGTGAAACGCTTAAATAATAATGTATGACAGGCAATGATTAAACGAGCATTTTTAGACACCATAAATGATAGATCAAAGAAAGAAATTAGAAATTTAAAAAGTACTAAAATTTATAAAGCTTCCAAAGAATATCACACTTCAAGGAGACAGAGTGGGACAGAAATAGCATTCCGGGCACACAGTTGGCACTTTGTTGAAAGCAATGAATTCATAAGTGAAAAAAGATACCAGATTTCAGAGAAACTTTCCATCCATTCCAAGTGGTTTCATATTTTAAGTAGCAACACTACGAAGTTCTTAGGACGCTGAAATTTCCATGGAACCTTGTATCCTGCAGAATCTCAAATTGCCTCATGCAGTAATGATCATGACCACTCCAAGTAGTAAGATTAATATGTATGATGAGGAGATTGAGTCTTCATTATTTTACAAAATTAAAACATTATTTTTTTACTCTACACTCTTTTTACAGCCTATTTAAAATATTCATGGAGAACTTTCTATATGTCAAGCTCTGTGCTAGATACTTTCAAATGATTTTTTTTTTACCTTTCACAATAAGGTTAGTATTTTTATAATAAGCGTTAGAGTTGGAATTATAATATAGGTCTGTAGAAGTTAATTTTAAGTATCTATGTTCTGTTTAAGAGATCAAACTACTTATAATAAAAGCAGCAATTTAAAGATTAAAAATTATATCAGGCTAATTATGCAAGTAGATCCACTAGTTATTCCTAGTATCCTTTCTATACTCAGATTCTGGATTATGTACAAACTCAAAGACTATTGGTATTTTAGATTTTCTCCTCTTAATTGAAATAATGTGATATACCAGGAAGCATCTTCATTATAGTGCAAAGAGGAATTCAAGTCCAGCCTTGGAGTCTGAACAAATCACACAATTTATTTAAGCCATAGTTTTGACATCTATAAAATAGAAGTTTTAATCACCACTAGAGAAGGTTACTGTGAAGATGAGATTAAAGTGCCTTTTATGGACATGTACAAGAGCTAAGAATCATTACCTTTTCTGCCTTTATTCAACTAGGTCTCTCTCTCAAATTTTTCAAATTATAGAGAAGGCAAAGAAAACAAAACAGATATTGAAAGCTGACTTTGTGAGGCTCGTAATTATTATATCTTACTGAATATCCAGGTTACCAATTTAGATATTGTTTCAATGTGGTATTCTGGAAATGATGAAATTAACAATAGTGTAGAAGTGGCTCATTTTATACAACACCTAATCTGAGGCTTGCTCTTTGGCCTGTGTTTTGGGCTTCCAACATTTTAATTGTATTAAGACTCATTTTGTTTCAAATGAGAAAAAAATCCAACTCTAACTTAAAAGATACAAGAAATTTTATTTGCTTCGCAGAATTAAAAGTCCAGATAAGGCAGATTCAGGGTTGGTTTGCTTGAGAGATTTAACAACGTCACCAAGGACGTGTGTGTGTGTGTGTGTGTGTGTGTGTGTGTGTGTGTGTGTCTGTCCCCTTTCTTCTCCTCTCATCTGGATGGATCCAGCTTCATCCAAAGGCCGGTCAACCCCATGATGAAGTACCTGGAGAAGTTCCAAGGTTCACATTCAAACATTATGACTTCCAGAAGAAGAAACTTCTCTTTCGGTAGCTGTCTGAAAAAATTAGCAACCCTCTTTCCCAGATGCCCTTACACGTCCTCTCTTTCCATCTACTTGGGTTGTATTGAGTCATGTATGCCTGACCATTTTCCAAATCTTGTGCACGATAATCCCAAGAGCTGGTTGGCTTTGCTCTGTATGACCTAAAATAATCACTCTGCAAAGAGGAGGGACTTACTCTGCTTGACTTAGAACAATCAGAACTTCCCCATGGAGTTCCTAGGTTTACCTTCTCCTAGGTTTAACTTCTTCCAGGGTAAACCGAGGGATATTTATGGATCTGAGTATCCTTCAGAAGGCAGAAAAGAAAAACGATTGCTAAATAGACAACAAAAATATGACATAATAGGGATATGGATATAGATACGCATATAAACATGCCCATACATAAAACATTTTATCTACAAATATGTATAGAAGGTTAAGATTGGTGGTAACTACAGAAAAAACATCAATACAAATGACCTAGGTTCTTATAGTCTAGGCATAACTGTGCTTAATATTTCGATGCACAAACTATACAAGTATTTTTCATATACTATCTTAACACATAAAATATGTGTAATTAATTTTTAAATTTAAAAACACACTATATATTATTGTCACCATCTTGTTTTTTTCACTTATCAACACATCATGAACATTTTCGTGAGCATATGTCTGGCATGTAAGTCCTTGGTATCTATTCTTATCATTGTTATTGCTCTAAAACATGATTCAATAGCTGCACAGTAGTCCCTACTATGGGTATATCATGATATGTTTAAGTATTTTTCTATCATTACACTTTTTCACAACTTCCTAATTTTCTCTTAAACTATTCTTCAATAAACACTAAATTTGTTAACTGAATTCTCACTCAGAGTTTGAGATTCTGAGGTCCGACCAACCTGAGTTAAAATTCCAAGCTATGTGACCACAAGCAAATTGTTTACCCTCTTTGACCTCAGTTGCTTAGGGATGATAATAGTCCTTCCCACATAGACGAGTGGTGGTGAATAAACGAGGCAATGGATGTAACCTGTCTGATACATAAAAGCACTCAGTGGTTATCGCCACTACCACAATCCTCATCATTATCAGAACAGTGAGTTCCTATGTGGGAAAACAAAAAACAAAAAAAACAAAAACCAGTGCCGACCATAGCAGCCACGCTCACTTCTGGGTGATTACCAAAAGAATTGACTTAAAGATAACTCAGCTTCTTCATACCAAGTATATCTTTTGTTGTCCGAGCTGATTTCATGATACTAGATAATAGGAAACTTACAAAGTGTCCCATTTCCAAAGTCAGACTATGGACAATGTTACCACCTAAGGGTTATCTGTCTTTTAAAATATACATCTGTTTGTAAAAAGATAATGGTGAGATAATTGAATTTTTATAGTCATAGAAGGCGGCATTATTTCTAAAACTAGAAATTCACTGACTTCAAGAATTATAAGGGACCTAGAGGTTGACTAATTCTGTGCCCACCTTTTATATTTGGAAATAATAGAACACATGCTCATGGTGGCAGATATTATGTGAGTCTGAATCCTGAGTTTCTTCATATTCTCTACAAAGGGCATGAAGATCAAACACCGAAGATTTAGAATACTCCGGCTAAGCTGAGAGGCATTTGAGAGTCTTGCTCAGAGTCATTCTACAAGGCAAAACCATACTCTCAAGCCAGGGTTTCTCAATCCTGTCACTATTGTCATAGAGAGCCCTTTGTTGTATGGGACTGTCCTATGTATTGTACAATGTTTATCAGCATCCCTGGCCTATAGCCACTAGATCCAACCTTTCCTCGGTTGGGATGGCTCCAGACCTAACCAAATGTCCTCTAGAGAATAAAATTTACTCTAGTTGAAAACTACTGTTGAAATGATTATGCAGTGGTAAGCTCTTCCTCATTTCCCCTACGTTGGAAGACAATATAAAGTAGTGAGGATGTAACGAGAAATGTTGTGTGTCTTTCTCCCCCTGCCTAGAGTAGAATTATAGGAGAGAATCATGTGACTCAAGATAGAGAGAGGATGGAGACATTTATATTAAATCATTGGACATTTCCTGATAGGAAGTCTATACTACCAATAAGATTTCCTCCATCCTGTGCCAGTCCACCTCAAATGACTCTTAACTCTCTTTATCTCTCCTTTTATAGAGTACATTACCCATTGTCCACCTTATTTATTATAAACTTCAATGAACTAATACTCTAAGCCCAAGGCCAGAGAGGGGAAGTGAAACCAGGAGAGAGATCGAATGAGTGAAAGGAGCCCACACCATGTCGGTGGGAGGTAGAGATGAGTAACAGTCTAAAGGGGGAAGAGTTCTTTTTCAAAGAAGAAATGTAATATTTCAATTGAATTGTTTCTGTCCCCCCGCCACACACACACAAAATTCATATGTTAAAATCCTGACTCCCAGAATCTCAGAATGTGACATTATTTGATAATAGGGTCATTGCAGATGTAAATAATTAAGATGATGTCATACTGGGGTAGGATGGGCCCCTAATTCAATATGATTCGTTTCCTTATAAAAAGGAAAATGTGGACATAGACACACAGCCAGGGAAAACAGCACATGAAGATGGGTGTTATGCTCCCACAAACCAAGGAACTATCAGAAGGTAGGAGAGAGGACCATAGCAGACGCTTCCCTAACACCTGCAGAGGTTACCAGGCCCTGCCAACACCTGGCCTCAGACTTCTGGCCTCCAGAACTGGGAGGCAATGACGTTCTGTGGTTTTAGCCACTCAGATTGTGCTAATCTGTCATGGTAGCCCCAGCAAACTAACGCAGGTGGCCACGATTGGAGGAAAAGTGGTCGTGCCAGATAAGGATTTGGGAGGAAAGCTGAACAGACTCGAGGGGCCAATCCTAAGTCCCTACTACCTGTGATCTGATATAGGTTAAAATATACAACTCAAACCCAAAGCGAATAAATATTTATTTTTACTTTCTTCCGGGATCAGCGTCTGATGGAGACGAAAATTTGTTGATGGACTTCACCACTTCTCCTTTCTACTAGCGAGTGCCAACATTTAGTAATCACTCTTAACGTCGGGTCTACATATTCTGAGTTTTAGAGGGAAAGCAACTCAGTTTTAAGCTCTAAATTGATCACCCTCCAGAACAGAAGCCAGTCTGCTTGAGGAATATAATGAGCCAAGAGTTAAGGAAAGGATATCATTTTCATTTTTTTTTCCATTATCACTAATCTCTTCAATGCTATTCTCGTACCAGCACCTACAGAACGCTTTTACGTACAAAACTCATCTTCTCTTACAAAAACACAGAGAAGCGAAAGGAAGGCCATTCCCATTATACAGATGGGGAAACTGAGGCCTGGGGAGATTACAAGACGCTCCAAAGAGAACTGAAACAGGTCTGGTATCTTTCTCACTACACCACGTTGCTTTTTAACTATGAGAGAAATAGTCTAGTATACATAAATAAAAATTTCTTTCTATCCATTCTCTTTAAAAGAAGGACATATGATTCACGCTTATACGCTCCAAGGTCCTCAGCCAGACTTGGAGTTTGGTTTGGATTTCAGATCTTGATTCCCGACATGGCCTTTTGGCTTCTTGACCCTCCTATTAACTTACCAGGCTTGAGTCATCCCTCCGAATGATCTCGCAGGGGATCTTTGACTCAGGAGAGTCTCATAAAAGCTCTTCTGGGAAATTAGACACTAATGCCAGAGTTTCTCCCAATTGAGGTATCTTTACCGAATCCCAGATCAATACCACCAACATGTTACTTCCCCACTGCCCGCTGACTGAAGGCCATATGACAACAACAAAAAATGCATTTAATTATTGAGGTGCGGTAACTGTTACAGCTCCACTTGTCCTTGCCAAACAAGGTCAGAAATGCAGGGTTATGGTTTGTTTTCTTAGACTCATAAAATGTTAGTGTCTGGTTCAACATCATCTCGCTGAGAACACCAAGACACTTAGAAAGAATCGATTTGGCCAAAACCATATGAGGAGTTGATAGCAGGGCCAATATTAAAATCTAGGGTTTCTAACTCCTAATTCAATGTGCTTTCCAAGATGCCAGCCTGTCTCCATTGACCCAATTCTTTCCAGTACACAATTATTGGCCTTTTATTCTCATTCCATGTGTTAAAGCGACAACCACCATGAGTTATGATTTGTCAAGCATGGTGAGAACTCTACACTAACCCCACGTCCTGCTTCCTGTTGTCTGTGGTGCTGTCCACTCCTTTAATGATAATTATTAAATTATTGATCTTTTTGCTCGACGAACATTTATTTATAAAGTATAGTATAGCATTTTGAGTTTTTTTTTTTTTGGTCAATGATTGATCTGGCTCATCCTGGTTACCTCTGACACCTTGAAGGTCAGAGTACAGTAAGGGAAGGAAGTGTTTACAGAATTAAGGAAACACAGTTTGGTAGAAACAATTGTGTAAGAAATGAGATTTGGAGCATAAAGGAAAGAGTCACTCGCTATTCTAGGGGGAAAGTTATAGGCATAAGGAGAATCTTCTCAATAGAGGTGACATTGTGGTGTTGGGCCTTGAAGACTGAGAAGGAATCTCTTCATTATAGAAGGCAAAAGGGTATTCCAGAGAGAGGGAACAAACTCAAAGTATGAAAGTGTGGGATGAAACAGAGTTTGTAGTGTTCACAGATGATAGCGGGGGTGCTGAGGGGAGCATGGCTAAAAAGTTGGGATGGAGCCAGGTGGTCAGAGTCCTTGAGGCCATGATAAAGTGTGAAGAGGTTGGGCTTTGCACTGAAGATGCTAGGGAGCCACTTTAAGCAGGGTAGTGACAGGTTATATATGTGTTTTCGACAAGTCAGGGTAACACAAGGAGATGGCTCAGAGACAGCAAGAGGAGAAGCAGGATGATCATTTCAAACGTTTCAATATCCCTGGCAGTGATGATGGAAAAAGTCGCAAGAGCAAAAATGGACTATCAGAAGACAGGACACAATGACCCATTGGATACTGGTTAAGAGCGAAGAGCAATAGATAAAAGTGACTGGAGAGTCTAATTTAGGTGACTGTCGCATGGTTCTGAAACTGTATTCTCCTAGAGAAAAAAATTAACTTTTTAGATTTACAAGTTCTTTTAAGAATCTAGGAGAAACTCTGAAGCCTCTATCCAGAAAAAAAGGCACATACAAAGACAACTTTTCATGCAATTTCAGATGCCATATGAGTTCAATAAAGCCAATAAATGAACAGGACTCCAGATTATAAACTCCTGTTTTATAAGAAGCATTTAATGTTAAAAGCCCTTGCAAAGGATAGATTATCAATTACTAATGTCCTAAAATTAATCTGTCAGCTTCTGACACTGCTAATTGGATATCTGTACTCAAATGTAGCAACTAGGGGCATTGCTGAAAGTGCTTGCCATGGGGTGGCCTTGGAATGGAGGATGTGGTCACAGAATCACAGAAATAAAACACAGAGGATGATCAGAGAGATTATCATCACCACCCTCCAGATTTTTCTGAGTCAGTGAAGAATTGTGGTCCTGAATGAATCCAGTATGTCCCATGTTTTTACCATCCTTTCACATCTGAGACTCTATTTGGTCCTCTTAATACCCTGTGACATTTGCAGGGGAAGACTAGTAGGTCTGCTTCACAGATGAAGCAGTTCAGTGAGATGGAGTAACTTTCTTTCTCAAGGTCACATATAGTTAGTGGCAGAGGTAGAACTAGGTCTGTTACCTTCCTCTTCAAGGCAATTTCTTGTAAAAGTGAGATGGAAGATATGCTTCTGCTATAGATACTGAATCAGGTTTTTTCATCTCACTTTGATGAGGCTGTTCCAAGTGTTGGTATCAGATGAAGCAGTTCAGTGAGATGGAGTGACTTTCTTTCCCAAGGTCACATATAGTTAGTGGCAGAGGTAGGACCAGGTCTGTTACCTTCCTCTTCAAGGCAATTTCTTGTAAAAGTGAGATGGAAGATATGCTTCTGCTATAGATACTGAATCAGGTTTTTTCATCTCACTTTGATGAGGCTGTTCCAAGTGTTGGTATCCAGGACACTGCTGAGGTCACAGCACTCAGCATGAGGCCATGAGTTAGAGGCATTAAGGACATTACCTTCAGCTGTAAATAGACTTGAGTTTAAATGCCAACTCTGTCACTTACATCTCTGTGAGATTGGCCAAGCTACATAATCTCATTGGCCTTCAGTTTCCCTGTCTTTGAAATGGAGATAGTAATATGCATCTCCAAATTTGCCAGACTTAAATGGGACGTGAGAAACAAAAGTATCCTCTGTAGGCACTAGCTCATCTTCTGAGGGCTTTGGCAGGTGCAGCAATTTCTCTGAGATCATAAATCCTATCTGTAGGCTTCTGGCACCAAACTCTTTCTCTCATATTACTCACTGGGGGCTACCAGCCTCCCAGAATGGTCCACTGGCTGACCTGACTCGAACACACAACTCTCTTCTCTATATCAGCAGAACAACATGTGCCGAGAACGTTCAAGACCTTACTACTTGAAGGGTGAGTCTTTACAGACTTAGTGAGAATCTATTTTTAAACACATATTCTCAGAAATAGGAAACAATAAGATTATGAATGTGGAACATTCCTGATGAAGAGAATTGTCAGAGGGTCTGTGTCATGGAACATTCCAGCTGTGTTTACTGTCCTCATAATAGCTTCAATCAATTCATATATTTAGATAGTCACGTGCGACAGTCGAAACATTGCAACTTGCAGTATTCCTTATAGAAGAACATCCCTTCGATAAGGAAATAAAACTTTATGATGTATTTTGCCTTATTCCAAGAAATAACCCGGCTGATGCAAAAATGCCAAGACTTTTTTCACTTAAGTAGTTAACTGTAACACCATGAGTAAATCTTGCCATGATAAAGGAGAGTGTTTTTCCATACCATTTATTGCAGAGAGAAAAATGGGAAAACACCAAACCCACAGTCTTTGATGTGTGATGCCCATCTGCTTGCTAACTGTCTGACTTTAGGCAAACCAATTAACCTCTCTGAGCTTCTAGTTCCTTATTTCTCAACTGGGGATATCATGCAGGCTCATAACCTTACAACTTCCTTAAGAAGAAGACCCATATTCAACTGAGGGATTATGACCCCCTTTCTGAGCTTCTTTCTCTCATTCTCCCACTTTTTATCAAAGCGTTCAGGATTCAATGTGCCTAGGACACACACTATGACTGCCTCCCTGGGTTCTACTGGTCTTCACAGTGAACATGAAATAATGGGAGATGCTTAGGATCCATTTCCTCAGATGGAATGTGTGGTGGCAAAACATGGGCTTTGTAATCAGCCAGGATCTGACTGGATTCTTGGCTCGACCAACCGTGCTTTCTGTAGCCTTTCCCCATCTCTACAGGTGACAGAATCATAATATTTCTTCTTCTGGGCTGACCTTTAAAAGATCATTGAGATATAACTTACATACCATACATTAAACTCATTTAACATGTAAAAGTAAATGTTTTTAGTATATCCACAGAGTGGCTGTTGTTAAATCAAACTTGGCTTCATTATTTGCAAAGTGCTGACCAGTACTGTAACAGGAACGGTATGAGATACAACTGGACCACGGACCGGGAGTTCCTGACCTAGCTAGCAAACTTCAGAAAAGGCATTCTAGAGGGAATGTCACGTAAGCGAATTCAAGAAAGATGAGTGGAAGTACCAGGCAAAAATGGGAAAGAACAGTGCTCTCAGCACAGACGATAGTTCATGTGAATGTCTGCTCCCCTGGATAGACTGAAAGAATGCACGGTTTGAAGGGAGAGTAGAAGTGATGAGTCTGCAAAGATTGGCAGGAATCCGATCAAGAACTTGATTGCAGAAGAATCCTGCACATCTTCGCAATGGCAACTGAGAGTCACTGAGGGTCTTAAGCAGAGACAGTGACATAATTAAATTTGTACTTTGGAAATATCACTCTACGTCCAGTAAATGCAAAGGTCTGCAAACTCTTTTTAAGTGTTAACTACTAAATATTTCACATCTTGTGATCCACTCAGTCTCTGCGGCAACGACGGAATTCTAGCGTTATAGTGAAGAAGCAGCCACGGACAATATGTAATAGATGGGTGTGCAGGTGTTTAAATAAAACTTTATTTACAAGAGCAAACAGCAGGCATTATTTGGCCCACAGGCTGTAGTTTGCTGGTCCTGGTAAGAAGTACACAAGAAGAAGTCAAGCATAGATACTAGAAAATATTTAGAAGGACATCTAGTTAATTATTTAATTCACTCATTTAGCATATCTCTAGGAATGCCTTCTATGTACTGAGAACTATTCTAGATATTCAGGATATAATGATGACATTAAAGACAGTTTCTCTTCTGGTGGAGGTTAAAATACAGTGAATCTAAGTAATTAAGTGAGAATAGCCCTAATAATAAGCGATGTAAGCTGAAAATCATGAAATCCATATAAATCGTCATCATTGTGATGATTCAATTTAATATTTAATATGATTACAGTATTATACGGCATTTTTATAGACATCATGTCAAGCACATATTTACTGACTGATTGAGTGAATGGAAAGACTTAAAGAAATTGCAAAAAGTTCCAGGCAAATGAATCTACGTGTAGAATTTAAGAGACATCCCAAAACTCTGTTAGGCATTTTCTATATGTGACCTTATCCGACCTTCACAACATCTTTTCAAAATAGGCACTTATTGGTCCTATTTTACAGATGTGAAAATATGGCCTAAAGAAGTTTGATCACTTCCTAGGTCCTCGGGAGCTGAGATGTAGATTACAGTAATGATTCTCTTCCCCTGCCCCATATCGCCTATTTGGGGAATAACACGGGCAAAGCATCAGGGAGCTAGAAGCTGCCATTTTATAGTGAAGAACTGAGCACAGAGGTTGAGATGAGCCTTTAGAGTCCCACAGAGAACTCAGGATAAGCCTGGGAACTGAAATCAGAAATCCCATTTGTCACTTCCTGCTTCAAATCACTTTCCCAAGAGAGTTATCCCAGCTGTTCCTGAAGAGAAGGAAGGCTGAGAGAATCTTTTAAAATCCAAGCCTTTGTTATAAATTTAGACATCAGGGGAGGGAGAGAAGAAGAAAAAAAAGAAATTGTTGGCTTAAAAAAGTAATATTTCCCATTCATCAGATCAAGGGCAGTAGACAGAGGAAGAGAAAGTAAATTTGGTCACTTTGACTGCTGGCCCCAAGGCGAAAAAGCCC
>NW_006442104.1:1556129-1571335 GCF_000325575.1 Pteropus alecto
CTTCCTCGAGAGCTCACCCACCCCACTTGGAGGGGATGCTGGTCATGCTCAGAAATACGTGGCTATACAAGGAAGGCTTCTGTTTCTCACTAATGAGTTGATTATATCCTGTCAGAAGAATTGTAAGGCCATCAAATGTCAAGTCAATTTTCTCAAACATATTATTTTCATAGCAGCTGGGTCTGACTAACTTGAAACAGAGCATCTTATTGTTACATTTTACTGAGAATGCCTAAATGAAACTCAATTGAAAAAGAAAGAAAGAGATCTTAGAGGACACATGATCCTGAGTCATGTAAGTTTACAATTCAGTACTTAGAGACCAACTTTATTAAGATGATTTGGCCACTTAGTTCACGATTAACTAACCATGACAGAGGAAATAAACGCAGAATGTGTTATTTGCCCACAGGAGCTACTTTTCTCAGCAGGCGAGTGGGGTATGTCTTCAGTTACCGACTCTATGCTTGAAGTGTGAGCTTAGAAGTCCAAGGTGCTGAGTTCTAATCCTCGTGTTTCCGATATATTCTTCTGAATGAATCTGATTCAGCACATTCTCAAAGGACACAGGTATCATACAAATGGACTTTAGGATCAGACAATCAGACCCTCAGCTACTGAAGTGCTGAACGGCCTTAAGTAAATTTCTGAAATGGACACAATCATAACTAGATAAGAGTTATTGAAGGAATTAAATGACATAAGATACAGGGCACATTGATACAGGTAAGTGCTCAATAAATGGGGGTATAAAAAAATGATGATAACAATGATAATAGTGGTGAAAATGGAGAAAGATGAGGAATTTGGTAACACGTGTATCCAGGACCAATCAGAGGGAGTGAGCGAGGAGGCCACGAAACGTGAAGCTGAATGAAAAGCAGCATCCAATTTACATCACTGTTATTTACACTGGGAAGATTTCACAATGTGTAATATCACGTGTGATATCAGGAAGCTAAATTTTCCTTCAAAAATTAGAGCATGTCTTCCACCACTCAAATCCTATTCTCATCACCAAATTTTGTTGTTGTGCCTATTTTGAAAAGATGTTGTTGATATTCTATTTGGTAAGAGCAAGAAGGAGAAGCAAACGTGAGGGACACCAATGGGCTCGGAGAGGCATTTGCACAGACATTGCCACACATACCCACCCAGCACCCAGAATACCTTCTGTCTTCGCCAGAAGGACCTGAATTTGTTCTGAATCATGATGGGCTCACTCCTGGGCGATTCACCATTATTTATCTAAGCCGATATTACCATCTTATGCTTTATTGTCCTTGCCACCAGGGTGGCCATGGTTCAAAGGGGTTCCCCAAAAGACTTTGTCTTCCTGATGAAAAAGAATCATGGCTGCTCCTTTCTGCCATCTTAACCTGAATATGGAAACGGCATCTGGAGCAGCAGTAACCGCTTGAGCTCATCAGGGAAGAGCCCAGCAAATCGCAGTTGAACCTGGACACAACTGAACCATTGGACTAACACTACCTTCCAGATCGTTTACATGAAAAACCCACTATTACTCAAATTTCTCATTGCTTGGATCCAAGGACATTTCTATCTGATAAAATTATTCAGGCTATGGATAAATACAGAGATAGAGAGGTACTAGTAGTGTGAGACTTTTTAAGTAAACAAGGGCAAAGGATTGACGGTTATTTTAGCGTCTAACACATTTTATTTTGTTTGTTTTTCCTGCCATATTTACGTGGCTTTTCTAGGTATGGTGGCATGTTCCTTGAGAGAGATGAACGTTACTTCTATAAGTAGCAGATATATTCAGCTTTGTAGTTTGAAGAGGAAACTACGAAATAATAAGCATACAGCTTAGTGCTCAGAACACTGGACCATGGCAGAACCAACCCAGGGACTCGTGGAAAACTGACTCCGTCTCTTCATATGGCTGTAAATCCCTGCCCCTTGGTACCTCGGCGTGTAACAGGCGCAATAAAACTTCAGAGCAATAGACCTAGCTCATAAAGTTTCTGTTTCTACCAGGACTTTTCCTAATATAAAACTGGATACCCCATCAACACATTTGCTGTCTACAAGCATTAAAAGTGTGGTTAAAGCTGAATATTAACAGCATTTCACATTTGTGCTGTCATGTGGATTATATAACAATGTGTGGATTTTATAAACAGCAACTGCTCATTCTTGTGGTGGGCTTTTTACTGGCCCAAGAGCCATCTGAATAAATAAGTTGCAAACAATGAGACTGAGCATAAAGGAGCAGTGACATTCCCTGGCACATGCAAAACCAGGTCCTGTAAGAACTCACAGAAGGGAAGACTACCAGGAAAAGTCCCCACAACCTGGAGCTATGGCCAAAACACCACGAAAATATAAATGTGACTTTTCTTGTGGGTTGAATGCCTTCCGAGAGCCTTTCCCTGATATCCTACCACACTATTCTGTTCGAAGAATTCTGCTGGATCATAATATTAAAACATTGGATAATAGTGTTGTCTTAAGATAAATCACTCTTAGAAGGTGCATGTTTAGTAATAAAACTACCAGTCATATTAAAAATCATTGCTATATGTATATATAAGGGAATAGAAATGTCCAAGACTATATCATAGAAATAATTTATGGAACTTAAAAGATGAAAATATTCACCAGGGACATGAGAAAGGATGAGCAGAGTCACCAAATATTGCACATAGAAAACGTGTTTAGGGAAGAGCTAGAGGAGACAGAGTCAGATATGACTGGGCAAAGGAGCGATACTCTCCTGAAGATACCGTCCTGATATAAATACACCCTGCAGGTCCTCTTGCAAAGCAATATATGTATATATATGTATTTCTTAAATGTATTGATGCACCAATCAGCAAATATTCATTCAGTATTTAATGACTACATTAGAATTTGTGAAAAGAAGCATATTAGGGTGTCTCCATTACTCTTTCTGGGCTGCGGATCTTCTAATACAACCATAGAGTCAAGGTACAACTCACGGAGAGCCGCATAACAATGCAAGAACTAAATGGCAACAAAAGTCAGTCAAAAGACAATCCATTGGAGCATGGGATGAAAAAGCTAATGCATCGATTTAATTATTAAATGTTAACCAAATCTTATTGGATATATTTAAGTAGCATTTAGTCCTGGGGCTGAAATGAAGAAAAAGACAAGCCTGTCCTCAGAGCATTCACAGTATGTCATGGAGAGAGTCGTCCAGTGAGGTTGTGGGTTGCAATCTTTTTATGTCTATTCTCTGTCTCGGTAAGCTTCTACTTACTGATGATTTCAAGGTTTTAGCTTTCTTCAAACATTTGTTTGTCTTGTCCTTTCATGATTCTCACCGTCTCCATACCTTATCCTCTATCCTAATATATCTTCAAGCTGGTTCTACTGCGTGGCTTCCCTTTCTGCACCATTTTCAAAACTTTAGTTGCTCCTGCCAACTGTCATATCTATTCCACGTGGACTATTTTGAATTTCAAAGAGAGACAAATGATTGGATATGGCCATGTTTTCAGGACAGGACATGTGATGGAGTGCTTCTATCCTGTAGAACACTCCCTGGATAAGTGCCCTCCCTGGACCCAAGGCTCTGGGTGGGTCAGACACCATAATTGATATGGGTAATAAAAATGAGGGGTGGGGTGAAGAACTGGTAGGCTTTCCAATTAGTACTGTTTAGTTCAGGGGCTGGAAAACTTTCCATAAGGGCCAGATAGTAAATACTTTAGCTTTTATGGCCCAAAAGGCAACATTCAGGATACTTATATAACAATGTATATGACTTTACATTACATAAAATATATATATTTATATATGTACTTATATAAATATATATAAAATAACTTACATAACTTATATAACAACTTGTGTAACTTATAGTACTATATAACAACCATCAAAAACATAAAAATGATTCTTGTAGGTTTCAGGCCAATAAAAAAAATAGGCAGAAGGGCTTTTATTTGCCAAACCCCGGTCTACTTTAAGATGTGGTATTAGAAAAAACATATTTTGGTTCTAATACAGTAATTGAGAGTCGTTCTTACAGAGGTGATAGGCTTCCTTATTAAGTTCTACTATTCCAGATTCCACACTCATCTTCTGTACCTGAATTATCAAATGAAATGGTCTTTGATGGGATTTTCCCAGAAACAAGCCCTGAGACAAGGATGTGAGGACAAGTCATTTATTTGAGAGATGACACCAGCGAATGCTAGTAGGAAAATGGGGAAGCGATTAAAGAAAGAAGACAGCTGTTAAAGGGTCAGCCCTTAAGCCAGTTATGACCATGGAAACCTAGAGCTTAGGCCTCCTGGAACCCTGAAAGTCAGCAATGAATTCACACCTCAGAGTCCTCTCTGGGTAAAGGAGCTGGGGCATTTTATTCACCATCACCCATCAGTCATTGGTTGGGAATCTTCCAACATTATTTTGCTAACATGTCCAGCCTTCCTTAAGATGATATTAGGAAAAAGAGATGTCAGCTGTCAGAAAAATTCTCCAGACAGTTGGAAATTAAAGTATCCCGATATCTCGAGCTTTAGCTAAACAGATTTATTAATATCAACATAGGTGTGACATAAAAAGGATAGAATAAAATGATCCAAGAACACATGAACTAACCAATGCATCAATAAAACATCCCCTCATTTTTTACCTATCTACCCAAACTACTGGTCTTAGTACCAGAAAGCACTGACTTGCATAGAACACCACCACTGCCTTCTGAGCAGCATGATGGGCTCTGTTATTTGCTGGATGATCTTGTTAAGCATTTTTGTTCCCAAGATTCTCTTTTTAATTTTTACATTTTTTTATCTCATTTTCTCCTCTATAAAATGGGTTAATACCCCCCTGAGAAATCACATAGCTTTTTCGAGAATGAACTGTGATACGAAAAACCATATGTATAGATCTGGCACACAATAGACACTCAAGAAATGCTTTTCCACTTTTTTCTTCTCCGCCCACTTATCCTGGGGCACTTCTATTATTTTCTTTTTCATCTGTGATTAAGAATCCTTTTGTGAGCTAGAGACGAGAAATCTTGCACTGATTGGAATATGGCAGCCGTTCAATATCTCCCCTGTCTGCTTTTACTAAGTTCATCTGACCCAATGGGAATGAAGAATCTCAGACTGTTTCATGGGTCACTCTGGAAAATTCCAAATTGAAGCTTTTTTGAGAAAGGAGACATTACCTCAGAACTTCCACATGTAGCTATTATGGAGTTTCTGTTTATGTGAATGGATATTTTCACCAGATATTGGAAAAATGCTACAGCTCAACTCCAATGCAATAAAGGCAAATCATTTAGCCATCGGCTCACGGTATTATGAGAAATATAGTTAAATTAGACAAATGCTCCACCAGAAATTGTGGCCAAAATAATTTAAAATTTTTAAAAAAGAAAAATAAGATAAGACAGTTTCCTGTCATTTTTCTTCTTGCAAATGTCTTTGAAAAACAGACTAAGTCTTAAATGCATACCTTAAATTCCAAGTGACCATTGAGAGATTAGAGAAGCGTAGTCTTCTTATTGATTCGATGGATGGGTGGGCAGGTGGATGGATATGTATTCAAGAATTTTTTAAATCTCCTATGAATAAACCAATGAAATAGTAACTGAAGGAGGCTTCAGAATGCTTCTTGAAGGAATAGGCATTTGAATAAAACAAGGAAGGATGAGTAATTAGAGGCGAAGTTTGGAGAGAAGATATTTCTGATTGAAAGGAAAAAAAAGAGAAAGTTACAAAGAGAACTAAAAAAAATGGAACTCCATCTCCCATACAAAGTGTCTTCTCATTTTCACATTTCAATAGAGAAAAAGTAATATTTTTTCCAATGAGAAATCAGAAAACTAAAAAAGGTTCTTAAAATTTGTTACTAATAAGTAAAATTATCTTATTAATTTATTGCTCATTCCTTTTAAAAGATGTATTTACTTTGGATAAAAATAATGAGCATATACTTGATTTTAAACTAGCATAATTCCATTACCTAATATAACAATGTTTATTTTTCTTAAGTACCTACTATTGACAGTGGAGATACTATCTGATATTCCCTTTAACATTATTTTGTAACTGTTTTACCGTTATTATTGTAATTATTATATTTAATCATTCATAACATTCCAGTGAATGGAGAAACCATAATTTATTTGGACCATTCAAATGTTTCAATGGTTTCACTTTATTCATGAATTTGCAAAAAAATATCTCTATTAACATGGCCTTTGTATTTCAATTAGTTTCCTCCTTTAGGAAAAAGTCCCATGAGTGACATTAGTAGATCAAAGGATGTTATATTTATTGTGGTTCTTGATATATATTGCCAATTGCAATTGCAAAACGATTATCAGTTGCACACCAGCCAGTAGTAGCAAATTAGTGTATTAACTTCACTGGGCGCTGCCAGCATCCGATGCTACCATTTTTTTAATTGTGGAATAATTTAGCAGGTATTCAAATAATCTAAAGAATTTTAACTTTAATGAACCATTCACTACTGTGTCCCTATGTAGATCGTGGTGATGACTAGTTTCACAAATACTTGTTGAGCACTGTCTTCATTCTCAGTCCATGAAATAAGAACAGTAAGGAAAGGAACGTGAGAAGAGTAACCAGAGCTTGGACACAGAAGTCTTCTGGGCCCTGGTTAGGATTTTGACTTTAATTTCAGGGCTGTGGGGAGTCACTCTAAGGGAAATAAACAATTTTGTTTGATCCCTGAATGCAAGAGCTTATAAAAAAATTCTTAATAAAAAGATTAGAATCAGGAGCTCCTGCTGATCCCCCCAAAAACCTTCCCCTAAACCCCATTCCCACCACTGTAAGTCCATTGAATTTGGAATATGTGAAATGTGAAATCCAAATCTACGTTTTCTGTAGTTTTGAATTAATCCCTTCGTCTACCTGGGTCTTAATTTCTCAAATGTGCAATGAGGGGACAGGAAGATGAACCACGGGACCTCTGGGAATCACTCTAGCTTTAATGACCTATAAGAAAACCTTCCCATCGGACTGAGCCACCAGGAAAGGACAAGGCTGAGAGCTCTTTCTCCCCAGAAATGTGATTCTACGGTTTCTGTTTCCTGGAACAACTGAAGAATGTGGTAATAGAATCCATGGAGAGAGACTTTATGTGGCTAATATTCCAGAGCTTTCTAAGTGCATTAATAAACAGAGTACATCTTGGTGACACAGAAATTACGAGGCAGAGACCATAATAATAACTCATGTCTGCTTCTATTCACCATTGACGAGAGATACTTCCAACTCCCAAGACACCAGAGCAACAGAAAAAGAACTAATTCCATTAGTTGCCACCACATGTATTTTGCTTTATGCTAGTTTTCCTTTTTTTTTTTTTGCCACCCGCAAAAGTGAAACCCAGTCATCTGCAGAAGATGCCTTGTGTCTAGGAATAAGTAGTGGTTAATTAACCGCATCCTGTGAAGTAAGGCATCATGCTTTCTCTATTGGGAAGGAAAGCTCTTCTTTATTAGACATCTTTGGTTTACTGCAATATACATCTGATGACTGGGAAGCAGTTCTGAATACATCACATTTGCAAAAGATTTCCCAAACTCTGAAAGTTTCAAGGAAACCAGGTGATCACATGAGTCAACTTTACTTTCTAATCTCCCCTGTCTCACCACTTCTCACCCCCCGAAGTAATTCCTGGCATATTTTTATCTCACTTCTGCTGAATACAATAACAGACATGGAACTTTACACTCCAGCATCCTGTGATTCATCCCATTCTGTTTTGTGCAACAGTCGCACTTATTAGAGTGAAATATGCCGCCTTAGTCCTGTTGGAGTGAGGCAGGAAGCATTTATTCCTTGACTGCACAAGTTCAAGTTGCATAATGAGCCTCACATGTCCTCTAAGTCTTCTTTTCCCCACGGTAAGCGTGCACACTTCCTCCGCCATCCCTGGTGGGACGTAAAGGTCAGATCTTGCCACCATCTTGCTTATACGTCCCAAAGTGGTGTCACTAGACAAATGCACACTTTAAAACAAGACACCCTATGCTTGAAACAACACCTCCAAGGTGGGATGTGTCAGAGAAAATTATTGGACTTATCAGCTCTCTTAATCTGAGCACTCCATGTATATTAATTTTGCCTAAGCCTGTTTTAATATTTTTCAGCAGCCGAGGCACACATTCGGCTTGTGGTTAATCCTGTGGTCAGTTTGTGAGCTTTGATTTCTCTCCAAGGCACAAGCAGGGGTGTATTGAGAATCAAAGTGCTCAAGGTTACTCAGTGTGTTGACAGAACAGGGCCTCTTTCCAAGGTCATAAAGTCCGCCTAGATTGTTCCCTTCGTTTTTGCTGTTCTTGCAGCTTCTGTATCTCCTCCGCCCCAACGCACCTGCCCAGCTTCTACCCGAGGGCGGTAGCTGGTAGCAGTTGGGAGCTTGGCCTGCAGAGCCAGCCTGCCAGACCTTTGCCCACTCTGTAGGTTTCAGAAACTCAGTATCTTTGTGCCACCTGTGTAAGATAATAGTCGTACTTTCCTCATTGTGTTCTTATGAGGATTTAATGATTTAATATCTCTAAGGCACTTAGGACAGTGCCTGGCACGTATTGATTGCTGGCTGTGCTTTAATGCTAGCACGGTGTTAGAGACAATGAGGCCTGGGTATGGTTGTACCCAGACTCCAGACACCTTGGATTCATCACGTTTTCTTTCAGACCTTCTATTTTTCTATCTATAAAATGGGGAAAGCTAACAGCAAGATGACTAAGGCCCTCTCCAGTTCTCTCATTCATCAAACTATGATTGTCTGAAAGTTTTTAATGGTCTGGCCCCGAGTATGGGCGGAAGAAGCATCCGCAGTTTGGATGGTAGGTGATAAAAGCTGAGATCTAACTCTTCTTGTCGATATTCCTTTGATGATCCAAACAAATAAAAATGTAAAGGCAAAACAGACTGTAATTATGGGAGGCGAATGCGAGAAAGCTTCTAAGGACAGTGGCGTCTTTTCGGAGCCCACTTACATCACATCACATAGAAAGGCTTCTCACTCTACAACTTGCTGTCACTGGTCACACGGTGAGAATGTTATTGAGAACAGCCTCAGCAGTCAGGGATGAAGGATTGTGTTATTTTGGGAACTGAAATAGAAAAAGGAATCAATTTTTCATGAAAATACTTGGCTTTGCATGGGCCTTTGCAAACCCACACGGTAAACGCAGTGGAAATGGCAAAAGGCCAGAGGTCTGAGCTGCTTCGGCTACAAAACCAACTCAGCACTTAATTAATCCTGACCATATGTCTGAACCAGCCAGAGATGCAGCCTCTTCATTAGCCCAACGGGATAATAATGCTCTGCCGTGACTTTCTCATGGAACTACAAGAGCTCCCGAATGCGAAGGCATTATGAAAGCAGGGAAGCGGACTTCGGCTCTGATGTGGTTAATGACACTCAGGTTCCTGACCATCCAAGGACAGAATGTATGGCCTGTAACTGCCTCTGTAATTTAGTTCCTGAAGCTAGATACAAAGACCGAGCCACGCTAAAAGATGAAAACCCTTAAATGGCTACCTTGACATCTATCGCTCTTGTGGCAACGCTCACTAATACTCACTCTGTGGCTATTAACACCTTTATGATCTGACTCTCTCACCTCCTCGGCTTCATCTCACACATTCTGCTGAAACTCTAAGGTCGATTGACCAATCTTCCAGTCTCGTGAACATTCCTGAATATTTTCTCTCACTTGATGCGGTCCCTTTTCCTTGGCTGGTTCCTAATCACCCTTCAAGCCCCAGGTTTTTATCTTTTTAAACTTCCCCCCAAAATTAGGTAGGTTCCCTAGGTTACGTGTTCCAGAAGCCCCCTGTACTTCTCCAGCACGGTCCTCACCACAATCCGATTGGACGTATTTGTTTCGTTTGTTTTTCTCCACCCTGCACTATTAGAATCTTTCTAAGAGCAGAGGGCAGATATATCTTCTTACTTTTCAGTATCTTCAGTGTTTAGCTGAATGACTCATATATATTGGCACTCAGTAAATATGAAGGACTTGCCTATTAAAGAGAGACGCCATCTTTTATTGACGTTCTGTAAAGCCCTAATCCCTTCACCACAAAACCAACTCCCTTCATTTTGCTTCTTTATATATTTTCATAATTCGTATTTCCGGTACCCATGATTGACTTGAAGAACCATTGCATTTCAGCTCTTCTTATAATAGCTAACGTAAATATCACTTCCTCCACAGAGGTTCTTGGATTTGGTTCTTGAACAGTCAGGCATTTCTTCCACCCTGCAACTAGATTGTATGTCTACCAAAGAAATTACTATATCTATGGCTATTTTCACTTGTTGCTCCTCTTAAACTTAACTAACACCCTTCTTCTGAAACACCTCGTGAAAATAAGACATTTAATTTTACCAAAGAGTGATTTAAATCCCACAAAGCATATTCGTTCCACAGAAAAAAATTTAGCTGAAATTAGCGGCCGCCATGATATTACTACTCTTTAGTGTCATTTCTTATTTAATTGCACTATGCCATTTGGCAAAGTACAGCACTTATTGGAATAAAGTCTATGATTATCAAGAGTCAATCAGAGATTACTTAGGGGAGTGAAACCCCCAGAGCCACAGGGCTCTCTACTTCTTCTCGTGGGAAGACTCTGCTAATGGCGGCCTCCTTAGCTCAGGCTGCTCATCACACCCTCCTTCTACTGTAACATCCGGTGATTAATGACCCCTGAGACCAGGAGCAAATCAGAAAGGAATATAATATTGAATTGGAAAAGGCATGACTCTCTTTATAGGAATCAAAGCAACAACATGAGGGATTGGGTTGAACAGAAATGGATTTCAGATCAGTCACAATACTTGCTCGAATGAGCCAAACTCCGATTATAGGTTAAATTTCTGAAAAGAAAAAAAAATAAAATAAAATTTTAGGACATATTTCTACAATTTTCTTAACTAAGACAGCTCATAATGAAGTCAGCTCATCAAAAATCAGAGTCTACTGGATCACTCTGTTTTAGACACAAGAAGAGGTGGGGTAAACAACACAATCTAGTGTCTGCAATTAAACAGCATCATCAGGCTTAAAATCCTGGCTCAGCCACTGTGTATCTTTGGCAATTAACTTGATTTTTCTGGGCTTTAGTTTCCATATTTATAAAAGGTGGATGATGACAGCCACCAACTAAGACTATTGTGAGGACTAAGCCATGTTATGGGTCTATCAGTGCCTGGCACTTCGTGCCAGTTAACATTAGTGCCCTGACATTCTCTAAAATTAAATCCTTCTCAATTATACAAGGTCAGTATTAGATAATCCAGGTTGAAAATTACGTCTGCATATTTTGAAAACACTGTGTCACATAATGTTCGGTAAATGAATACTCATTCCATCCATCTCACTCCATCCCCCATGTAACTTAGCGATTCTTTCTCTGAATCTCAATTCCCTTGTCTGAAAAATGGAAGCAAAGTAAGTACCGCAAAAGATTATTGTGACAATCTCATGAAATAGTTCAGGCAAAAGAACTTAAATACTGACTGACATGGTAAGTACTAAATAATACTGGCTGTTATGATGATGGAAAGCATTATATTAATGTTTCTGATTGTGAAATCAAACTTCTCAAATATAAACCAGTGTCATTGGGAACACGAAGTCATGATTGTTGATGATTTTTGAGGGATCTTCCCAGTGTCAAAATTGAAAGGGCCTGTGAATCCATGATTATTTAAATGGCTGTTTATGGCCAGAGCCTGGGCTGGTGCTTGAGAGATTGGCTTCCAGAATTCAACTTACTAAAACATTTTTATGTTCCAGGACTGGAAGTAAAGAGAAGAGTGAACAAGGTGCCTACCCTCAAGGAACTCACATTGTCGAAAGAAAATAAACACATTAAAACACAATCAAAATCTTCCCTTCCCTTCCTATCACTTAGAAAAAAAATTATATTCCTACTGAGAATTGTAAATATTTTCACAATAATCAGTAAAGCTTGATTTGTCTGTTGCCGTGGTAACAGGTAACTACCAGAACTACTTTTAAATTTGTTGAATTGATCACAAGTTCCCTCAGTGAACCAACGTTTTCAAGTCAGTCAAATCAGTGACAGCCCTGACTTTAGAAAGACAGCTTATCAGGAACTGACTCACTCTAAGAAATACGCCTCTGAGTGTCAATCAACAGTAATTTACCCCCAAATAACCTCCTTATGCAGATGCCAGACTATTTACACCCCTAAAATTCCAGCAGCCACTGAATTATACCCTTCCCCAGCACCCCGTGAGATCCACTGCCTGCTCTGTTGGGTGACACTGGGCCTCAGCAGCATAACTCTCCCTATCAGGTAGCAGGAAGTTCAGCTTTGTCTTTTAATCTGAGATAGTATGTGATGGTTTCCCAATCCTTTGACAATACTACACATTTGACATAAAATTAGTTCGCTATAGTAAATTTAAAAAGCATTTGATTGTGCGTGTATGATCATAAAAGCATTAGAACAAAATACATGTTTTTTAAAAAATATAGCTTTGCCATATCAATGGTCTTTTGGGGGGTGGGGGGAGGGAACACAAAGGCAGACATGATAACAAGAAATACTGATAAAATTTAAATTTCTGTAAAATAAAATGACACATCATCATCACTGCTAAAAAACGCAACACCAATACCATCACCACCAGAAAACAATGGTACTGCCAACAGCAACACCAGAACTAATGATATCAGCAGCATCTCACTGCCATTACCACCGTCACGAACAGAACTAAAAAGCAAATGACAGAGAGAAGGGGAAACATTTGCAGTATATAAGATAACATAAAGAGGAATCTCTCCATATATAGAGAACTCTTAAAATCAGTAAGATTTTAAAAGGTCAAAGGATACAAAAGTAATCACGAAAGGAAGAAATGCAAATAGCAAGAAGAAAAGAACAAAGGATAACGGATTAGAAAGAAAGTCCTATTTTACGAGTAGTCCTAGAAATGCATATTTCAAAAGATTGGCATTGCCTATTTTTAATCGAAACTGTTGAGAAAATACATTTTCACATGTGGCTGGTAGAAAAGTAAATTGGTCCAATCTTTTTGCAAAGCTATTTGGCAATATGAATTAAATGCCATAAGAATACGTGATTTATATCCTGCAATTCCACTTCCAGGAGTTTATCCCAAGAGAATAATTTTTTTTAAAAAATAGCAAACATATTTCCAAAAACATTTATTGCAATATTGCTTGTGATACTGAAAAAAAAAACAGAAACAACTTGAATATGCATAAATGAAGGACTGTTTTAATAAAGTATTCTGTGGCTCTGGAGGCCAAATGGAGACCACTCTGGAGTACCTAAGAAAAGCATGTAAATGTTCATCAAGTGGTATGCCAAAATGTACACAATATATTATAGGTGAACAAGATCAGGTTGCAATGTTCTAGGTATAATAGGATCTCATTTTCATAAAATACAATTTGCATACTCATACATTCATTTTCTCATGTAACAAAAGTTGTATTATCTATTTTGTGTAAGGCACTGTTCTAACCATCGACAACAAACCAACGAACTATTCACACAGGCTCCAGCCTCACGGCACCTCGGTTTGGTGAAAGTAAAGAGAAGAGAGGACTAGAAGACTGAGCAACTATTATTTCAAGTCAGCTGAAATATGAGGTTTATTATTTTTTCTCTTTTTTTTACTTTAAAAACAACTTTTTTAACATTATGAAAGTATTTTTTTAATGTCATATCTTACGAGACTAATTCTGGTTTTAAAAAAAAAGGAAGATTTTTCTTTAATAGGAAGTAATTGTTTAGGTAGACATACTAATAGGGCAAATATCTATGAGTTTGTCATAAAAATAGCTGAATGCAGTTAAAATAAAAATTTTTTTTAAAAAGGAAAACATTGCCCTGACTCTTTGCTCCCACCAGTTTCTGACATCTGTCAAACTGGAACAGTCTTTCTCGCTGAAAACTTGTCCCAGTCTTTCTAGGTCAGCCTGACCACTGAAATGCTTTCATCCATTTTTCCAACTTGTCTCGGTGCCTGCATTCGTCCTCAGAGTCGCCTCGGGGTCTGTGTGGAAGTCATGGGGCGCTTTCAGGACAACGCATAGAACAGCTGGTGCATGCTCTCCCAGCTGTGGCAGGGACTCAGAACTAAAGACCCTATTGTCCCAGATGCCATGAGCCAAAGACAGAGCTTTGATTGGTCTAAATTACCAAGTGACCATATAGAGAAAAGTCCTGTGCTGAACTACTTAGATAAATACTTGTTTTATTTAGTTACTGAGATTTGGGTTTTGGAGTTTCTTGTGATTGCTGCTGTTGTTACTTGTAGGTCGGCTCCCCTGGAAAGTGTGACTGAGACAGAGATCAGCACACAAAACCTCTACTGGGGAATGCTTGCAGAATAAAGCCCTGTGGGGCCAGGGAAAGAATCGGGATTGGGTAGTGAGAGAAGATGGGCTGTAGTATAGTCACCACAAAGGCTCAGGTGATGTTACGAGAAGCTCTGAAGCTGCAAGTGCCTCTTACAGCTGCCCAGATTGGTAACAGAGGGATCCGCCTGTCTCCCCCGAAACAAATTAGCCATTAAATGGAAGCTGCCATGGGCAGGAATTGTGATGTTGGGAGAAGTGAATTTCAGCCAAGGACAATTCCTGGACAGGACTGAAAGCTGAGCCATCAGCTGTGAACCACCTTCAGCAGCTGGAGGAATAAACTCTTCAGTCCTGAAAAGGGACCTGGGAAATGCATCACAGCGTCCACCAGTCGACTCTGACTTCTAAGAAGCAGTTAAATAACCTCCTTAAGTCACAAGAATTGGAAATCAAACCCACGTCTATCTGACGCCTAAATCTGAACTATTATGATATCGAGGAATTTTTCTAAGTGCTCTATTTATGACAAATCTTGAGGGTTGAAAGTATTCCTTATCATGCAGAAGACAACCAAGGCTGGTGAAGACAGGGTACTTGTCCTGGTTAAATAGTAAGTAGTTAAGGAATGGACTCTTGTGTGCTTCACTCTAAGATTTATGTTCTATTCCTAAAAACCTCTGGCCGATCAAAGCCTTGCGAGGAAAACTAAATAGCCTAAACCCTTGGATGATGGGCAGCTTGTTCTTTCTCCTCCAATGATGTTGGCATTTATTTAGGATGGACCATATGTTTTAGAAACTTCATAACTAAGACTTTCCCAGACCACATGTTTCTTTCC
>NW_006442104.1:1571370-1577752 GCF_000325575.1 Pteropus alecto
CATTCTGAAGAGAGAATAGTTCGTCTGTAGTCCTGTCTATACTACTAATCGATGAACTTGGACCACTGACCTTTGCTGACCTCAAAGCTAAGGAAGTTGGACACTACACACAGATCCCAAATAATATTTCCTTAATCAGATTTGATTCATCAAGCATTGGAGAGCCTGTACTATGTGCTAAGCACTGGACGGGGTGACATACATTGTGCCGAAGATTTTTTAAGCTCCCTGAGTTCTCAGGGTACTCTGTCCATTTGAGATAGAGTTCTCGACAGTGACTAAGCTTTAAGACATGGCATGTACTCATAAAAAGTAGTAAACTCATATCTGGTTCATTTGGCATTAGTCTTGGTAAAAAGCTTTAGTATGAATATCTATAGAATTCTACATGAAAATAGCCCATGGAATAATAGTGTTTATTAAAATGTTTTAACTTATTCATTCTTTCATTTACTGACTGTGCAAAGACTATCAAGGATACAGAAATGCGTAGAATGGTCTGTGACATTGACGATTAATAGAGTAAAAGCCACAAATTATAACAGAGGGAGACAAACATGTAAATCATTTGATAAATAACATTTATAAAGATAATATAATAAGAAGTAAAATATTTTGAGTTCTTAATATATTTCAGTCACTACACTATCTGACTATATTATAAGCTCTGTGAGTGATGATGCTATGTCGGTTTCTGTTCAGTGTTCTATATTGTTTATTCTGGCATTTGTAAGCACTTAATAATTATTTGTTCAGTGAGTATATGTGATCTCCTTTAATCTACTTTATAAGTGAGGAAATTGTGTAGTACATGGCAGAACTATTGGTTAAACCCAGATATTTCTGATGTAATAGCCTTCTAACTCCTCTTTACTGATTCTTATAAATACATACAGGGTGAACCAAGTGAGAAAAATTCATAAATATCTGACTGTACTGTCCACTGATCCATGAATTATATGAGGTCAGAAACACATCTGTCTTGTTAACCATATTTTCTAGTGCCAAGCATAGTGTCTGGTATTATATAATAATATAACTATACACACACACACACACACACACACACGCATTTCTTAAATTATAGAGCTTGATTCAGATTCTTTGATTCTTCAGATTCTTAATTCTTTTCAAGAATATTATTATTATTAATTTCATATTATTATTAGTCTGCTCCTGTATTAGTCTGCTCAGGCTGCCTTAACAAAACATCATAGACTGGATGACTTAAACAACTGAAATTTATTTTCTCACAGTTCTGGAAGTCCAAGGTCAAGGCGTCAGCAGGGTCTGTGTCTGGTGAGAACATCCTCTCTGGCTTGCAGATGGTCACCTTCTCATTATGTCCTCATGTAGTCTTTTTTTTTTTTTTGTATGCATGCACATGGAGAGAGAAGAGGTCTCTCTCTTCTTCTTCTTATAAGGCCACCACTTGTGTCCGATTAGGATCCCACCCTTATGACTTCATTTTACCTTAAATATCTTTGAAAAGATCTACCTTCAAATACAGTCACATTGAGGGTTCAGTCATCAATGTACACATTTTAGGGAGACTCATTCAGTCCATAGTACCTCCTAGTCTTGATTTCTTTCCGGGACCCTTCATGAGCCAAACTTAACCAGATATCACAGGCAAAGAGACACATTAATGTGACCCATACAGAGCAGTGTCCAGAGCCCAGAGCAGGAGAAAAAGGTGAAGACTATATCTGGACAAGCCAGCAGACATTCACTTTAGTAGGTTGAAAAAATAAATAAGTAAAGAAATAAATGAATTAATAGACTAAATGAAGTTGTAAAATGTTATGGAGCATCCGAAGGTGTGAGAGCATTTCAGTTCTGGGCAGACGGGTAATGAGCAATGAAGTTAAAGTCAGGACTGGTTATATGTTGAAGAATTTCGTATGCTACGCTGAGATTTTTGAACTTCATCTAAAAGGCATGAAGAAAAAAAACACAGGAAGAGAGAACAGAATTAAGAAAGAAATGATGAGTTCCATTTTGGACATAATTAAGATTGAGACACCTGTGACATATTCAAGTGAAAATGTCCAGTTTGGAGCTGAACAGAAAGATAGAAGTTGGCGATAGGCTATTTAGAATTCAATGTGCAGTATGGGTTTGAATAAAAGCTCCCAAAGATAGTGCATAGAGTGAAATTTGATTATCAAATACCTAAAATTTGAATTGTAATTATACAATTGGGAGGATAGCATGGAAAAACATGTAGATGCATATGCAGATAGTTAAAACCATCTGAATTTTATACAATGAGTTGGCAGAAAAAAGTAAAGGTGAAGGGAGATGGCTAGAGATGGCTTGAGATTAACTTTAATTATTCTGGAAACTATACACCAAAATGCTTTTAAAGATCCATTTGTTTATTCGAGTAATAGATGAGAGAAGACATACTGTGAGTCAGCTACTACACTAAATCTATAAATACAAAGAACATTATATTTGGACCAATTTTCTCAATTAAATCATCATTTAGTAGAGGAAATAACAAAACTGGCAGACAATTCTAATTTAAGGGAGTGGTAACAGGATGTTTGAGCAGATCTTTCTTTCTTTACTTAAATTTGATGAAGGAAGTATATAAGCATGAGTGCAAAGGACAAAAGAACTTAAATTTAAACAATCTTAAAAGACCAGTTATAGCAATTCAACTAGAGACTGCCCATGGGCTTGACCTGAATACAATAGCTAAAAGAAGACAGACACCATTACAAAGCCCTAGTGTGGAATGAAACTTTGACTCATGACAGAGGCAGAAATAGAAATTTCTTGACCATTAGCTTGTGCTCTTCTTTGAGGTCCTAAGTGAATCATTCTGATAACACCATCAATTCCTTTAACAGGAAATAGATCATCTTCCTCATCCAGCCATGATGGATTACTGGGACCAGACCTTTTCTCTGCCCCCAAATAATGAGAAAATCAGAAAATATATGAAACAAATATTTTTCAGAATTTTACAATAAGCAGCATGGGACCATGATTCTCTGTGAGGAGGAAAATAAAATATATAATCCCTATGATTGCCCCAAATTTCTACTTGGATGTACTTTTGCAGACTGCAAGATAAGGAAAATTACCTGAGGAGAACGTAGTACTCTCACTGAGTTGAAGAGACCAATGTTGGAGTGCAAAGAGGTTAGGGTGGCTTGAATTAGCAAAATAAATCACTAGCAAGGAGGTAGAGTGCTTTTTAAGAATCAGGTATGTCCATAAAGGCTCTCTTGAGTCTATTACTAAACACAAAAACGTATGTGTGTTTAGTAAGGTTCAGTAAGCCAAGCAAAGAATGACTAGGAAGCTACAGGCTAATATTACACAGGTCTAGGATATGTTCGAGTTCTAACCAATAGTAATGGAGGGTCCACAAAGAAAACCAGAAGCATTTGGAAATAAACACAAAAGTATCATGACTTAATAGTAGCACTAAAATAGCCAGAATAAAGAGTATTTTATAATAAAACTTAAAAACAACTCATAAAAGGATCAAGTTGATCCACAAGTAACTTAACCACCTTGCAGAACAAAATCAAACACTCTAAAGGAAGACAACAAAAGAATCAATACTCAATAACACAAAATATCCAATATCCATTCAAAATTGTCAGACATGCTAAGAAGCAGGAAAATGGATCTGTAATTAAGAGAAAAATCAATCAGTAGTAGAGAAAAACCCAGAAAAGATAGAGATGACAGAATTAGCAGAAAAGGACTTTACATAACCATTATAAATACATCCAATATGCTCAAGGAGTTAAAGAAAAATAGGGACAAAATGAAGAAAGAAATAGAAGACATAAAAAGAAACCCTGCAAAACTCTGAAAAATGAAAAATACATTTGGAATGGAAATTTCACTGAATGAGATGGCAGATTAGATAATGGAGAACAGAATGTCAGTTACTTGAAGATACAGCTTCGCAATGTAATATAGAGAGAAAAAAGTAATTTAAAAAAATGAACAGGGCTTCAGTGATCTGTGGGACAATATAAAGCACTATAACATAATATACATGTACACAAAATCCCAAAAGTGAGAGGATGGGATGGATAAGGTATCTGAGAAAATAATGGCTGAGAATTTTCAAATTTGTTAAAGAGTAAAAAAAACAGATTTAAGAAGTTCTGCGATTGCCAAGAAGGACAAACAAAACGAAAACTATGCCATAACAAACCATAATCGAACTGCCAAAATCCAATGACAGAATTTCAAAATCTTCCATAGAAGAAAAGACATTTACAGAGGAACAGAGATAAGAATGAGTGAAGCCTTCTCATCAAACACTATGTAAGCTAGAGAAAATGGCTTATAGCCTTTATAGTGCTGAAAGAAAAATACATACAAGGCAACCAATAATTTTATATCCATCAAAAATACTTCTGATAACTTAAGGAAATATAAAGACACCATCAGAAAAACAAATGGCTTAGAAAAAAAAAATTAAAGAAATTTCTTCCAGAAGAATTAAATACTAAAAGAAAAGTTGGATCTACACAAAAAAATAAAAGGTGCTAAAACTGGCAAGTATATGAGTAAATATAAATGTTTTCTAATTTATTTACTTTTTATTTTACTTTATTATGGTAAGAACACTTAATGTGAGATTACAAATTTTTTGAAAGAATATCCACCTTTTTACCATATTCTCAGCCATAAAAGAAGTTTTAATAAATTTTAAAAACTGAATCATATAGAGCACACTTTCTGACCACAACAGCATTAAAACAGGAATTAACAGAAAGAGCTTGAAAATCCGTGCACGTCTGGGAAATAAACAATACAGTACTAGATAAGCCACGCTTCAAGGGAGAAATAAGAAAAGGAAGTATAAGATATTTTAAACTGGATGAAAATTATTACATATCAAATTTTCGAGATACAACTAAAGCAGTGCTTAAAGGGAAAACATTGGTTTTAAATGACAGTATTAGAAAAACAAAAGAAAGCACTAAAGTCAATTACCTGAATTCACACTTTAATGAGCTAAAGAAGAGTAAGTTAAACTCAGAGTAAGTGAAAAGGAAGAAAATAAAAATGTACCACACATGTAGTGACAGAAAGCAGAGCAATAGTTGCTTAGACCAAGAGTTGAAGGATATTGAGAACAAAGTGACAGAAGAAAACATTTTATGAGAATTTTTCTCTATTTTGATTGTAGTGGTGACTCTACGACTGTATAGAATTATCAAAACTCTTTGAACCTTACACTGAAGACGAGTGTTTTATTGTAAGTAAATTCTGCCCCGTTAAATGTGCTTTAAAATTCTTTAACAAGTGCATTCAAAATTGACTGAAGAGCCTGTGGTAAGCATTGAAAATGAAAATATAAATTAATGATGTTAATTCTGATTATGGCCACTACTGTATTGCAGTTAAATACTTACTATGTTCCAAACACTGACGTAAGCCAGTTTGCATATAATATATAACACATTCATCACACAAAAAAACCTGCACAGTCAGTATAATCGTCCCCATTTTTCAGACAAAGAAACTAAGGCTTAAGAGTTTAATTACCCGACCTGGGGTCATACAGATATTAAGGGAAGGGGCAGAGATTAAAGCCCTGGTCCATGTGGGTTGACCACCCTGAAGCAATGTGGTAGAGGCACTGATCCATCACTGCTGCCCATCATCTGTGAGCAAACACAAGCACGATCTTACCCCTAAACTGTGTGTTTTCATTGGATTAACTTATCACTCTCCACTTGTTTTGACTTATTGTCTTTCATTTGACTCATTCCCAGTGAATCTACATTTTGGTTTGCCTCTAATGTTTTGCATGTTTCGTTTTTCATACAATACCTCTCCCTCCTTCATTTTCACCTCTCGCCTTGGATACTTATTTATTGGAATATTTTGTGTTCTCTGCATGGCCCGAATCTCTCAGAGCGTGTGTACCGAGCAGTATTCTGGAAAAACGAAGCTTCCTTTTCTTCTCCATCTAGGCTCAGCCTCTCTCAGTGCAGCAGGTAAAATGCTGTTGGCAACAGGCCAGGCTGCAACACAATCTGTTTAAGGGATGCAAACTGGAGCAGTGCTCAGAGACACGCTCTCGGCTTCTATGCATTTTACAACATATGTGCCGGGAGAGTGTCCCACTGGCTGCGTTATTCCACAGCCTGGGTGTCTAGGGCAAAGCGAGACAATGCTGCAGCGAGAGTACATACATCCACGTTTGTCGGCCTGGTGGCAGCTGCAATGATGCTTTCCCATCTGCAGTAAAGGTCCTCCTCAAGTTGACTGATGAGTCCTAAGAGATGTGCCTCTGCTTGCTGCTTTTAATCCCTCTCTTCCTACAGAAAGAATGGATTTCACACCTGCAAGACCATCTTTCCCAAAAGCAATGCTTTAAAAAAAAAAA
>NW_006442104.1:1577767-1584731 GCF_000325575.1 Pteropus alecto
CACCCGCTTCAAAATTAAAGGCCGGGATGCGGATGTGAGACCTGGATCTGTCACTCAGAGGCTGAGAGATTATGGGTAATTTATTTATCTTCTCTCGGCTTCATTTGCTTCAGTTACAAATTGTGAAAAAGAAACCAGTGACATAGGCTGGGGCTGAAAATTCAATGAGGCCATGCATTCAAAACCCTCTTACATAAGCTGTAAAGGACAGGAACATAATATGTAATTATTGCCCTTGGTAAACATCTCATTATTCAGACCATTGGCTTAATAAATATCCCTGCTTTTTATTGAAGAAAAACTCTTTTGAAGATCACATCATAAAATCATAGAAGAATGTGCTACAAAGGAACTTAGAATCCAAACTGGTAATTTTCACACAGGAAACTGAAGTCCAAGGAAGGGAAATGTTTAGTCCATAATTCTGAACTTGATTACTCTTACCTGCTCTGAGGTTTGACATCTGTTTGGATTCTGGAGCCTTATGTGATCAATTACTGACGTTATTGTCAAGACAAGTCTGTATAATCTTTCCCGATGCTGTGTTCTCCTCCTATGCCATTGTTTAGAATTTCCCACAAGGCACGCTTCTTTCTAGACAAAACATTAGTACATGCAGAGCATAATATCAATATTTTGCAGGTTTCAGATCATCCAAATTCCAGCACTTGGAAACCGAATCATGCAATGCCAGGGTTGGAATGACTCCAAGGCCGACTGAGTCATTACGTCTGTGCTTTATGTGTCTTTATTTGATGAATATTCAGAACTCTGAAATTTCTGGTCCGTACCTTTTAGGACCCACGTCAAGGGGTACCCAAGGGACAGCAGTTTGTGGGGGTGGAATGGGATCTCCAACTTTTGAGAGAAGCCTCTTACTCTTTGTGGGGGTGGGACAAGAAAAAGGAGGTTCTCAAGAGCCAGTTGTCCCTGGGCCAACATCTTCCAGCACAAAAAATCCAAAAGTCGGAGAATTCTAAATCCGAAACTGGCCTTCTAGATTGTTATGACATTATATTTGTCAAGGTAGGAGGAGATATTTAAAAGTTTATTAGCTTGATGTGTAACATTTAAATATTTAGACACATGGTGGGTGGGCCTCCATTTGTACTCCCGTCCTGAGCTCTGCAAACGTTAGGGGCAGGCATGCTGAGATCTCTATTTGGAGACTGTTTGAAATGAAAATCGGTGTTTTCCAAACCATAAAACCAGTCTAGGAGCTATTAATAGGCACCCCACAAAAAAAGACTTGTGATAAGTGAATAAATATAGATCACATTGTTGCCTATTATTTAGTTATTCCTCTCCTGTTGGCTACAGCTATCACTATTATCATCATTTTAGTAGGAATAGAAGTATCATTATTTCCCAACCTTTATAGCATATGTTACTGTGTTAAATTATTATGGCTATTTGTTTATTATCTGTCACTCTACGAAAACATAAGTTCTATGAAAAGGTGGGCTTTGTCCAGATTGATCAACTGTTCCTGCAATATCTTGGACAGTATTTAACACATAATAAACATTAACGAAACACTGTTACATAATTTGTCAGATAGAGGGTGTTAGAATACAGAGCTCACAGGCCTCAGAGATTTACAAACACCAAGTAGTTTTTACCTGTGACTGGTCAGGGTGGCCTTGCAGCCCCAGTATACCACTGCCTACTTCCCTTCCTCGGGCATAGACACAATAAAAAAAATTGAAATAAAACTTTTAAAATTTAAAAAAAATAAAAAATGCGCCATTTTCCATGTTGGTGCCTTGCAGGTTGTCTGCAAGATGTCCATCAGAATTCTCAGAAAAAAACGTGATGCTCAAATGAGATTGGGAAATGCTACATCATCTCATTTAATACACAGTAGGAGGTCTGACGTCCACATTTAAAATTGCCGCAGACTCAGAGAGGTTTATTAGTCGACTCAATGTCACACAGCCAGTAAGAGATGGAACGGGCTTTGAATCCGGAGAGTTCAACTTCTTACTGAAATTCTGACCACTAAACTTTCCAAGCATAATATGAATTTGATCATGTCTCCTTCATCAATTGACTATATCAATAATTCATAGTGTTTCCCCCCCCCCAAAAAAAGCAAAACTTAATGACTTTCAGCCGTTTTATCACTTAAACACATTTGACAACATGTGGCTTTGTAGGAAAAGCCTAATATTATTTGAAAACCACCATCTATACCACCAAAATCACTTCCAGCTTCCCACCCAAGCCAACATCTTTATCAGGTATCTTGCAAGAATCATTACCCTCTGTTATTTTTTAGGAAACACTTATGTCAAGAGTTATCTCTATGTCCCTAATAATGTGTCTTGCACATAGCAAGGGCTCAATTCACATTGAGTGAAGGAATAAATGAGTGGAGAATGAATTACTAAAGAAAAACACTAAAGCTGTGCTTTAACCTACTTCTACGATGTATTCCTGGTACTATAATGTTAAATAAACTTGTTAACGACTTAGAGTTTCCACTTATTTTTCTGTATTTCAATGGAGATAATATCTACTCTACCTTCTTTGCAGGACGTTTGTAAAGAACAAATGAACTAATCATAGCAAACACATAGCATTTCTACGTAGCAGGCATGCTCTAAAAACGTCACAGGCATGATCTTATTTAATCCTCACAGTCCCTAGGAAAGGAGTAGTAGTATTTATCATTCCCAAGAAGATGAGACACCAGAAGGTTAAGCGACTTGCCCAAGTGTGCTCAGCTTATAACTGGGAAGAACACAGTAGTTTGGCCACAGAGTCTCTGCTCGTCACCATCTCCGCGTGTATAACATTTTATTCATTAGAAAGCACTATTCAAATAACAAAATTTCTTATTATTATCCGCTTTTCGAGAACAGACGCGGTTCCCCCACTTTGGACATCCAATTCTTGCCTTAATTGCTCTGCAGATCTGTTTGCCTTTTGTCCTCCTGCAATCTAACCAGAATTTTGGTTTTGAGGGAACTAGCAGACAGCCCTGCCCCTTTTATTAAGCTCGCTTGTCGGCTTTGTCTTATGTTGCCCTCTGGCCCGGACTTGGTAGCATAAATCTAGGTTTTCACAAACAAAAGAAAGCAGAGGCCCTCTGGTTGCTTATTACTAGATCTGCATCCTGGATCCAGCCATCCCAGCCACCGTAGCCCCAGGAGCGGTGTGTTTAGAGCCTCCCTGATTGAAACTGGCCAGATGTTTGGAAATTGAGATGCTCGCCCAGGCTGCCACAAAGGAGCCTCCACGATGTGAATTCCTGATGGCTGGCAGGGAGGGGGAGGGGGTGCGTAGGGCCCCATAAAGTGAGCAAACAATAAAGAGATGATTATAGGTGTCTCACTTCAGTGCTGGCTGGGTAGCGAAGCATACCTGAATTGAGTTTTAAGCATTAATTATGAATTTAATTCTCCCATTTGGGAAATGGTGGTTTCAGCTTTCAGGATAGCGGGTACGGTATTATTTTCAAACGAAAATTTAAGAACTGGAGAAACAGAGGTGCTGGGTTGTGAGACTGAGGCTGTTTGTAATAAGGATGACTTTTGAGGAAGCAGCACACCATAGCGGAGAGAGTTGTGAGTCAGGGTTCACATCCTGGGTCCCCTCACTGGCCAACCACATGACCTTGAGAAGTTCCTAGTCTGTTTCCATCTTCTCCAGGACATAGAAAGTATGCGCCTGCCTTGAAGGGTTGTTGTAAGTGTAACAGGACCTCTCTCTTTCGTTATTGCTACACTTGTATGCTAAAGCCAGCATCAAGGTTATGAAGGGAAGAAGGATAAGAGAAAAATACACAGGGCAGAATTTAATCAAGTTAGCTGTTATTAATCAGTCATTTTACAAATGTCTGGTTTTCTAACTGAATGTGCCCCCTCTGGCATTGTGCCTCTCCCTCTATTTTCAGAGATATATTCTGCATATTTTTTCAGTCCATCAAGGCTCCTCAATCTTACTGCATCCTTAGCATGTCCAAACCAAAAGACTCGGACTGACCCAGATCCAAATCCTAATTTCATTATTTGTAAATTTTGTGACTATAGGCAGTTTTTTTAACCATTCTGAAGCTCAGTTATCTTATCTGTAAAGAAGGAATAAGAGTAATATTTATCTCATAGACTTGTGAAAATTAAGTGAGACCATATATATAAAGTGTTTATTTCAGTGGAACATGGTTAACACTCAAAAGATGGTTACTATTACAGTATTAGTATTAGTATTACTATCATTTCAAATAGCTGCATCTATTATATGGATAAAATATTTAGATGAGATGCAAATTTTGTTTTTAATATAATATTTGATGTCATGAAGCAACATTTAATTAGAAGTATTTGTACTTGCAAAGCCCTTACAATCTTCACATGATCTTAACATGCAGTTCTGGGGTCAACAACCCTATAAAGAAACAGAACGTGTTACTGTTGAGTGGACTAAGCCTCAGAGATTTCAAGTGACCCATGGAGCATTGAATAGCAAGACAGGGGCAGCTGAGATCTTGAATGCTGGAAATGGCTCCTGGTTTAGCAAATAAGCAGAAGCAACAGATGTGACTTGAAAAATTTGGTGACCAAAGCCTGTCTAGATTTGATCCTGCTTCATCTTTCCTGTATCTGCTTCCCCCATGTCTTCAACACATATCCTAAGCTCCAGTGTTAGCAATACTTAGAGATCCCTCAACACACTATGTCATTCCATCCCGCCCAACTTTAGACATAAGAAAGAAGTCACATGTTCCATTGCCCACCTAAGTAGTACTGTGGACACAGCAACATCCTATAAAGAGTGAGGCCAATGGTATAGGCAGGAAAGTAAAGCATTTGTTTTTAGTAACTTAATAGAGACCTTTTTTTCTTTCTAGAAAAGTATTTTGGAGGTGGAGGAAACCTCAGATCTACTCCCATTTTACAAATGAGCAAATTAAGAGTCGGGGAAGACAAACTTCAGCCCCAAGACCACCTCGCAATGTAAAGGGAAAGCTGGGGACAGAAGGCTAGTTTCTTGGTCCTACAATCCCTTTTTCTCATGGCACATTGGGATCTAAAATGGACTAAACATACTTTGCAAAGAACTTCAGTCTCATGGCTCCATTTTTCCCCTGGTAGCATCGTGTGCCTTTGAAAGAGCTGAGGGTCAAAAGAACTGTTTGCTTGTAATTGTCTCAATAAATTTTAAAGATGTTATTACATTGTCGTGATTAAGAACTGGTAAGAGTAGATGCAATATAAGATCTTGGCCATGAAGCTTAATAGTCCTTAGCTGATTGCCACCCGCTAACTTTTTCCTTTTTCTTTCTTTTTTCTTTTCTTTTCTTTTTTTTTTTTAAGAAAGAATAATTCCATCCAGGACTCTAAAGGTCCTGGATCCAGCAGCACTTTATATTTCCTGCCATAAAATTTCTGAACTGGAGCAGCTGCTAGCTGAAATGAGGACTATGCAAATAAACACAGGACTTCTGATCCCCACAGCACAGCCAGCCGGGCCTGACAGCCCAAGAGATAGGCAGAACAGATTTCTGTACAAAGAGATGTGACCTTTCACACACTTTGAAATTCTCTCGCTGTTCTTATTATTGTCTAACACCTTCTTTTCCCTTCCTTCCTTTCTTTTGAGCGGAGTTAAGAGAAAAATGTCGGATAGCACCATCATCTCCTACAGTTGGCAATGGAATTGTGTGAATCTCGGCCTCTATTTGATGAGCAAAGCATCAGTATGACAACACTATATATTTAATGCCTACAGATACAAGAACTAGACTTGGAACTTTACTGACGTCATCTCATTTAATTCTACCTTACGAAGTGCTTATTACTATTTCTACGATATAGAAGAGAAAACAATCTTAGAGAAGTTCTTAAATTATTTCCACTGTATCACGTGGTTATGGAATGGTAGGATCCATTGACTAGTAGGAATGAAGGATCCATTTAATGGTCCAGTAATTGATTTTTTTCAAATCCCTAAAATACCCATAAAAACAAATTTCAATGTTGGTAAGAAGTGACTTAAATTCAAGGAAGTTTCCAGGAAGGACAGATTCACAGTTTACCAAGATTCCTCAAGGGTTATGTTTGACATGAAACAGCAAATCTCTCGTCATTAATGCTAAATTGTGTAAAACGTACAGTGTTCTCCCCCCAAATCCTAGTACTTCTTTGTAACCCATCATGAGTCAACACTCACCACGCCTCTAAGTTCGGTGCATTTTGCTGAGAGCACTATCGCTATGTCCCTCGGCACTCTGACAATTCACGTAGTATTAGAAATGGGTTTTCAAAGTTATCATGTCCACGGTCGGATCTCCACTGGTATTCCAAGGATTCCCACAGAAGCAACTTGTGCTTTGATAAGTCAAGTCACCTAAATATTACATATCCAGTGGAACTGTTTTGTATTGAGAGAATATAAGAAATATTACCTGCATTATGTAACAATATAAAGCAGTGAACAGTGGCAACAAAATAAAAAATAAAGGGATAGTCTATCTATTATGCAAATGCCTGGCCACTCAAGGTCATCAAAGTTATTGCTTAGAGGCGATAAATCAGATCCTAGAAGCGGAAGTTGTCTGGGTTCTCTGGTCTCACTTGATATTAGACTATGTTCCCAGGTTTCCAGTAGCATCAAGCCCCTGCGAGCTTAACCTAATAAGAATCCTTTCCAACGAAAGTATAGGAATGACAAAGCTGAAGCTTCAGAGGGGAAAATGAGTCAGGGATAGACCAAAGCCGTGTGCAGAGCCCAGAAAAGATGCACGAACATTTCAGCAAAGGGGTGGCTCGTCACCAGAGTCTGAAGTGCAAATGCCAGATAACGACTTGCAGAGGTGGGCAGGATGCAGGCAAGTGAGAAAGGACACTTGTCTGCGAGGTCCCGAACAGCTTCGGGGGCAGCAAGGCCTCATCTGAAAACCTGTGGGCTCGGGCAATGCCACTCACATCTTCTTTCTTCTGCCAGAGCGTTGATCGGC
>NW_006442104.1:1584763-1591427 GCF_000325575.1 Pteropus alecto
AAGGCCATGCTCCTACACAAGATCTATTTCTTATTCAACTCTGTGGAGCCAGCACACGGAGTGCACAGAACTGTGGAACTGCTCATAAAGACGGGGGGAAAACACAGGCCTTTGGCTGTTCTTCCACCCACCTGCCTCTCCTCTGCCACACTCTAGACTGTCTGGACTCCAAAAGGACATTCTCTGTGTCTCTCATGTAGTTAATCTAAGTGATAATATTTAATGCAATGTCTATTCCTGGCAGAATCATCTCCGTGAGCAACTTTTCCCCCTAAACGTAATAACTTTTCCATTCTAACAATTTGGCCGTCCTCAAATATAAGGTGTCGTGCCTTGTACAGACATTGTCTTTAAGAAATAGAGCAGATTGCGCTGTGTTCCCAAATCAGTGGTTTAGTACCCCCACCAGGGCAAAGAGAGGCCCCTCAGACAGAAGTTGGGGGGAAAAAAACATGTGCCTGAAATAAAAGTGTCTAGAAAACTTGCTGAAGTTGCACCGAGGAAATAGATTTCATATTCTTCTCTTGATTAGCATTCTAATGGTTTCTGACTCAGGTCTAACAGCTTGGAGAGAATATTATAGGCAATTGTGTAAATAATACAGATTTTTTTTTTCAGTGTGTCCAAATGTATAATTAAATGGATAATGTTACAGCTCCTCAAACCCACTAAGGCCTACTGCCTAAATGGAGAGCTTTTGAAATTTCATCCCAATACATGGTTACATGATACATTGCTTTTATGGCCCGCTGGGCAAATGACTAGTGGTTTGGAAAGAGTCTGAATGCATATTTATAGTAGAAAGCACAATGATGTTTGGAGGGCCACTAAAATCATTCTAGTAAATAACATGAATTATACAAAAGCATCTCTTTATGGATCTGAACTTTTCTGATGCAGGATGCGCGTCAACACAAACACACTTCATCTCCTTAATGTTTGCAAGTAACTTTTGCTCCAAATTCTATGCAATCAGATGTCAGGGTTCGCCAGATTTGAAGGAGAAATTCAATTTCTGATATCCCTCTGCTATGTTCGATGTCTTCTAGAATTCTCAGGGGGTGTAGTTTCCATGACTGTTCACGTAGACCCAGTCTTAAACCCAAACTTTTGTATCTGTGTCCACCGTTTCACCCACACACCTAACAGGAACCTCCGACAGTGAGGACCCCTGACAGTGAGACTTTTGTTTGAGACTCTGAAGGACATGAGTGAGAATGGGACTTGCTGGGAGGCCCCGTGGGTATGAATCGTGCCAAGTTTAGAATCCATAGCCTTGATGCTTGACCTTTTCTACCAGCCAGCTGTGCGACCTCAGAAGAGCCTCCTTGCATCTCTGAACCTCAGCTTCTTTATCTGAAAGTACCAAATAATTATATCTTCCCTTGCCACCTCACGGTTTCATTGTAATCATCGAAAGAGGTGATATACTTGAAAGCGGATGGCTCATAGCAAGTGATATCGGCCCAAAGTAAGTGGTTTATAAAATAAGTCTGTTCTATGCATGACTTCACTTATTTCGACATGATACTAGGTGAAGGCCTGTGCTAGGAAGTAGAAATAAAACAATAACAAAGAGAGAGGTCTCTGCCCTCTGGGAGGAAAGAAAACAATTGAATGTGAAATGGGAAAAGTAAAAAGGGCCACAGGCAGCGATGAAGCATTAGTACAGAGCCCCGGGTATGAGCGCTGAGGCTGGTGTCGGGGGGGTCGGTAAGGAAAGTTTCAAGGGAAGATATGACAGATCAATAAAAATCGGGTTTTTGATATTAGAAGGGAAGGGAATAGAGAGAGGAGTGTTTTCAAGCTGAGACATAAGCACGGGAAAAGGTTTGGACAAAAGAGAGGTACAGGCTGGTTGACAGGAGAGGGTTGTGGGGTGGGATGGGGGTGGGGATGGCCAGACTGGAAAGACTCTTGAGTCCTATGGACGGGATGGGCCCCCGCAGCTCTCCTCAGCCCTGGCGGGGAGCACAGCCTCCAACCCCCCTTCCTACTACCCTCGGGCCTTTCTCCAAAGGGGCCTTGGGCTTTCTTATATTCCTCCCTCCTCTGAGCCTGGCCGTCTGCAGCTGCCTCTCGTCTGGCCAGGCAACATGACCCTTCCTCGGTAATGCCCCCTCCACAGGCTTTTTGGAGGTTATAGAAGGTTCCATTTCAAATACACTTGAAGTGTAATATAAGAAGGACCCCACCTGGGAAAAAGAGCAGCAGAAACACCATGCATTTCCTAGCTTAATCCCTAGGTCTTTTTCTAACCGAGAGAACTGCCCATTAGTGGGTCTGGAAATCAAAGTAGTGGGCTTTGATCAGCAGTACACTAAATAAGATAATGACTAGGATAGAACAGGATAGAATAGGATAGAAGAATAGAATAAAATGGAAGAATAGAATAGAATAGAATAGAATAGAATAGAATAGAATAGAATAGAATAGAATAGAATAGAATAGAATAGAATAGAATAGCATAGCATACAGAGTGCTTAGCTTTAGCTTTAGGAGAGGGTATTATATCATGAAATACTCTATTTCAATTACATACATTTGTATGTGTGGGCAGTGAGTTCCAATGCAAAATGAACTCCTTGCTGTGAGTCTCTGTCAGAAAAGTTTGAAAAACCCCGCTTTCGCTGAACCAGCCTGTGAGGTTCAGCCAACTTTTTTCTGTGGAACACTATGTTAACAGATGTTTCAGAAAATAAAATTGACGCTAGCCACACATGAAGGATTAACTATAAACCCCTTTTTAATATCATAATTTACATTAATTACATGAGCCAAGTATTGTGTTTTTCAAGTGCAAGGACCTATTGGTTTTCCTTTTATTTAATCCCTCAGTCTGAATGACCATTATTGAGCACATACCCATGTGCTGGAAATGTGACTAAATGAAACAATAGGAATACAAAAAAAAAGTTATTCTTTTAAAATATAACTTAATTATATTTTTGAGAACATAAACATCTAAACGTGAATGCGTATAATTATAACTGGCATTATACATAGGAAATGGTGTGCTTTACCAGAGAATGAAAGCACATTGCCAGGACCCCTGGGTGTGTGAAATGGGGACCGGCTGGGAGCAATGAGCAGTGCATTATCGTATGCCATTGATATTATAATCACAGGTTGGACAATGTATCTTTTCAACATGCTTGAATGTAATTCAGTGTTTATTATTCATCACTTTTAAATTCAAGAATGACTTTGGGTTCTATTAGTACTTTGTCATTAAAAAAATTTTTTGTTGAGAAATAAGTTTGGGAAGTTCTATCAAAATTGTTTTAGATTGAGGAGGGACCTGAGTACACACCAAATCACCTCATTTTCAGGTGAGATTACTGAAATCTTGGACAGTGATATGTCTCAACACACAGCTGTCATGTGTTGAGAACTTAACATATGCCTGTTATTTATGTAAGTAGTTTAAACGCATGATCCTTTTGAATTCTGACGAGAACCCTACAAGATAGGCAATATTTTCTTTAGATTACTGATATGGAAAAATTAAACTTTGAGAGGTAAAATCTTAAACTAATACAAAGAAAATATCGCTCGATTTTGCACAATTAATAAATGGTGGGACAGGGACTCGAGCCCAGGTCTGTCGAATTCCAAGCCTGTGACACTCATTCCTCACTGTCCCATTGCCACAAAGGACAGAACTTCTTTCCTGTCTCATGCTAGTCTTTCCCTCTGCCCGCTACTTGTTATTTATTATAGAAAAAGGAGCAGCTAATTTACATAGAAAAAATTCAAAACCCATGGAACCATTTATTTTAAACAGAAGGTAGGGCCGCTTTGCTGGAAAGACCAAAGTGCCCTTTCTCTTGTATAATTCATGCTACTGAAGACGTAATACGAACCTATAGGCCCTTCACAAAGGCCATGGGGTAACACACAGACTCTATCTGCAGATCCGAGTATTCTCAAGTCAGATGCTGAAGTTTATATTTAGAGGAAAATAGTTGGAAACCCAGCCTTGGACTTGGTTGTCAGCCACAAGCTTTACTTGAAAAGGCTTGAACATTCAAAATGATGAAGACGCTTTCATCCCACAGACTGTTTCATTCCCATTTGGCTTTGTGGGACTATGCATGCTCTGCCAGTCAGAAGCTAGAAACACAGGAGTAAGTAAGGACACCCTAAATATACATCAAACACCTTTGATGATTATTCTGTGACTTCTTGGTGTCCTGAACGCTCCAAGTATACACCCTACCTAGTCTTGGTGAAGTAGAGAAAAATATAATACTTTGAAGCAATGTCTTTAGAGATTTATAATATTTAGAGGTATATTTCAAACTGATCCTTTAAAAGACAACAAATTAAATAGATCTTAAATCACATTGCTTTTCTGAATGTACCTTTCTTTTAAAAATAGATCTGCAAAAGGTTAGAACTGGATGGACAGTGACAGAGTATGTGACACAATCCGCTTAAGTTACAAGTGAAGACACGAAGACTCCAAGTGGGGTGTGACTGGAAAAGTGTCTCGACTCTGACATTTCAGTTCTTGGGTCTCTGATTTCATCACCACGGTACCTGACTTTGCTGTTGACTGGTTTGAATACAACTCGCTTCTTGCAAAATCCAGGTCCTGCCTCATAGAAACAGGGTAGGTGGTTGCATAAAGCAAGCATAAGATGCCAACGTAAAGCATAGCAAGTTACATCATTCAAAGACTCCCTAATTTTTACGTAGGAGAATTAGAGGAGAGATTATTAGAGGAGAAATATAAGATATCCTAAGTGTATTCCCCAAGAAGAAAAAAATCCAACAGTCTTTACATTCTTAGTTTGCTTTAAAGGGAGCTCCAAGCAAGAATAGAAGAGACCAAAATGAGACTGATTAAGGCAGGATTAAGGCAGAAGATACTATTTGAATGGGCAGGGCTCGATCCTGATTAAGTCCTCACTTGAAAAGGCCCGAGTCAAATTCTCCAAGAGTAAAATGTAGCCTCCTTTAGTGGATTCCTCCAGGGAGTCCAGGGGTACGACTTGTGGCTCCTTTATGTTCCCATAGTGTGAAGAACGAGGGAGAAAAAGAAAAAAATCAGCAGTGGGCAGAGGGAGGGACATTGGTGTCTCTCTTAAAACCTTAACAAACCAAAGTGTCATCGCGCTCTCCAGAGGGAACGGGTAGGAAATGAGCTTTAAAACATACGATACAAACTAAAACCCACGATTCTGTTCTGTAATGCCGTGAGCACCCTAATTTTGCAATGAGATAGCACTTAGGTGCACTGCCTCGTGGAGCATTCTCCCAAGATGCTGTTCAAGAATCTGCTGCTCAATGCATTTTCTCAGGCTGCCCTCCAGAACCTTTGTGTAAGCCTCCATGGCAGTCCTTACTGATCAGCAAACTGAGCCCCCGGAAGGGGAAGGGCCTGGCCCAATAACACTGGGCCAGGAAGTGCTGGGGGTTCTCTGCTGCCACAGACATCATCTCCTGGACATGGAGTTAAGATTGGCTCTAGGTTGTATCCTTTATTTCTAATAGGAAAGGAAAGTTACCGTGACAACAGGCAATAATTACTAGGGTCGTCAAATGAGAAACTAGATTCTATCCCCACTCCTCCTCCTCCTTCTTCTTTTTGAGACATTCATTTAAATTGAAGTGAATTTGGGCCTGAGCTACAAGATAGTTAGTCCTAATTCAGAAAGTTGGAGAAATATTTGCAAAGTAAATAAATACATTTACAACTTGATGGGCAATTCATTTGGAATCTCCAATTGTCTGGTTCAGTCTGTGTGACCCTATGTCTCTTCACCTCGGGCCTTGCTGAAACAACAGAAACCAAAATGACTTGGAGGTTTGTGCTCCAGCATTAAGTAAACTCACTTTGAGCATCTACCTTCCATTAAACGTTCCATAACCGCTCATTTATGCAATTGTAGCAGGTGTCTCGCAGACCAAAAATAGCCCAATATTTCACAAGTGTTTGAGAATGAGGACAGAGAGCTAGAGCAAACTCAGGGGAGACCCCAAGTACTTCTCTGTGGCCAAAGAAGTCTGTTAACAGGCGGCTCCATCTGGCTGTGGTAGGTGGTTGCTTACCTCACAGGTGCAAGACCACACACACACACATACACACACACACACACACACAGAAGCTCTGCATATTTCATCTGGTTTGGGTTCCTCCACCCTTAATTTTCTGTTAATGATCAGACACCCCTTTGACTATATTCTGAGGAGTTACATGAGAGAGGCCAACAAACCCATCAGGCTCAGCTTTTTTGGGTTCAAGTGCTTTTCATTCCATACGCGCAGGAGCCTCGTTGAACTTACCATCAAAGGACACTGTCACGTTTCCATCAGAAGGTGCACTAAGAGTTGGACTACCGAACTAGATAACATCAAATCAACTTTCTGGTGAGTGTCTGTTTGTTTTAGCTAAATCTCTTATTTAGTAGTCATTTATTTATTTATTTTTTTTCAAAAGAATCAAACTCTAGAGGGAGGATGCAGGTGCTTACTAAAGAGTTGCATAGCACAATTAGAGGAGAAATCAAGGAAAAAAATAGTCACGAATTACAAATAAACATATTTGAAACATCATCTGACAAAAGATGACTCAATACGAAATAATAGAGAGTTTTACTTAAATAATCAGATTCCCTTAGGTGGAAACTGGGCATCAGTTATGTTCTGAAAGGTG
>NW_006442104.1:1591461-1595005 GCF_000325575.1 Pteropus alecto
CCCCCTCAATCCCTCCCCACCCCAAACAACAACAAAAGAATGTTTGCTTTTAGGACCCAATAGGGAAAATGAACCAGTTCAGATGGTCAAGTTTTACACTTCTTTTAAGGGCTATAGCTTTCAATTTCAAAGTCTTGTCCTTAATGGACGTAGTTCTAAACACATGACATGTCCCTTCGTGCTTCACAAGGAGCCACAATTCAACTTGTCTGAACACCAACTGACTTTGGCTAGTGAGTAAACTGATGATTAAATATTGGCTTACTGTTGAAAGGAAGGAAGGTCTAAGGCCATTGTTTATCATGTGAGATATACAGATATTCCAGGTACACTATTTATAATCTTTGCATTCATGCCTTTAGATGTCTAAGTATTATTCCCATTGTTCTTGGCTCCCACTAGAAGTCTGAAATCCGAGTCTTCCCTTATCACCTAACACTTGTCCCCAAACAGAACATTGAATTTAGTTTGCTGTTGTTTATGCTCCTGAGGTGAAACCCTCAGGCTCCCCAAACCCTCCAGTAATGTCAGATACTCGAATGCTTTGGATAAGTGCTATTATTTTTTTCTTGTTGTTTTCATTTCTGCAACTCATGGACAGGGCTTATTTCTACAACTATTAGCCAATGGATAAAGAGTCAGTGGCTCCATGAAGACCAGGTAATTCATAAAATAAACAACTTCAGAAGTAAGAATTTAGAGCCAGAGATGACTTCCTGGAGAACTTACGATTCTTTGGAATCTAAGAAGTGATATAAGAGGCATTGTGCTATCTTACCTACAATGCAAGAAACAGGGTGGCTTCCGCTAATTTCTGAGTTGCAGAGCCTTATCACGATTATTTCAAAAGTCTTATATTATGATCATTTAAAAATATTATAAGTAGGCATCTCTCTAGCTATGGACTCTACATTGCATTGGAGTCTTTAGTTAAGTTGTTGTTTTTTAAGTCTTGCTTCCCCATGAGCATCAGTAGTGTATTCATACACCACTTAGGATATTACAGAAGGAAAGTTACTGCTTTTACTGTATCTACGGCTGTGCCTCTGAGATAACATGTGTATCATGACCAATATATGGAAATGCAAACCATGAGACCCGCTCCCTCCTGTAATTGCTCTCCGCATCAGAGTAGCCCAGGTCAAATGTCTAAATGGGCAAAGTGTCAGGAAAAAAATTGAAGATAGTGTAGAATAAGGCAAGGAGGAAAATATAAATTATGAAAAGGTGAGATATTATTAGAAATGCTCTAAGCTATACGTAAAATACCTTAGTAAGAGTGACTTTAATTAGTTTCATTTTCTCGCTTAACAAGCATTCAGGACGCAGTCATTTGTAAGGTGGTCACTATTGCTCCAGGCATCAGATCCTCTTCCAGGCAGATAGAAGTCGAGGAAGAATGGGGACAGAAGCATGTGAACTCTTTACTGGGTAATCAGATGCTTTCTCAGGCACCTTTCAGACAACTTTCCCTTACACCTCATGCCAGACTGCTTCACGTGGACTCTCTAACTGTGAAGGACATTGAGAGAGGGGAACAAGATCTTTACAGCTAGCTTAGCCTTAGACCAGTTATGATCGGTTGCATGGCTTGGGCCAAAAGCAATCCATAAAAAAACCACATTTTCATTAACAAGAAGGAGATTACAGGTACAGAGCAGACAACTAACTGTCCACCACAAGGGGTGTTGGGGCAACCCAGAATATTTTGAGGCCAGACCAAGGATAAGTACTCCTGACCTCTAACTCCTGGGACAGGGTCTCAAAGCAATGTCTCTTGAGGTCTTCTCATCTTGGAACACACAGAACACCGCTGTCATGCCTCACTCAGCAGTTAGCCCTCCTCCTTCCTCCCTCACCACTCTGGTTTCACTTCTATATCTTTTTCTATCATTCTGCCCCTCTTCTCAAAATGCCTTTCAGCCTCATGAGCAATTGTTAGGAGATTATATCTCCATCAAAATAGAGCTCACATTTATCTTGATCCCTTCCCTTGACTCGCCCAGTAAAAAGCATCTTACTTCCCATCGTGCCCACCCCCAGCCCTGGGAATATTGTCTAGAGCTCGCTCATTGCACTATGATGTACAGTTTTGTGCAGTGTCTCATGCACTACCCAGAGGTTCTTGAAAGCTAGTGAGTCTCATCTCAGTGGAGATTTTCAAGCAGAGGCTAAATAACCACTTCATTGGGGTAATACAGAGGAGATTCGATTCAAGCATAGGGTAGAGATCTGGAGTAGACGAACCTTGAGGTGACTTCCAGCAGTCTTTGGGAAAGCACTCTGTGCCAGATCTTAGGCCACATGCTTACTTACACACCTGTATATACTCCTCATACACACCTGTATATACTCCTAAAAATGATATTATCACCCAAGGTTACAGAGTAAATAAGTGGTAGAGATGAAAGTCAAACTAGATCTGACTCCAGATTTGTTTCCATATTAAATTTTAAAAAGCTTAAATGAAAAGAAATAGGATTAATGGTTTACACTAAAAAATGGTTAGCACTCTCATCTTTATGGTAAGAAAAAGCAGAACAAACTGAAAATCAATGACTTTTTTTGGACCAATGAGAGAATTGGGGTCGCAGGACAATCCACCACTCCTGAAATCTGGAGAGACAGGCAAATCGAGAGTCACAAACAGGATCTTACCTGGAGTAGAAGCCCTTAGAACTATAAACCGTTAGGATCATTTAAATGGTAGTTCTGATGAGTTGTTGGAGGCTGAGGGTACACTTTTTTAACAGTGAGAAATCCCTGGGGACAAAGTCTCAGGAAGGCCTACACTTTTATAGGTTTTATCTCTAAGACCCAAACCAGGTTCTCATGATAACAAATTAACAAAGACCTCTCGTGGCTCTGACAGAACGAAAAGTAAATATTGTGAAACATGCTCAGAACCTTCACCATAACAAAAGCCCACTCTCCAAGCAAAAGGACTTGACCAGAGCCTTCGTCCTCTTGGTGGCAAGGCATTTCTCTGACTCCAGCTTCCTCTAGACTTCCTATCTCACCTACATGGGAAGGAGTGGGAAGCTAGGTCACAGCCTGGGGGCACAGGCCAAACCGCAAGACTCATATTTAAAAACAAGGCTGTACAACACTCTGCTTTTCCACGTCTTACCACCACACCAACAGGGCTCCAGAATAATGACTGCAAATCACAGCTGAACCAGCTGTAAGATGCCCAATGACAACAAAGGAGAATAAACGAGGACACTAAAGGACTTGGAAGTCTCCAACATCTGCAGCTACAGCAAACATTAAACACAGCTCAGCTCCTAGCCATCTCAACCCAAAACCTCACGCTGAAGGCCTATTACTCAATACATCATGTCCAGCTTGCAACAAAAATTACAAGGTATACTAAAAGGCAAGAAAGGAAACAGCTAATGGTCTGAGATGCCTTTAATAGATATATCTGATTTTACCTGTTTATTTTTAAAGCTTAAAAACAATGTCACACTGGGCTTGTCAGACTATCTATTTAATTGAGCAGCTTCCAAAATTTTTTATTGTACTTCCCATCAGCAAAAAA